>NC_044560.1:49861654-50169779 GCF_007565055.1 Rhinopithecus roxellana | reverse complement strand
CCTGAACAGCAAGAATAATTGGAAGTAGCACAGCAGTAACTGAAAGAAATAATAAAGGCCCAACAGAATTCAATAAAGCAGATGCACATTGTCGGCTTCAGGCTGACCAGGGAAATCGGAAGTTGTGTTTGAGTTTTGTACAGGATATGATGGCAGTCTCTGGGGCTTTGTTTACCAACTTGGCTTTGGTGGAAAGTTGTTGTCTTACTCTTTGTAATGTGCGTAATATAACCCATTCATCGAAAGTGTAAAGAGAAAACCAGCAAACTTACTAACCATGATTCTAATTCTTTTAGGTCATTTGTAAATTTGAGGAAATTAAATACATTGTTAGCAATATGGGCAAGAATTGCATATAAACAAGGGCACAGGGCAAGCTAGGAATCGGCCTAACATTTGACCATATACGCTTCTGTATGTCAGAGCTGGAAGCTTGGAGGTCTCCCTGAGGTGCCATTCTCAATACTCCCCGCTGGTTCTGAACCAGTTGAGTCAAAGAGAAGATAAACATACCAGATTTAGACTGACGAAAGTAGCCTCACCCTGAAGCAAAATTGGCATCTTCATACTTAGCCTCCTAGCCACAGGTAGGATCAGCTGGGCAAGCAGCTCTTCCCCAAGAAACAACCACCTGCCTCACAGAGCAGAAGGAAGAGAAAGCTCACAGGTCACAAAATGGGAAGGAAGGGTGGGCCATGTGGGAACACCAGTCTGAATACCTTAACTCTAGCTGATATGGGATTGTAGACTAATGGAGGCTAAACTATTGCCAAACCATCCATCACTAATTAGTTAGCAAGAGGCAGGAGGACCAAAAATTTTACTGTAGCAGAATGCCCTGGCATTCTACTGCTGCTTAACAAACCATCCTCAAACCAGTGACCATCCAGATAGAGTACAATTTTTTCTCACAGTTCTGTTTAGCTGGATGGTTCTCACTCAGGGTCTTTCATACAATTATAGTCAGAGATGGTGGCTATCTCTGCAGTCTTCTGAAGACTTCTTCACTTGTGCCTGGCATGTGGGCTGGGATGACTGGTGTACCTGGGCCTCTCTTCTCCCATTGGCCTCCCTACTTTTCTAGCTTGGGCTTCCTCACAGCATGAAAGACTTAGACTAATTAGACTTTTCTTTTTTTTTTTAATGTGGCAGCTGACTTCCCCCATAGCTAATTTTTCTATAGGCCCAGATGAAAGCTACGAGGTTTCTTATAAGCTGGCTTTGTAAGTCCCAAAACATGATTTCTACTACATTCTATTGGTCAAGCAAGTCACTAAAATTAGCTCAGACTCAAGGGGTGGAAAATTAGACTCCACTAGTAAGTGACAGGAATAGCAAAAAACTTATAGCCGTCTTTAATTTACTTAACAGAAATGCCTTCATGAAAATGTAAGGACAGGGGTAAGCAACTAACAATGATTGAAATACTATGTTAGGGACACATTGCATTATCATGTTCATTCTCACAAGAGCCCACAAGGTGAAGTGTCATTTTCCCCATTTTACAAGTGAAGAATCTGAGGACCAGAGGTTAAGTGACTTGCTGGTCATAGGTGGTAGAGAAAAACAAAAAACAAAAACACTGTTATGTCTGATTCCAAAGCCTTTGTTATTTTTGCTATATTACACTATTATTTATCTATTATAAATCTCTCATTATATAGAAGAGAAAATTGCACCCCCTTAAATGCTTGTGAACTAGCAGACTTTGAAAATGGTAACTTTTATGACAGTTTCACTGGTTACATATTTGCTCTGGTCCAATATTTCATAAGTTAATTTTGAGCAAAATCCATACTCTACGATGTGGAGTTCCCTATTAGGTGGGAAAGGATGCTTTCAACCAGGACCTCATCAAGGGAGCTTTCCTGGAACCCAGAAGGAGAACCTATCACCTATCAGATTGTTGGAGGATGAGATTTCTTAGAAGCCCCTCTCACTTCATGCTCCCAGATTTTCCACTTAGAATGCTATGGCACTCTTGCTCCATCCTAGAATCAAATCCAAGCCCTTATGTTATATAAAACTCTTCATTAGTGCTTGTCAACTCTATAACACCCACTTTTAGTGGGTATTACACATTATATGTATCTCCTTTACACATTATATGTATCTCCTTTAAAAATCCTGAAATAGGCTGGGCGTGGTGGCTTATGCCTGTAATCCCAGCACTTTGGGAGGCCGAGGCTGGCGGATCACAAGGTCAGGAGATCAAGACCATCCTGGCCAACATGGTGGAACCCCATCTCTCCTAAAAATACAAAAATTAGCTGAGTGTGGTGGCACATGCCTGTAATTCCAGCTACTCGGGAGGCTGAGGCACGAGAATTGCTCGAACCCAGGAGGCAGAGGTTGCAGTGAGCTGAGGTCATGCCACTGCACTCCAGCCTGGTGACAGAGCGAGACTCCATCTCAAAAAAGAAAAAAAAAAAAAATCCTGAAATAGAAATCATACTACTGACGCACCAAGCTCAAAGACAACCATGAAGGATAAATCATGAAGAAGAAGCAAGAGGAGGGTATTTATAATAAAACAAAATACATTGTAATAAACCAATGCTGGAACATACCTATATTAGAAGAGATACATTACTAGTGGGTCCCAAATCATGATGAAGAACTAAAAAATTGTTTTTTGATGGATTACAGTCCAATATATTTGTAAAATATAACAAAACTGCTATTGTAGAATGCAATGGCTACAAAGATTACTCTTACTTTCTGTAGGTAACTGGCAGGGGACGGGTAACAGTTTGTAGACCTGTTTCGGTCTTGGATCCTACTTTGAGTAGCAATGCATCAGATCAATTAATGTTCATAGTAACCCTACCAGGTAAGTGTTATTTGGACTCTCCATATGATAGATGAGGAAACTGGGGCACTGAGAGATGAAATAACTTGCCTAAAGCTCAGATTCAGACTCAGGCATTTTGACACATGGCTAATGCTGGACTTCATAAACATACCTGTTACAGATGCAAAGTAAGATTTGGTATCCTTGAGGTGTGCACAGTCTACTGGAAGAAACAAACAGAAAAATAATAGGTTAATAATTTTGAATTTTGACAAAATGTTTGTCATCAAGTAAAAATTCAGAAGCAAGGCCATCAATCCACTGAAATCTCCCAAGGCTCCAAAATCCCCCTCCAGGCAGCTTTTCAAGAATTCTCTCATTTTACCTCAATATGAATGCACAAATCTTTGAAACATTCAAATCTCCAGCTCTTCCTCTGACTCTCAGTGAACCCAAGTTTTGAAAAGTCCTGGGGAATGGGATAAATGATGCTCTTCATTCTCAAGTTTAGCATCTTTTTGAGAAAGAGTTGTGCCCTTTGTGAAGGAGTGTGGAGGAGATATGAGAAATTAATTGGCACATCTGTTCTCATGTCTGTTCATAAGCATCCTGTGATCATAAACAACTCATTTAGGGGCATCGTCAGTCTCTCCCCAAGAGGTACCACCCCCATAACATTTGTGGACTGCACACTCTGGCAAGTGAATCACCTTTTAGAATGAGTGACTGTTGACTCACCACTTTGGAGAGCTTCCTATTGAGCCAGTATTTGCCCTAAAGCCTTGGAAAGAGAACAAAACAACTTTTGAAGGAAATGAATACCATCCCTTTGTCAACTGTGAGACTGTTACAGCCAAAAATGGGCTTCACTTCCCGTGAACAACAGTACCCAAGTTTCTGCAGGCTGCTGAGGCTTTGACCTACCACGCTGGATAGGCAACTTCCTGAATCTTTCCAGCAGGGCCACTCAGGGGACATTTATTGAGCACTTGCACTGTACAAAATAATTTACATATACTATTTCATTTTATTCTGAAAACAAATATAATATGAGGTAGATGTTGTCATGATTTCTATTTTACAATTGATTTAAACTGAGGCACATAGTGGTTACGAGCTTGTCAAAGTCAGAGAGCTGGAAGGTAGAAGAGCCAAAGTATTTGACTCCAAAGTGCTTGCTCACAAATGCCAAGCCTTAATGAACATTAGACTCCAGGAAGGGGCCTCAAGAATCCAAGGGAGAGCTGGGCACAGTGGCTCACGCCTGTAATCCCAGCACTTTGGGAGGTTGAGGCGGGCGGATCACGAGGTCAGGAGATCGAGACCATCCTGGCTAACACGGTGAAACCCCATGTCTACTAAAAAAATTAGCTGGGCGTGGTGGCGGGCGCCTGTAGTCCCAGATACTCGGGAGGCTGAGGCAGGAGAATGGCGTGAACCCAGGAGGTGGAGCTTGCAGTCAGCTGAGATCGTGCCACTGCACTCCAGCCTGGGCGACAAGAGCGAGACTCCATCTCAAAAAATAAAAAAAAAAAAGAATCCAAAGGAGCATTCTCCTATATTTCCTGAACAATTGTTTTGGCCTTGGTCCCTACACTACAATGCACAAATACGATGCAAAGCGTATGGCATCACATGTGGTCCAAGGTCCTTGGACTTTCATCATCCTGTGATGGGGATTCAGTGTCTCCTTACAGAGTTTGGGGAAGGAGCCAAGAAATACTGTATGAAAAGCACCTCACTTAAGCCTGGTCTGTGGCAGATACTCAATGTACGTTATTCATCCATCGTCTCCCACAACACTCATAAAAAACATAAGGAATGTGTAGTTGCACAAAGGAGATAGACACACATTCTATAAGCACAGACTGAGGGAGGAAACAATGTAAAAAGTAGAGTTTTTGAGGCATACTTACAGATACCAACAAGATATTGAGCATCTACTGTGTGCCAGATATATATATGTATATATAGTGTGTGTATTATATACATAAATAGAATATATTGTTATATATGTAATAACAAATTATATGTAGTATACATAATATTTATTATGTATATATACTTATTTTATGTATAATTATATTATGTATCATATATACAATAATATTTCATATACAATAAAATATTATATATGTAATATATGTACAATAATATATTATGTATATATACATAATATATAATATATACAATAATAGATTATTATATATGCAATATATAACTATTATATATACATATTATATGTTATATGATCATTAAATATTATACTACATAATGTAACACATGTAATTACATATAATATATGATATATAATATATAATACATAACTAATATGTTGTGCACCATAATATATAATATATTATATAATCTAAATTACATGTTATATGTAATATATAATCTGTAATATTACAGATTATATGTAAATTACATGTTATATGTAATATATAATTATATGTAAATTACATGTTATATGTAATATATAATCTGTAATATTAAGATATTATGTATTTCACATAAAATGATATATTAATAAATAATGATATAATATAAAATATAATATTGCATATATTATATAGTATCATATAGTATATATCACATATAATTTGTATATACACTATATAATATATTACATGTAATATGTATACATACTATATAATGTATTACATATAATATGTATACATACTATAAAATGTATTACATATAACGTGTATGTATACTATATATTATAGATTACATATACATACAATAGATAAACAAAATTGCATATATAATACATATTATTGTATCTATACTATACAGTATATATCATACATATATACATATCATATATAATATAACTGTATAATATATACATTTGTATATATGTATATACAAATGCATAAAAATGTATATACACATGTATAATATAAATGTATAATATATAATAAATATATAACATATAAATATATTCATATATAATACAGTATATATGATTATGTTGTATATGCAAATATGTAATGTATGTTATACATATTTACATATCATATGTAATATATAATATACAGTATGCATACATATATGTGCAATATATGATATAAAGTATAGATACATATTATGTGTGATATATACTATATAGTATATATACAATATGTATACTGTACAGTATGTATACAATATGTTATATATGTAATTTTATACAATATATTATTACATATATAATATATAATTATGTAATATATATTTTTACATATATTATGTTATAATATATCATATATTGTTGCATATATAATTTAGTATATATTATATTATGTTATGTATAATATATAATTATATATCAATAATCATATAATCATTATATATCAATTATACAATCATACATATATAGTATCATAACATATAATACAATAATGTGTTGTTATAGTATATACTAATAAATGTTATATATGGAAGATATATTATATGTTAATCCACCTATACTGTACATATATAGTGTATATGTCACATATATGTACAATATGTTATATATTATTATATATAACATATAACATTATATATTTATATATTATCATAGCATATAACGTTATATATTAATATTATAGTATGTAACATTATATATTAATATATAATCATAACATATAACATTATATATTAATATAATCATAGCATGTAACATTATATATTAATATATATTATCATAGCATATAACATTATATATTTATATATTACCATAACATATAACATATATGTAATATTAAATATTATAACATATATTATTATATATGATATATTACATATAATAGACTGTGTTATATATGTAATAATATATAGTGTATGTAATATATAGACTATACATAATATATTACATATACAGATTATACATCATATATTACATATATTATATATCATATAGATTATATAACATATATTATTATATGTAATAATCTTTATTACATAGCATATGTAATAATCTATTACAAATAATGCATTATATAATTTATTATATATATTAACATACTCTCTTAAAGTCTCAGCATGGGTATTCTCCACATGTGATACCAAAGAAACTGAAACAGAGAGTTTAGGAAACTTGCCTAAGGAATGAAATCTAGTATTTCTCAAAAATTACCTTTCAGTTAAGGATGGTCTTGTTTATGTTGAATGTACAATGTGATAGCTGAATTGTATAAAAATAGGTTTGGTATTACCTTGGAGTTTGTTTCAAAATGCCTATAATTTCATGCCCTTTAGGTACATTTTATTTTGTCTAGACCTCTTGGTATATAATGACAAAAGTAGAATTCAAGTATTTCTGTGTTACCTCTGGAAAACAGGCTTGAGAGAGAAGGTGACAGTTGAGCATATCTGTGAATTCAACAGCCAAGGTGTTGACAATGGATGAAATGCATCATGAACCTGGTGCGTCAACAAGGTGAATTAGGGTGCAAGCTGAAAATGTAGGTTTAGTGGAAGGATGAGGGGCTCCACCCTTCCAATTGGTTTCCTACAGTCTTGCCATGAATGCCTCACTGAACTTGCCCAGTTTTGGTCAACCCCAAACTTAAAGTATGGATGCCTCCAGCACAGCAATACCCAAGCTTAATCAACATGTTTGATCTGGTTGAAATCCAGAAGTTGAATGACGTGAAAGTTCTGGTGCATTCAGTTATAGTTGAGATTTTTGTGCCAGCAGATATGTTTGCTATTCAACTCATGGCCATGTTTCTACTTGGCAGCAATTTAAGACATTCAGCAAAGCCAAATATGAGGCTTGGTCTATTACTAGGTTGGACTGCCTGCAGAAATATGATTCACAGCCATGGAAAATGATGACTGGATTTGGTAAAACAGTTTTTTCTTGTTTTACTTATCACTTAATAAACCAAAAGTTAACAGAAAGAACTCTTGGGACCGCTTCCCATTGTATGTGTGAGAGCCTGGATGTGAACCTAAGTCTTTGCAACTCTAATGCCTATGTTCATTTTACATAGTTACACTCTTCTCTAACAATATATGTCAGAACTGAGTTATGACAAGTGAGTAGGCATTTTCCAGATGGGTTATGAGACAAAGGGCATTTTAAACAGAGACAACAGCATAAGCACAATGCCTTGCATTATGGCAGAAGGACCAAGATGAGGTCAAGTTGCACAGATAATGTAAGGGAATACTTTCCATAAGAAGTGTCTGAATGCATTGAAATACGTGACTCGTCATTCATTACTTTGGTAATTCAACAATTATTTATTGAGTGCCGTTACATGTCAGGTAACATGTTACAAAACTGGAATTGGAAATTACTCAAATCCTTTGTCAAAATATCACTGCATAGGCTGGGCTCAGTGGCTCGTGCTTGTAATCCCAGCACTTTGGGAGGCCAAGGCAGGTGGATCACTTGAGGTCAGGAGTTCGAAAGTAGTCTGGTCAACATGGTGAAAACCCGTCTCTCCTAAAAATACAAAAATTAACCAAGGGCAGTGGCACGTGCCTGTAATTCCAGCTACTTGGGAGGCAGGAGAATCGCTTGGACCTGGGAGGCGGAGGTTGCAGTGAGCCGAGATTGTGCCACTGTACTCCGGCCTGGGTGACAGAGCGAGACACCATCTCAAAAAAAAAAAAAAAAAAGAAAAGAAAAAACAAAATCACTGCTTATATCTAGAACTTCCTCTCCTCCTCTAAAACAAACAAGTCTGTACAATTTTGTCTCATTGGCAAATCTAGCAGCTAAAGTCCCCTTAGCTGGCTTTTGAGTGAAATAAACTATGAATATTTATAATAGAGTAAGAGGCAAGCATAAGGGAAAGTAAAGATAAGCAGAGAAAAATGACAATATCTTTGGGCTGGGGAGGATCTTGCCTGTCATATGGTTCAACCTGTTTATTCTGCTGAGTTCCAGAGTGAAGGGACTTGCCCAAGCTCTCTTCATTCCCTGTATTGGTTCCTTTCTTCTCACACTCCCTGCCAGCGTCTGCCTTCAGTGTCTCATCATGTTTCACTTGGATTGTTATAGTAGCCTTCAAACAAATCTCTCTGCTTTTATGCAGCAGCACTGAGATAATTCAGAAAAGCAACTTCTTGATTTTACTTTGCTCCTCAAAGCCGTTCAATATCTTCATGTTGTCTCAGGCTGTGCTTCCCAAACTGTGGTGAGTGACCAGGTCCCAGACAGTACCCAAGCCATAAGCTAAACATAACATCACTTTAGAATGCTAATTTTACTTGATGGCTAGTAACTAAAAACATCATTTTACATGAAAACAAATGAATATATTATAGCCAAGATGAAAAATTTGGAAGAGCTGAAATATTTCAAGGAATTTTTTTTTTATTTGTACCAGTTGGTATCAGAACCCTTGTATATTAGTCCATACTCATATTGCTATAAAGAAATGCCTGAGACTGGGTAATTTATAAGAAAAGAGGTTTAATTGGCTTATAGTTCTGCAGGCTGTACTGGAAGCATGGTGGCATCTGCTTCCGGGGAGGCCTCAGGGAGATTTTCATCATGGCAGAAGGCAAAGAGGGAGCAGGCACTTCACATGGCGAAAGCAGGAGCAAGAGAGAGGGAAGGGGGAGGTGCCACACACTTGGACACCACCAGATCTCATGAGAATTCACTCACCATCCTGAGGACAGTACCAAGGGGACAGTACTAAAACATTCATGAGAAATTGTCCCCATGATCCAATCACCTCCCACCAGGCTCCACCTCCAATATTGGGGATCACAGCTCAACACGAGATTTGCAGGGGGAACACAGATCTAAACATATCACCTTAGCATCACAAGTTTGCTCTTTCCGCCATAAGAGCGTTTCAGTGGGAAAGTTTATAATGTCTTGACCCATAGAATAAATTCCAGGTCATTAGTTCATATCCCAGTTTTTCCAAGATCTGTTCAGGCTTGCCTTGCCACCCTCTTCTCTTTAATAGATTCCTGGAGACTCCACTCATCAACCATCCCATACCACTTGTATTAGTTTGTTCTTGCATTGCTATAAAGAAATACCTAAGACTGGGTAATTTATTTAAAAAAGAGGATTTAATTGGCTCATGGTTTCACAGGCTGTAAAGGAAGCATGATGCTGGCATCTGCTCAGTCTCCACGGAGGCCTCAGGAAACTTACAATCATGGTGGAAGATGAAAGGGAAGCAGGGATGTCTCACATGGTCAGAGAAGGAGCAAGAGAGAGAGAGAGGGGAGAGGTGCTACACACCATTAAACAACCAGATCTCATGATAACTCACTGCCTCACTACACAGTACCAAGGGAGGATGCTGCTAAACCATTCATGAGAATTTCACCCCCATGATCCAACCACCTCCAATACTGGGGATTGCTATTCAACATGAGATTTGGGCGGGAACAGAGATCCAAACCATAACACCACTTAAAATAATAACTACTGCCGGGCACGGTGGCTCACGCCTGTAATCCCAGCACTTTGGGAGGCTGAGGCAGGTGGATCACCTGAGGTCAGGAGTTCGAGACCAGCCTGGTCAACCTGGTGAAACCCCATCTCTACTAAAAATACAAAATTAGCAGTGGTGGCGCATGCTGGTAATCCTAGCTACTTGGGAGGCTGAGGCAGGAGAATTTCTTGAACCTGGGAGGCGGAGGTTGCGGTGCGGTGAGCTGAGATCCTGCTATTGCACTCCAGCCTGGGCAACAAGAATGAAACTCCATCTCAAAAAAAGAAAATAATAATAATAACTACTATAGTCTCCAAGGTTTGGTAAAAAATGAAAACCACTGTAGGTATCTCAAACAGGAATACATTTTATACAGGAAATTAGCTTACAAAGCCGTTAGAAGAATTGGCAGAAACAAGGTTAGGTGAGCCAACTGCCAGTGTTCAGAAAGTCATGAAGCACAGCCATGGCAGGAAGCTGCCGTTAATGCTTTGGGCTTTCTGCAGCAGTTAAATGGGTTATGTTCAAGAGCATGGCTAGAAGGTGCAGCTCCAGAAAAACTTTACATCTGCCACCAGCTGAAAACCAAAATACTGGCTTTTGAGTCTCTTCTGCCTTTCAAATATCGCATGTATTGCTTTAAACCTGAAACTTTGCGATATGGGCTGAATGGTGTCCCCTCAAGTTCATACCCCCCAGTACCTCAGAATGTGATTGTATTTGCAGATTTACCTTAATCTTTTTAAAAAGAGATTAAGGTAAAATAGGTTATATGGGTGGGCCCTAATCTAATATGACTTACATCTTTATAAAAAGAGGAGTTTAGGACATAGATAGGCACAGAGAGAAGTCCACATGAAGACATGGAGATGACATGGCCATCCACAAGTCAAGGAGAGACTTCAGAAACCAGCGCTTTCAACACCCTGGTCTTGGATTTTCAGCCTAGAAGACTGTGAGACAATACGTTTATGTTGTTTAAGCCACCCAGTTCATGGCACTTTGTTATGGCAGCCCTAGCAAACTAGTATATTCTGGGAATAGGGATTTTGCAAGACTTAGTTATTAGGTTTCTAAGGGCAAAAATGATACTGAGTTGCAAGAGGCAATCTGGCACAGCTGCCCTATGCTAGGCTCATGCTGAGGCCCGGTCATGGCACAAAGCACATCACACATGTTATCTTGTTTAATTTAAGCCTCATATCATCCATCAGTAGTGGGAACCTGGATCAGATCTAGAAGCAGATCTCTTTGTGCTCTATTTGGTTGCATATGCACTTTCTTCTTTGGTCCACTCAGGGAACATCTATTGATCTTCAAATTGATGTCAATTCTTCTCGCTCTTCACCCAATGCCAATCTTCTCCCTCCCCACAGAGCCATTTCCTCCTTTGTTTTCCCAAAACCATAGCCCATATGGATTTCTATAACAGTACTTGTGCAGATTCTATGCATTTTTACATCTATGCATTTGCCTTCTCCACTAAACTCTAGGTTTCTTAAGAGCAGAGACCACATCTTGTTTGCTTTTGCACTTCCAGAGCCCAACTTTGTGTCTGATACATGGTTTTCCTTCAGGATGTGTTGGAAGAAAGTGGGAGGAAGGATTCAAACCAGGAAAAGACCATGGTTCCTTTCACTGCATCACAGTGTCAGCATCTCATAAGAACACACTCAATCCAGGACAGGAAGGAAGAATGCTTTTGCACACACACATGCATACAAATGTGAGAGACTTCTCTAGCCTGATGCTAGACCACTTCCCTTACAGAAATTGGCCAGTAGTGTGACAGTTAATTAACTTTCTAAGTAGCTAACCAAATATCTCATTTACTCAGTCAACAGAGTGATAATAGAGAAGTGTGGTGGAACAGAGAAAAGGGACCTTAGGGAGCTGTGAAGAAGGCTTTGCAAAGCAGATGACATTTGAGCTTGATCTTAAAGAATGAGTAAGTGTGTTATGAAGGGTAGTGGGTTGTGGGTATTCCAGAAAAGGGAATGGCATGGGCCATGTCTGGAGACTTTGACTTGTTCAGCAAAGAGCAAGTAGTTAGGGGTGTATGTGCGTTTGTTATGTGTGGGGAATGGGGGAAGAGGAGAGACAATAGGAAATGAAAAACCATAACAAACGTCTTTGTACATAAATATTTCTTCACATTTCAGATAGTCATAGAATGTCTTAGATCTGGGCATGGTTTATAACATCAAAAATGGGAAATGGCCAATGGTAGGAGAATGGATAAATAAACTATGGTGTATTAACTCAAAACAATATTATGTAATAACATAATTACATAATTTATTAAAAGTATTAGCAAATACTTTACATAAATGCATATTAAATAAAAGACTATTAAATGAATAAGTATTAAAAGTAATGGCAAATATCACAATTGCTTTTGCACCAACCTAATTACATAAGATTGTAACGAAGAACTTATATCACTTTACAGGAAGATTTTGTGTGAATGATCCTAAGTGAAATAGTAGGATTTGGTATGATCATATGCACTTAAAAAATAAAATAGGCTGGGTGCAGTGGCTCACGCCTGTAATCCCAGCACTTTGGGAGGCTGAAGCAGGTGGATCACGAGATCAGGAGTTTGAGACCAGCCTGGCCAATATGGTGAAATCCTGTCTCTACTAAAAATACAGAAATAAGCCGGGTGTGGGGTCATGCCTGTAATCCCAGCTACTCGGGAGGCTGAAACAGGAGAATTGCTTGAATCCAGAAGGTGGCGGTTGCAGTGAGCTAAGATTGCTCCACTGCACTTCAGCCTGGGTGGCTGGCAGAGTGACAAGACTGTGTCTCAAAAAAATAAAATAAAATAAATAAAATAAAATAAAATAAAATAAAATAAAACAAAATAAAATCCTAAACAGAAGGAAAAAAATAGAAGGAAATATTGTGGGCAGTTGTTATCTTTGGGTGATTTTCCCTTCTCATTTCTATTGATTAATTTTTGCACTTAATTTATTGATAATGAAGATGAATTTATTTATTTATTTTTGTATTTTTGAAAAATCCATGTCCTGTCCTAAAGATTTTTGCTGCCAATTCCTTTGGCACTTTGTTATGGCAGCCCTAGCAAACTAATATATTCTGGGAATAGGGATTTTGCAAGACTTAGTTATTAGGTTTCTAAGGACAAAAATGGTACTGAGTTGCAAGAGACAATCTGGCACAGCTGCCCTATGCTAGGCTCATGTTGAGGCCCAGTCATGGCACAAAGCATGTTCTGTGGTTACGGGACACTATTTAGCTGTGACCAGAAGAGAAAACGCCAAAGTTTCACCAAACCACCAAGAAGACAGAGGCTTAAGAAAGGAAACCAAAGACCAAGGGGCATTAGGTCCTTGTGATTCCCATCTCAGAGTGAAAGCACAAGTCGCAGCTTCAGAGAGCCTTCCCAGAGTGGAGTGGGTTCTTTCAACAGTTCTGATGTGGCTCCTGGATCTGTCAGCACTTGTTTTTGGATATTGCCCAGCATATCCTTGTTAAATGTGGATTTCAGGAATCTACACAATAGTCCTTGTGTGATGTGGGGTGCACAATTTGCAGGAACCATAAAGTCCCTCGTTTAGAACAACCTATTTTAATGAGGCAACTCAAGATCTTAAGAGCTATTGCCAAAGTCAGTAATGGTTAAAAAATCTGGACTATATTTTTAGGGGTTGGGACCACTGCTATCAATCCCAGCAGCAGGGTATTCCTTCTTGACCGTTAAAGACTCTGCCCAATATTGTGGAAAAGGCAAGGGTAAGGAGTCAAAAGACCTGGATATGGGCATTAGGATGATAGCAGTAGCTACTATGGAGTCCCAGGTTCACTCTGGGCTAAACACTGTGCTAAGTGTCTCACAAGTATGTTCTCAGTTAACCCTTGTTGCAAATAGAGTACTGTTTTTATCCATGCTTTACAAATAGAGAAATTGAAGTTTGAAGAGGCTATGCAATTTACCTAAGCTTATTTCCGGCTTTTCATTGTGCAGGAATCTCCAAATGGTCACTCATACTCTCTGGGCTTCATTTATTTTATCTGTCAAATGGAGATAATAATAATGCCTGTCTTGGAGTGTCACTGGGAAGGTTTATTAAAAGGATGCAGTGAAAGTAACTATTAAAGCCTATACACTTGCAATACGTTATTATAAAGGCTCTGATTTTCCAGAACAAAGTCTGGAGACATAGATTTCAATTTCCTCTCTGTGTCTGTGTCTGCCATTCCAGATTGCTGTCAGTTGATGTAATAAATGTTTTCTTCCTTTCTCTAATCTTGGACATTTTTTTTAATAGATTGAGAGTAATTACTCCCAAATGGATACATGAAAGCCCAAGTTCTGCCTAACATACATCAAACCATTCATAAATATGCATTTCTATTTTATTTATTATTCTTCATTAATTCTACTTCAAGTGAAAACAAACAAATCCACTCTTTCCAAGTATTAAATTAACTCAACGCCAAAGGTGGTTTCCTGCAACGCTCTTCCAGCAGAGGGCACTATTTCTCTATAAAGAGGGTGCCTTAGTTTTCTAAACTACGATCCACAGATTTTGGGGTAATTTTCGCAGGAGCCTCATCAATAAATTCAGACCCAAGTATTAAGAATTATTAATTAGGACAATGCCATTTGGGCTTACTTCTTGAAAAGAATTTTCAGTGAGTGCAGAAATGCTGGTTTTTGCCTTCTGCCATGTGAGGTCAGGTATTTCCATACTGAGAAATCACAGAATGAGAGTTAGGGCCTTATAGATCACTTAGCCCGGGGATCACAAAGAAGCCGCCTGCAGGCCAAATTCAGCCCACATTCATATTTTGTTTGCCTTGCAGAAGTTTATTATTATTGTTATCAGACTAACATTAACCAGGAGGTTGCACATAACATATAGATTTCTTAGCATAACTTTAAAAAACAAATCTGAAGCTCTCACAATGCTGAGCCAAAATGCCTCCATGGTGATAACTGGCTGGGATTTAATAAATTTGCACCCTTGTGGACAGGACATATGCATGCTAGTTCCCCAACAGCGACCCCTCATCCAGGCTGCCACACTAGTATACATCAACTATCTGGACCTAAAAGCACTTGAGTTTATGATCTGTAGATTCTGGTCCAACTTCTTCATGTTACAGATGAAGACACTGGAGGCCAGAAATACGAAGGGCCTTGCTCAAGTTCACACCACAAGTTAAGTGCTGAGACCAGGTCTCACTCCCAGGCCTCCCAACCCACAGGGTCACAGTCCTTTCCCACCTCTGGGGTTTCTCAAAATTAAGAATTGATCCTGACTCCTGCCTGTGCCTCTGTCAGAAAGCTTCAGTCCTTTCCTCCTTTCTCCCAAGAGGCCGGTGTTCCCAGGCAGGTGGGAGGGCCACAAAGAGGTCCCAGATAGAGTAAGATGCAAAGAGAGGCTTTGGTGGTTGTGGTGGTGGTGGTGGGGAACAGAAAGAAAGGGGAGAGGAGGGAAAAGAAGAGGAGAGGAGGGAAAAGACGGGGAGAGGGGGCCCTCTACTAGTACTTCTAGGGCCTTGTTCTTGGCTACTCCTGCTTTTCTAGGCCTAGTTTTGCTTCTCAGATCCTGATTTCTCGGGCTGATGGACAGAACTTGGAGAGCACGAAGTCAGAGAGACTTCCTTTCTTAAAATTTCTGGGCCTTAGTTTCCTCATCTGTAAAGTGGAAATAGTATGACTTCGTGGATGTTGTGTAAAAATTTTCTATTTGATAAGAAAAGCATTTGTGATTCATTTGATTATTGACTGCCTACTAGATGTAAAGTGTTGGGGGGTACAGCTATGCCTGAAACATTAGGATCCTCAAAAAATGGTAGCAATTATTGGGGAGAAAAAGGAGACAACCTTCTTGTTATCCTGCGGAGACTCTGTGCCTTTGACCCTGAGGCCTTCACATTTCAACAGCTCTTCACCTAAGCCTGTGCTGCGTATCTCGACTGCACGTTAGAATATCCTGGTCAGCGTTTAAAATCCTTGGTGCCCAGGCTCCCCCCAGACCAAGTAAATCAGAATCCCTAGGGGTGGGGTCTGGTCATTAGTACAGCACAGCTGGGAACCACTGTCATATATCCTCTCCCTACCCTGACACAGTCTCAAGCCGCTTGCTTCCCTGGGAACCACCTTGGCCACACGCTTCCTTTGCTGCAACCCCACTCTTGCCCTTTGACTCTGGACATATTAATGAAATTTCTCTGACCTTCTATTTCTTTAGGGGTGTAGGGGAGACAGTTGGTAGCCTACCCGGCATCCATGAGCTCCTTTTTCCATCTAAGCAGAAGGCAGATTTTGGAAGCGGACCACCTCCTGGGGTGAATCTGGTTGGCCCAACAGTTAGTCAATCAATCCCCTTTTGTCAGTGATTGGTTTAGAAATGAGACTGTGGCCCCAACTCTGTTACGTAAGATGTGAGAGGAGGCCTCGGAAAAGTTTTCTTGTTCTTGAAAAAGACTCGGAAGAAGGCCATTGTGTGGTGTTTTGATTTGACATGTGGAACTGCTGCCGCCATCTTGTGACCAGCCTGAGGATGAAGGCGACACTGGGGCACAACATGTAAAGATGAATGTTGGTTAACTGGAGTTTTTATTTAATAGAAGATTGAAGTGGCAAGCACGATGAGTAGAAGATAACTAGAAGTGGCAAGCACGATGAGTAGAAGATAACTAGAATTTACTGAGTCCCTATTATGTGCCAGACCCTCTGTTAAGTTTGGTATAACATGTGTCAGCTCTTGTAATTCTGACAACTGTGGGCTGGCATTAGAAAGTAATCAGACTCTATTGATTTTTTTTTTTTTTTTTTTTTTTTAGATGGAGACTCTCTCTGTCTCCCAGGCTGGAGTGCAAAGGCGCGATCTAGGCTCACTGCAACCTCCTCCTCCCAGGTTCAAGCGATTCTCTTGCCTCAGCCTCCTGAGTAGCTGGGATTACACGTGCCTACTGCCATGCCCAACTAATTTTTGTATTTTTAGTAGAGCCGGGGTTTCACCATGTTGGCCAGGCTGGTCTTGAATTCCTGACCTCAGGTGATCCACCCACCTTGGCCTACCAAAGTGCTGGGATTACAAGCGTGAGCCACCGTGCCTGGCTGACTCTGTTGATTTTTATTTTAGCTCTAACACTTAGGCAAATGTTTTCATCTCTCTAAACCTCAGTTTTCTCACCTGTGAGATAGAAATGATAGAAACTACGCATCATGTGGTTGTTAGAAGAATTAAATGAAATAATGCATGTAAATAATCTAGTAAATAATTAGCACCCAGTAAAAACCAGGTATTACATATTTTTTTAAATCAACCTATAAGGCAGGTTATTAGTTTTATTATCATTGTTATTGTACTTTTTACATATGACTAGAATAAGAATTACAAGACCCTAGTGGACTTGCCTAAGATCTGACAGTGCGTAAGTGGCAGAGCTGGGATTTAAACTCAAGAATTCTTTTTTTTTTTGAGATGGAGTCTCATTCTGTCACCCAGACTGGAGTGTAGTGGCACGATCTCGGCCTACTGCAGCCTCCACCTCCCAGGTTCAAGCAATTCTCCTGCCTCAGCCTCCTGAGTAGCTGGAATTATAGGTGCCTGCCACCACGCCCAGCTAATTTATTTATTTATTTATTTATTTATTTATTTATTTATTTGAGACAGAGTCTTGCTCTGTCGCCCAGGCTGGAGTGCAGTGGCACGATCTCAGCTCACTGCAAGCTCCGCCTCCCGGGTTCATGCCATTCTCCTGCCTCAGCCTCCCAAGTAGCTGGGATTACAGGCGCCCTCCACCATGTCCGGCTAACTGTTTGTATTTTTAGTAGGGATGGGGTTTCACCATGTTAGCCAGGAAGGTCTTGATCTCCTGACCTTGTGATCCGCCCACCTCAGCCTCCCAAAGTGCTGGGATTACAGGTGTGAGCCACCATTTCTGGCCAATTTTTTGTATTTTTAATAGAGATGGGGTTTTTTCATGTTGGCCAGGCTGGTCAAGAATTCTTACTACTAATCCACTGCTCATGCTTTTTCTCTCCTCTCCTGCTTGCCATATTCAATTGAGGAATTCCCAGTATTCTCCTGCATAAGTAGTCCATGGAGAATTCTTCCACAAACACAAGTTTTCAAGCAAACGAAATGAAAAGGAGAAGCTGAATCTGAGGCATGGGTGTGACCCAGAGGCTGAGAAAAGCAAGAAACCCTCTTCGGCAGGACATACTTTAGGCTTGCAAAGAATAAAGGCTCATAAGACAATAGACTCTCAAGAGCCAAAGAACCTTTAGAGATCATACAAGTATAACCCAACCCCATCCCTGCTGAAATTCCTCTTTGCCTACCTCTTGAGATAGAGGCTTCCAATGCTCCAGAGTGGCACAACTCTGTTGAAAAGTTCTACCATTCCTTGAGATTACATTTTCATTTGCCTCCCTTGAACTTCCACCCATTGGTCCTAATTATAGCCTCCAGGGAAAGAAATAACAACCCTCACTCCTTTGCTACATGGCTGGCTGCCCTTTGGAAGGATGGTGATGACAGCTAACTTCACCCTGAATCTCTTTCTCACCTCCAAACTACTCCCTCACGCAGCTTTCTCAACTGATCTTCAAACAATACTGTTTCCAACTCCACCACCATCCTGACCCTTCTTTTGCTGTAGAGGGATAGAAATGGAATCAACACTTGCAGAAGGGTTTCCTAACAATCAGAGCAGTTCCCCAACAGACCAAGTGGTCAGTTTGAAACATAATTGTTTATATGTAAATTATACTTTTAAGAAGTTGTAAGGGGGAAACTATTACCTAATGTAGTGGGCATTTGTTTTTGTTTGCCCGACATCCATTTCATTTCTTTTGGGATTAAGATGAAAACTCCCTTGGGTGAACAACCAAAGTCATTTGGATACAGTCTGGATGAGACAGTTAGCAAGGTGCCCTACTGTCCCGTAGCCATAGGCAGAAATATGGTCCTCACTGGGCTGGCCAGATCTTCCTTCCCTAACTGGACAGGAATTAGAGTGGATGGTTTGAACTTGCAGATTGTCAAAAGGGCAACTGGATCAGCCTGCTCATAGTTCCTATGGAACCCCTAGAGCCACTTCTGTCCTCCTCCTGGCTTCCTAAGCTTGGCTGCTAGCTTTCCTTTTGAACTTTTGAATTCCTCTATATATTCCCAACATGTTTCCTTTCTGGTATATATTGATCAGATGTAATTTCTGTTGCTTACAGCTAAAGACCCTTGATTTATTTGGTAATAGGATAAAGGGCAAATAACATGATGGAATTTTAATAAAGCAGACTCAAAAACATAGGAAAAAATAAATATAGAATTTACTTAATCTCTATTATATTTATCTTATATGTTACAAATGTATGACGAATATTTTTATGTTAGTAATATTTTAAAAAATTAACTTTTATTATAAAAAAGCATGTGCTCATTATAGAAAATTTGGAAAATATATAATAGAAAGTGATATATTACCTATATAAAATTATTACTTAACTGCCAAAATTCTGAGTCTATGCCCAGGGCAGAATTTATGCCACTCCATATTAGCCTGGCTTTTTGGTTACCTTTTGGTCTGTTTTTATTTCACTGGGAATGTGGGCTAGTGCTTATTTTCACAGCCAAATTAATTAATGAGAAAATCCTCAGAATTTCCATTTATCACTTCCAAACACCCACTTTTGATGAGTCAGTTGCCATTTGAACAATATAGGATAATTTTCAAATTCATTACAACAGGGCAACAATACAGCCCATTTCTTACTCATGTTATCTCCAAGGGATTCTGACTTCATTAATCTTTGGACCACCACTCTTAAACAGAGAAGGGACATTAATCACAGTTCTCCAGTGGGGGAGCAACAGGACCCAGAGAGAGCAAGTGGTTTGTCATTTATAGAGAAGTGCTGGAGTAATTGGAACTATATATCCAGCTTGGAGTCTTTCTCAAAAAAAATTTTTTTTGCTATTAGACAATCAACCATGTTTATATATTTAGTGGATACCTAATATATGCTATGAGTACTTAAATGTATGCAAAATACAAAAAACTGTGGGTTATAGCTCCTATCCCCTTATAGTCCAAGGAGCAAGGAAAGACGGGTCTGTTACAAAAAACACAGTAGCACAGAGATGATATTGTGTTGTTCATTAAGTATAAAGCAGCTGCTGTTTTGTTCTTTGAACACAGTATAAAATCAAATTCCTTGGCTTTTGTATCTTTTCTCTGCTTATGCAAATACTTGTTAGTATCTGTCATACACAAGGCTCTTTAACACACATCTCCTCTTTTTATGTTCACAATCATCCGGTGAAGGAGGCACTCCCATTTCATCCTACAGATGAGGGTGTGGCAGTGACATAGCAGGTATGCCCTCTCCCTTCTCTCTCCCCAGCTTTCCTGGCTCCTCTTGGGCATCCCCATGGCCTTATCACCACTGCGTTCATGTGTCCCACATCTCTCTCTTAGCCTGGCTCTTTCTCCCTCTGCTGAACCTGAGAGTCATAACCAAGTAACACTAGGCAACTCCACCTAGATTTTCTGCAGGCATATGAAATTCAATATGCCTTAGACCAAGGACATCTCTTTTCCTCCTCCAAACCTATTGCTCTTGTTTTGTTTTTAGTCCTGGCAAATGCTGTCATCCACTGACACTCTAGCCGGAATCCTAAGAATCAGCCTGGATGCCTCCCTCCCCAATGGACTCCTTTCCCATTCAGTCAGCTACGATTGCTACTTCCTTTGTGTACCTCAAAACCGCCCCCTTCTCTCCATGTCCACCAGAATGATCCTGGGCCAGTCTCTCACCCTTTATCTGCTGCTTGCTGCATCAGCCTTTCTCTTCTTGTCCACTATCCACCTCTCTGTAATTCATCCTTTATGCAATAGACAAAGGGATCTTCTATAAATGCAAATATGATCATGGCAGTCACCTATGCAATGGCTCCCCAGTGCCCTGGGTACAAAGACCAAACTTTTAAGCATGACATATAAAGTTCCTTAGGATTTATTTTCAGTCTATCTCTGAACCTCTCACTTTCTTACTTTGCCTATTTTTTTTTTTTTTCTGCCTGGAACTTTTTTCACTTTCTTCATCACCTAACGAACTCCCATTCATCTGTCAAGAGTCAGCTCAGGTGCCATCTCCTATAGGAAGCCTTCCCTGATCTCCAAGATGGAAAAAATCTTGGGAAGCAGGAGAGTGAAGTCAGGGTTTGATTCCCCTGACATCTTTGTATGGTCATCCCTGTCTGGCTTTGACCCTCAACTGTCAGTCACTCTTCCTCTTATGCTGATCTTCTTGACACTACTCTTCCCTTCTAGGTTCCTTGACAATTCCCTGTGTAATTCTTTTGAATGTTAGCACCACTGCTGCTAGCCCTGGGTTCCTGCACAGCCCTTATGAGTTGCCTGCATCCCACCCACATCCTTGTAAACACTCCCTTTGTAATAAACTTTCTTGGAATTTTCCTAATATGAGTGTTCCATTGGTTTCATATCAGGACCCTGTCTGATCCACCAATATTTTGCAACTAGAATCATATAGTCTTCTGTTACCATTTCAAAGCTACATCATCTTCATTTCTGATTGATCTTTCATTGGCCTTGGTTTGTAACTCTTTAACCTAAAGTGAGGGCAAAATAGTTTTTCTATCCCATTTGCCAAGAGAATGAAAAAACTGTTAAAATACACTACCTTTATTTCCAAGACATAGATCTTATCACAAGAATCATGGCTAGGCACAGTGGCTCACACCTATAATCCCAACAGTCTGAGGTAGGAGGATTACTTGAGGCCAGGAATCGGAGACAGACCAGCCAGCGCAACATAGCAAGACACTGTGTTTACAAGAAAATTAAAAAACAAAAATAAAAAATCATAAAAAACTACTAACAGATCTATCTGTTCCTTAGACTATGTGCACCGTGAGGGTAGGAATTGTGTCTTTTTCACCATTTATTCCCAAAGCCCAGCCCTTGAATACAGTAGACACTCAGTAACAGTCAATTAATGAACAGATCATTAGTAAGCCTTTAAAATATTTGTAGAATAAATGAATGAATACCTGGGTGGAGAAAGAGTTGATACCCCAAACCTGAAAGTCTTAGGGACTGTGGTTGTTAACAAGTGAGCTCCCTTTTTTCTTTTGTTCCCATGTCAGGATCCTGAAGTGTTACTTTGGTAGAATTGGCAATTTTCTGAAAGAAGCTGAAAATATCTTTCTTGGGTTGTGCAAAGTGGCTCACCCGTATAATCCAAACACTATGGGAGGCTGAGGCAGGAGGATCACTTGAGGCCAAGAGTCGGAGAACAGCCTGGGAAATAGAGTAAGTCCCATCTCTACACAAATAAACTAGCCCCTGGCACCATAGCGGCCTGAGGGTGCCTGGGCCTGGTCCAGTGAAGCTAAACAGGGTCGGGCCCGGTGGGAGCTTGGAAGGGGAGTCGCCTGGGCAGCCCAGGGACTGGAGGTTTTTGCTGGGCGAGGTGGCTCATGCCTGTAATCCTAGCACTTTGGGAGACAGAGGCAGGTGGATCACCTGAGGTTGGGAGTTAGAGACCAGCCTGACCAATATGGAGAAACCCCATCTCTACTAAAAATACAAAATTAGCCTGGTGTGGTGGTGCATGCCTCCCAGCTACTCGGGCGGTTGAGGCAGGAGAATCGCTTGAACCCGGGAGGCGGAGCTTGCGGTGACCCGAGACTGTGCCATTGTACTCCAGCCTGGGCAACAAGAGTGAGACTCTGTCTCAAAAATAAAAATAAAAATAAAAATAAAAATAAAAATAAACTAGCTGGGCATGGTGGTTGGTGCCTGTAGTCCCAGTTACTCCTGCTGAGGCAGGAGTATTGCTTGAGCCCAAAAGTTGGAGGGTGCAGTGAGCTATGATCATGCAACTGCACTCCAGCCTGGGCAATGGAGCAAGACCTTGTCTCTAAAAAACAAGAAAGAAAAAGAAAAGATGTTTTCTACCCAAAGCATCTCTGGAACACATACTTGGAGAAAGAACACTGCTGGAGTAGAACCGCTAACCATGCTGTCACTCCCATCTTCTCCCTGACCCCCCTTGTCCTACCCCTTCAGATTTGACAACTCTGTAGGAAACCAATTTGCTGTTAATCACAAGGGAGTTTTATTTACTCTGCTGAAAGAATTGAAAAGCAGTCATTTTTATTAGCACCACAGCTGGTTCTTCCATCATGGAAGAAATACAATTATGCGTCTTCCTATGGCTGAATGCAGACAGCTACAACCTCATTATTCATTCTGGTAGGAAGCAGGCCTTTATAATGAGCAGAGGGAAAAATGTGCCCAACTCTCATTTGTAAAAGGAACAAATCTTAGTTCCTCGAATGACATTGCCACTGTCATCATAAAAAAAAAGGCTTTTTATTTGTTTGGTTATGTAATAGGGTGCAATCACTTTGGAGGCAGAACCAAAGGCAGTCATTATGATGTAGTGGAAAGAGGGTAGGCTCTGGCATCAGGCCAGCCTGGGTTCAAATTCTGGCCCTGTTTCTTATCAGCTGTGAATAGGGAGCCCATTAGTTCTTCTGAACCTCCATTTTCTTATTTGTACATTGGAACAAGTAATAGAACAGCTTCGCAGGGTGGTGGCAAAGATTAGAGATTAAATTCCTACATGTGGCACCCAGCACCTCTGATAACATGATCTACTTATGCCCACCTCTCCAGTTTCATCTCCCACCCCTCAAAGCTGGCATTTCTGCTGCAGCCGAACCTGCCATACTTACCCATGGTCCCCTGACTTTGCACATGTTGCCCCCTCTGCCTGAGTTACATGCCCTTGTCATTTCCCTTGGTCCTCTGGCAAACTTCTTTTCTTAAAAGAAGTCTTCCTCTTAGTCCCTCCCCTAGGCAGGCACTGGCACCCCCTTTCTGTTTTTGTCACCCTTTGGACACATCTCACTATAGGAAGTGGCTGTGCATTGCAATGGACTTGTCTGCTTACATATCTGTACCAACATCAGTCTGTAAGCTGCTTAAGAAGTGAGAACTGTGTCCCTGACTTGCATGTCTGCTGACGACACTGCCAGGCAGAACAGGTGGTCATGAAATGATTTATAGAATGAACAAATGAATGAATGAAGGCTTGGGTAAAGCACCTGCTGCCTGGTGTGAATCTAGTGGGCACTGTTGATTGTTAAACCACTGTCAACTCTCTCCCTTGAAAATTCTCACCAAAGAGGCACCCCAGCTGGTTAGGGAGGTGGAGAGCCTGGTTACCCAATTTAGGGCAATGAGTCATTGGAGGGAGTCTATTGAGGAGGTACTTGAGTTTCTGTTACTTGTCCTCAGACATCACAACTGGATCTTCTCAGAAATTCTAAAGGTGAAATTACTTTTATCCATCCTCATCTCTTGATTCAATTTTCAGAGTATGGCATCATTTGGAGTCAGACAAATAAGAGTTTGAACTTAATCTCAATTACCTTGTTTCCCACAACAAGAAATGATATGGTATGATGGTTAAGAATACTGTCCTAGGAGCCAGATGGCCTGGGCTTGAGTGTTGGCTCCATTTTGAAGTTGTTGAACCTTGGGCAAATAATTTGTAAAATCAGAATTGTAATTGTACCTGCCTTATAGGGTTAAACAGAATAATAAATATAAAGTACTTAGAATAAAGTCTGACACATAGTTAGGGCTGTATTAATGTCAGCACTATTTTTATTAATAATACCAGTTGTGTAACCATAGGCAATTTCATATGTTCTCTGAGATTTGGTTTGCACATCTAGAAAATGATGGTTAGAAATGCCTCCGTAGCAGGATTGTGGTGAGGGTGTTAATTCATGTGTGTGGAGCAGCGAGAACCGCACTGGCATGCGGCCACAGCTGGGCAAAGAGGGAAGAAAGACCATGACAAATTTGGGACTTGGACAAACTGTGCTCTCACCTTTGCTCCTTGTGTACCCGCTTCCTGTCCTCCTGCTCAAGGCCAGTGGCAGCCCCTGAGGTCTGGACCCCTCCCCTCCTGCTTTATCAGGAACCTTGTACAATTAATTAAGCTGCTATCCCTTCAACCTTTTCCACTTGGCTTGCTTCTCCTCAAAAGCACTTAAATAGGCTCTGGTCTTTTCTAACTTAGAACATCACCTTCAAAAAAATTAGCGCTTCCCCCACTGTCCCATTCTTTCTCTCTCAATCTTTTCCCAGCCAAACTCCTTGCAGTATTTGTCTACACAACCTGTCTCTACTTCCTCACCTCCCACTCAATCCTCCTGATGGTGCAGCCTTTAAAATACGTGTTGAATACTTGGAGTCTAGAAGAAGCAAGGTAAAGAGGACAAAGGTTATTTTCACCCTGAAGAGAGAGCCTTTAGAGAAGTACAGCTGGGGAGTGATAGAATCCCCTAACAAAGACACTTTAGTGAACCAAGAATGGGATCGCCCTGACTAGAGTTGGTCTTCACTGCCAGATGTCCAATCTATCCTCACAGCACGTTGGGCAGAACCCACAGTTCGCTCGTCTCGTGACATACATGCATGCAGATCCCTCCTGAATTATGAGCC
This sequence comes from Rhinopithecus roxellana, assembly GCF_007565055.1. NCBI lineage: Eukaryota > Metazoa > Chordata > Mammalia > Primates > Cercopithecidae > Rhinopithecus > Rhinopithecus roxellana. Next base: position 50,144,057 of record NC_044560.1, on the reverse strand, counting down.
CTTTCCCTGGCAGCACCCGACTCCTGAACGAGCCTAGTCCAGCCAGGGCCAGTCTCTCTGTGTCCTTCCAATCAACAGCCTTCTCTGCAATAAGGAGGGGACCCATGGCTTCAGTGAGGCCCAAGCAATACCAAGAAGAGAAGAAGGTTATGAAGGTAAAACATCTACGCAGTTGCAACTTTCTAATTTTTTTTCTGTGTTTTTCTTTTCTCCTGATTTATAATCATTTATAATGAGGAAAGGCCAGGATCAGATGCCATTAACTTCACTCTAATATTGTCCACCTGGGAGGTCACCCAGAAACACCTGAAATGCCATACCTAACAGCTCCAAAAGATGATAGGTAGTGTTTGAGAAGCAAACGCTACAAAGCTCTGCACATCCAAGAGCTCATTTGATTTTTTTTTTTTTTTTAACAAATATATGAGGTAAGGGCCCTTGCTCACCCCATTTACAAATAAAGAGACTGAGGTTTAGGGTCAGCAGCATCTACCCTTTGCAGGGCCTACCGTATGTCAGGTACTGGCCCAGCTGAATACTTTGAAAACAATCCTCACAGCCACAGCTTTATAGATAAGTGTTACTGCCCCTTCTTTGCAGATGAGGAGCATAGGATTTGGTACCAGACAAGGCTGGGCCTAGTACTTACTAATTAGATGGGTGACCTTGGGTGACCTTCTTGAGTTCACCCAAATGTATGAAGTTTACCATCTATAAAATATCAGGGCTAGGCCGGACGTGGTGGCTTACGCCTGTAGTCCCAGCACTTTGGGAAGCCAAGGTGGGTGGATCACGTGGTCAGGGGTTGGCGACCAGCCTAGCTAATATGGTGGAACCCTGTCTCTACTAAAAATACAAAAATTAGCCAGGTGTAGTGGCATGCGCCTGTAATCCCAGCTACTCGGGAGGCTGAGGCAGAAGAATCACTTGAACCCAGGAGAACAGAGGTTGTAGTGAACCGAGATTGTGCCACTACACTCCAGCCTGGGCAACAGAGTGAGACTCCATCTCCAAAAATAAAATAAAATAAAATAAAATAAATAAAATAAAATAAAATAAATCAGGGCTAGATTGAATGAGCTGAAAGGTCCATTCCAACAGAACTCTTTTCGACCTGATAATTGCTAAGTATCTCCTCATAACTCCCAAATGTTAGTGTCAGCTCTATATACTGGAGTCACAGAAAACAAGTTCTTTCAGTTTTAGGAGAGGAAATAAAGTGAGTGGAGAAAGAACTGGATGGTCTGTAGTTGCCATTCTGTTTCCTTTTCACTACGTTGTTCTTAGCGGACCCTTAACTTCCCAGATTCTTCTACTTTTTATTTTATTTTGAGGCAGAGTCTCACTCTGTTACCCAGACCGGAGTGCAGTGCACAATCTCAGCTCACTGCAACCTCTGCCTCCCAGGTTCAAGCAATTCTTGTGCCTCAGCCTTCCTAGTAGCTGGGATTATAGGCGTGTGCCACCACGCTTGGCTAATTTTTTTGTATTTTTAGTAGAGATGGTGTTTCACCATGTTGGGCCAGGCTGGTCTCAAACTCCTGGCCTCATGTGATCCACCCGCCTTGGCCTCCCAAAGTGCTGGGATTACTGGCATGAATCATCACGCATGGCCTAGATTCTTCTAAATTTTAAAACATGGGATGTTGCAATCAGATAGAAGACCAGATCCGGTATTGGTGGCAGCTTTTACTGGTTTTGTGACCTGAAGAAGCTAATCAACGTTTCTAAGCCTCAATTCCTTCCTCCGTAAAAGTGGGTGCTCACAGTGTTGTTGAGAAGATTAAGCAGGGAAGAGTGTATGAAACTACCTTACACATAGCAAGAGCTCAATACATGGTAGTAACTGTTCTTTGTTTTAAAAAAATTTTGCTTAATCCACTGCACAATAAAGTGACCCATGGAAGACCTTGGGAAATGTTTACAGGTTTCAAATTTGGTATTTGCCAAGTATTGCAAAACATCTACCCCTCCTCACTACACACTTGTACTCCTGTTAAAATACATTACCATGCTTGAGGGTGTTCAGTCTTCTATTGTCTTGCACAATAGCACAGGCGAGCTCGGTGAAGGTAGGTGGAATCAGGGTGTGCTTTCAGCAACAAGTGAGCAGAGGAGCTGAGCGGGTGGTTCTGAGCAAACAGCCCGAGAAGTGACAGCAGAGGGGGAGTGATGCCGAAACGATAATATGAGAGTACACAGAGTAATGCACAGCTGCCAGGTCACGCAACTTGAGAACTGCTTCAGAACAGTCAACTCTTCCACACTGTTGCTAAGAGACAGGGGAGGTGGGGAGGCATTCATCCCTTGAACAAAAGGGAGGGGAAAAACATGAACAGACACGAACTCTAAATTTTGGAAATGATTTCATGGACTCCTATTTTCTGAACGTCAGTGCCTTTGGAGACATTTTCATGTGTTGAGTTCTTACTGTGTGCTATATGTGGCTCAAAGCACTGGGGAGACAGCAGTGGACGAAGTCCCTGCTTTCATGGAGCTTCTATTGGATTTGGTCTTCTTCTTTGATATTGAGGGGACTGACAGAGGTCCTCAGAAGGGAAGAACTTGCTTAAGATCTCAAGGCAACCTGTTGGCAAAGCAGATCTTTGAATTCAGGCCTCTTAAATCCAAGATCGAGACTTTTTCCATATACTACCTTTTACAAAAGAGATTCATCTGCAGCAGATTTTAATGTTAGCTGGAACTTAAGTATCTCAGCTAGGTCAAGGTCCATACACTGGAGATTTCTGGAAATAAGTCCCAAAAAATGATGTTTCTTTGATTTCAAGTGTCCCACGGAGAAGTTTCGTATTTATTCAGAGTCCTTGTCTTCCATTATTACACCTAGTTGAACGAAACTGTAGAGTATGGAAGGAGGTAGAGAGAATAAAACCAAGGAAAAGATTTGGATATCTCATAACTGCTGAAAATTAGCAAGACATGGAAGTCAAGAGATCTGGGTGCAGAACCAGTTTCTACCTCTGCCTACCTGTTACCTTCACCTCTCTGGGCCTGTTTTCCCACCGTAACATGAGGGATTGGATTAGAATAATCTCAGCATTCTTCTCCAGCTCTAAATTTATGATGAGTCACCCAACAGTGCCATGCAGTGAAAATAGCCCTAAGGCCCTAAGATGTAATTTCAGAGAGTGACTGTGGACTGTTTTTGCAGGCCTTTCTTCCCATCAGACCATGACTCTTTGATGGCAGGGACCATGTCTTATTTATCCTTCTGCGCTAGTGCCTGCCACTGAGTAGTCTGTAGATGTTTACAGACTGAAGGAATCAATGAATAATGACTGAGTGAGAAAACTATACTTTTTCAGGGTCAATAAAGGAAATAGCACAAAAGAATCTCCCCTGATAAACTCGTCAAAGTGATCCCAGAATTAAATATTGAGGCTGGAGAGGTTATTAGTGACTTGTTTAAGGCCACATTGTTTAAAAGCAGCAAAGCTAAGACTGCTTTTTTCTGTTCTTTTCTTTCTTTTATTCGGTACCCCAAAACGGTGTTTGATTCCAGCATTGAACACAGGTGACTTTGAATAACAATTTATCAGAACAAGATGAATTTTGAAGCAGGTAGGAGCATGGCCTTTGAGTCAGACAGATGTGGGTTCAAATCCCCTGGGGCCGCTGACTATCAGTGTGATCTATGGCAACTTAACCTTCCGGAAGCTCAGTTTATTCCTGTGAAAAGTAGAAGTGATACCATCTCCACCATCTCCCTTGCAGGCTGCTTCTGTGGGGTCATTTGAAGGCTTATGGTTAACCCAAATAAGAGGTAGAATGGGAGTTTCTAACACAAGTCTCTTATTGTCCTACCCAATTTGTTGCTTCAGAGCAATGGGGTCTTCTCTGTCTTTTTTGAAATGCCATTGTTGGCTTAGAAAATGAGTAGCCTTCTGTGTGTATGATGTACATTCTCCCCTAGACCTACTGGTATGTATTTTCCAGCCTACTGAGGTAGTCCAGGCCCATTCACTATACACATCAGTGTGTGCTGGCTTGTGTTTTTACCCTTTCTGCTGCTACAGCCTGAACTAAGGCTGGGTCCTTACAGCTCTCCAACACATGATTGCTGCCTGCCAGAACCACAGACCTTTCTCGGGACTGGCACGAATTTCAGCCAACAGAGCCTGCACAGAAACACATGGAAAAGGCTTCCGGTGGAGCTTACTGTGAGTCACAGACAGCCATAGTTGCACTGGATAGAGAGCTGGCAGATGCCATCAGCATATGCCCCTTAGAAACTCTGGTTGTTTTGTGGCCTGGAGAAGAGCCCAGAATTATGAGGCCTAAGAGGCAGCACCTCTGCTTTCTGAAGAGGAAGCTGTAGTGCTGTGGACTTCACCACGTGCACAACGGCTGCCTCCAGACCTGAATGCCCCTCTCATTACTCACCGGAAGTGAGCTTTGAACACTTCACACAGGAAGATGACTCGCTCCTCCAACAAGATGCAGAACGTCTTTCCAAGCAAATGACTTGAAGTGTTTAAATATTCTATTTCTTAGTCTGCTTTTTTTCTGTTAAATCCTTCATCTTGAATGAGCACCTTTATCTGCAAATTAATCCGGTTGTAGCATTCCTTGACCACCTAGGTCGATTTTTAATTTGTACTTAAGGCCAGTTACAATATTCCATCTGCAACTCTGCTCCCTTTATGCTTCTGTAGCACTGCTATAGAGAGGAAGGGTTTATTGTAGCAATGGGAAATAACACAATGAGCACACAACTTTTACCACTGGAAATGAACAAGCATAAAAAATAATAACAGCTGATATTTGTTATCATTCAGTCCTGAGTATGAGCATTATGGGTCTCTAACATGGCCTGAATAAGCCAGAGGATGACATTGCAAGAAGGCAGGCTGGAGACCAACCTCTTGACCCCACTCAGCATTTTGGAGCATGGCAGCTTAACAGATCCAACATAGCAACCAAGGGAATGGGTTAGTCTGGTGGTCATTCTCAAAGGTAGATGTGTCTGAAGTGAGAACTTCTGTTTGCATTCTCTGGAACCAAGTAGGGATCTGTCATCTTTTGGGAAGATCTGTCCTTCCTCAGCAAGTGTCCCATCAGCAAGGACAAAATCTGGAACCCAGATTCCAGGGAAAGAAACTAAGAAGAGCTAGGCATGGATCCAGGCCACTCACCAATAGGCTAGGGACAACAGCAGGCTCTGGGCTCAGAGAAGGGACACTTGGGCAGAAACTAGTCTTATGAGATTGGGGAAGGTAGCGTAGTATCACAGGGAGAGCATGTCTTTGGACTTGAAGAGACACAGATTATAATCCCAGTTTTGGTGCTTACTAGCTATGTGATTGTAGGCAGGTCAGTTTCCTTCATGGGACTCATCTGCAAAATAATTCTTACAGAGGCATCATAGTACCCAAGATCACAGTCAGATAAACTTGGAATAGAAACCCTGGCCCATCATTTACGAACTGTTAGTTCCTTAACTTTTGTCCTAACCTTCCTTAAGCCTCCGTTTTCCCATCTCTAAAAAGGAGATAAGATTACTTGTCTTAGATCTAGTGTGAGAATTAATTGAAACAATGCAAGTACAATAGTCAGCATAAGGCTCAGAACACAGAACACACTCCATAAATGGTGCTGTTGATTGGTCCTGGGATGTTGGGTCCTGGTCTGGTTGGCAGTGAAGGCAAAGAAAATACATATGTGGGATATGCTGGTAGTTTAGGGGATGTCCTAGAGTTTCCCATAGTTGTCCCACTCAGTTTGATCTTGGTATTATGCACTAGGCTGTGTACTGTTTGGCCCCCGTTAAGATTCCAGGTCTGAGAACATGTTTGAAGCCCTTAGATGGATGGCCTGAGGTGATGCAAGAGGTAACTTTGATGTGAACTATGCCTCAAGAAATGGGTTTCTGCAAACTGGGGAAGGCAGGGCTGAAGCTGACAGCTTTACAGTTCAAAGAGTGTTTTCCCAAATATGATTTAATTTAATTTAATCCTTAAAGCTTACATCACCAAAATTGTCCCCAAATGAAGAAACAAAGATCCTGAGAGGTTCCCTAAGCGGGAGTCAGTGCTGGTGCAGAGTCCTGAACCTGGCAAGACTGCAAAGCCATGGTCCACCCATGTCGCAGCAAGGCTGTGGTGCCTGTCCCAACCCAGCAGTCAGTGAGGATCTGCTCTCTGCTCAGTCCTGTGGAGGAGGCTCATAGTGTCGGCCCTGTTCCTGCCGTATATACATATGGGTTATATAATAATAATAATTCTGGGGATGTAATATAGTTACTATTTGTTGAGTGCTAACTGCTTAACATATGCCATCTTATTTTTTTTTTCACAGTAAAACACCATAAATAGGATTTCTGATGTCCATTTTATAGATGAAGAAGCAAGGCCATTCAAGGATACACAGCTAGAGGACGAGATGGAATTGAAGTCCCTTTGTCAGCACCCTTTTCATTCTTGATGCCATTTCATTTCCCCTCCTGGTATGTTTTGTAACACAGTTAGCTTGGGTCTAATTATATATAACCAATTATAAATGGTGAAATAGGATTCTAGTATGAATTTCCTAATCTTTTCCCACTAAGCAACTGATGAATCCCTTCGTGGTTAGATGTGACTAATGGGATTGTTCCTGTTCTACTGTGGTTTGAATTTCTACCTTGATAATTACACAAAAACACTATCAACTAAGGTGGACACCCTGCTGTGGAAAAAAGAGAAATAACAGATAAGTATACAAAGAAAATAAAAGAAAAACATGAACAGTAATAATCTTATCCAAATATTACTGATGCATTTTTGGAGTACTTAATTTCAATCTTTTTCCTATCTGCAAACGCACACAACTTTCCTCTAACAAAAATCAGATCATACTATATTAGCAAACACCCTACCTGAAATCTGTATATCCACTGCCTATTGATTATGCCCATTGCTTAATATACGATGTTTTATTTAATCATTATTTAATTGTTGAGTATGCAAGTTATTTCTAAGTTTTCACTCAAGCTGTTTATGCTTATTTCTGTCTGAGTGTGAATGAATCTTTTGCATGTTCCTCTAGCAAGCTGATCAACATCTGGTCTGAGATATTCTTCGGCACCATGGTATTGGGTTTGTGCTGTCCACATCAGCTTAGCAGTGTCTGCTCAAAGACTCCTTCCCCCTCAAAAGTGCTATTCAGACTTGCTGTGGGCATAAGGGGAACAATCTCATTGAGGAGAAAGTTGTCATTGTGGTTAAGAATATGAACTTTGGAATTGGATAGAGCTGTGTGAATTTGACCTAAACTCCGAGTCTGCTTTGACATCTGTAAAATGTAGACACAAATAGTTATTCATAAGGTTCTGGTGGGGATTAAATGTGGTTACACCTGTGAAGTCCTTAGCATTATGCCCAGCACATAGTGAAGATGTTCGATAAATGATAACTAAACAAACATTATGTTCTCTCCTACTACAACCACACTGCCCTCCCTCACCTTACAGACTTTGCTGCTTGATAATCTCGGGATGGGGCTGCTGAAAACTGAATCCCAGTTTAGGAAGCCATGTTGTCCCAGGACTAGGGGCATTTGCCTTAGGTAAGAATCTCCAAATCTGCAGAATCTCAGGCCCCACCCAAAAACTATTCAATCAGAAACTACATTTTCAGAAGTCCCCCAGATGATTTGTATGCATAGCAAAGTTTGAGAAGGTTTTAGTCTAGGTATTCAGGAAGTGATGCTGGTTGTGTGTGGAGTATGGGGGCCCAGGAACTGATGAAATCTCTAGTTTGGAATTCTCGATAGCATTTGCATTCTTTTTTTTAATCTCACATCCATCACTCAGTAGCAATGCAATCTTCACAAAGCGGCCTTGACTTTTACCACCATAGTGTGGTAGGAGAAGCTCTATCTTCCAAGTCTGGGCTTCAATTCCAGCTTTATTAACTGGAGGACTTATTATTAGCTGGGAGGACTTGGGACAAATCATGCCAACTTTCTGAGCGCAGTTTCCTTCCCTGTAAAATGTGGATGATACACCTTTCTTGAGGTGTTATTAGAGATAACCAATGATAAAGTGTTTAGGAAATCTGGCATATCTTAGGGATACAATGAGTAAGTGGTTTGACTCCAAAGACCTGCGTTTGGATCTCAGCACCACAACTCACTTGGCTGATTGCTTTCCTTCCCTGGACTCAAGTTTCATCATCTGTAAAATTGGGGTCTAGACCAAATAACTTCTGAAGTCTCTCCCTCCTTTAAAACTTGATATTACAACGGCAAATTTTAGTACAAATAACCAAATCCTAACGGTAACTCATGATTACAAAAGAGCTGAGTCTCTCATTCACCTGTCAAATTACCTAAACTGCTTGTCAGTCGGGAGATGTGAAAAGAAGGATGGATTTTCTACGAATGTTTTCAATTTGGTAGAAACAAGTGACTCAAGGAAAGTGTTGACAGTTATTAAATTGAGTTTCCATATAATAAGGTCATATAATAGGTGACAAATAACAGTCCTGAGAGCTGTGTTTTGAGTATTTGGAGAATTTGGGGCACATATCTGGTATTGGAAGTTCTCTGAATTGGATTAGAAAGCTGTCAAGACCATCCAGACCTGAAAATACCTGATGGGGGATGGGAAACAAAAACACGACTTCTCACAGTGGAGTCTTAATTAGTGATCGATAATTGGTTTAAAGGTGTCCTAACTAATCTTTTTTGAATGGAATGTAGACTCAGAAAAGTCAGAAATACATTCAAACTCACAGTGTGTACCTCTGAGAGACAGTGGCTCATTCAAGTATCACTTATCATCCATTCGTGTCTTCACATTCATTCACTCATTCCCCAAATCCTAACTGAGCACCTACTATAAAATAGACACTTGCCAGGTGTTGGGGGGTGGAGGGTTTGAGTAGGGATAAAGATAAATTAGGTAATAAAATCCAGATTTCTTTCAAAAACAATCAGAAAATCTCACAAGGCTGGACTCACATTCTCACACAGTGATGATGGCTGGTGCTGAGTCACTGGGGACCTACTAGGTGAAGCAGGAATCCCTGAGTGCCTATAGCTCCTATCCCCAAAGCTACATCATTATAGCATTCCTTCATGTTACCTACCTGTCATTACCTATGGACGTCAGAATTCATGAATGTGAGCTCACGAATTCTCATCGTGAGAACCTTTCCAATGAGATATCCATCGGATGCCCTTTGCTGAGAGCCCGCAGTAGAACCAGTGCTAAATTTCTAAGAGAGAGACAAATACCTAAATAACTCTATTGCAAGATAAAAGGTATCATCAGAAAGGAAAGGATGAAATGCTTTGAACATTTAGGGGACAGGGAAATTGTTTCTGGAGACTGGTACATATCAGAAATGGCTTCCTAGCAGATGAAGCACTGAATCTGGGACCTGAATGATTACATTTTATCTATCAGTTCAACAAATATAACTCTCATGAGTGCTGCAAAGGGAAGTGGGCCTTGTTGCTAAAGGACTTATAAGAGGAGTTATAAGTTATAATCCTTCTGGCTGTGTCAGAAGGATTAGGGACGGCCTTACTGAGGCATAAGGCTTCCCGGTGTGAATAGCAGTTAACAGGTGAAGAGGGAGACCAGGTTCTAGGTGGAGGAAATAGCATGTGCATGTGCTCCTTTCCAGAAGAGCTGGAGAGAAGAGAGATGAAAGGAAGGTGATGCAGGATGAAGCTGGAGGAGTAAGAGGGTCTGCTGATATAGCAGGCCCAGTCAAATAATCTTGTCTTTATCTTAAGAATCGAGAGAAGTTGCTGAGAATTTTTAAGCAGGAAAGGGTGATGATCATACTTACATTTTGGAAAGATCCTCCATCCTGCTCTCAGTGTTAAAACAGTTGAGTTCATATATCTTCTGGCTGCAGTGATGGGAATGAACACAAGAGGCGGGACAGAATACATGGGGGGAGGTCGGTTAGGAAGCTGGTGTTGAGTTCCAAAGGAAGATGATGTTCTTTTGACTAGGGTGCTGGTGATGGAGGGCAATGAAAAAATCTGAGAGATAAATAGGAGCTCAATCAACAATATAATGGGCTGAACATGTGAGAGAAAAAAAGAAAAGAGTCTAACATATCTTCTAGGTTCCTCTCTGCCATGCATAATTGGATGGATGGAATACCATTCACTGAAATGAATCACCACTTGGCTTTGTTCTAAGACTGCCATGTCGAGTTGTGTGAGTTGTGCACTATACCAGGGCATCTGGCTAATTAACAAAAGCAGAAGCTAAAAGGCAGCCCATTCTCTGCTTACCAAGACACACATCCCCCTGGGTAGGGTCATGTCTACCCAGGTGGGGAGGAAAGCTTCTTGTAATTTGCAAAAAATAGCTATCCATTTGGCTAGATAAAAAGTTACACCTTTTAACCAGCATTGCAGGCATCCAAGAAGGCCCAGAATAGTGTGCTACAGGTGGGAGGGAGCACTAGAGGTGGCAAAGCCAGGGTCAGGATACCTGGATGGTCAGACAAGGGCTGAAGAAGGTGATGAGAAAAATGAAAGGGTGCAAAAAATACCAAGCTCAGTGTATTTATCCTGCAGTGGCTGTCTCTGGCCTTTCCTGGACTCCTGACCCACAGGGAGGGATCCTGCCTGTGGCTCGCCCTTCCTGTTATTTTAATTCTTTTGTTGGATGCCTTTAATGAATGTAGACATGGACACTCATACATTAGAGAACAGAAGTACTTGAAGAATCATCTAGCTCTACTCTTTCATTAAATAGATGAGAACACTGAGGTCCAGGGAAATGGAAAGCTTTGCTCTGTCTCCCTGCTGGGACAAGATCCTTAATTGCCTGATTCCTCACATCATGCTGATCTTTCCTCTAACAAGAAATTGACTGGCTTTCACAGACAACGAGGCAACACCTGAAAGAGCAAAGATACCGAGTCAGATTCATCTGAGTTTGGATCTCTGCTTGCCCTTTGTTGTGTGATTTTTGACAAGTTACTTAATCTCTCCAAGCTTCACTTTCCCCACCTGTAAAATGAAGATAAAAACACCTTGAAGGTGGGCTGTGAGGATTAACGTAAAGCCTTTGGGATAGGGTCTGATATTCACGAGCCACCATCTAGACCACATTCTCTACTTATGTTGCCTTCTCCAGCCCCTGTCTCTCCCCTACCCTTTCTCTATTCTTGAGGGATTTGCAGGGATTCTGCAGAAAATTTATTTTTTGGAAATTCTTTGTGGAACTCAACACAAATTCAGCATATCAAATAAACAAAATATTAAGAAATGACTCTACCTTTTCCCCTAACCTTTCACTTAGGGTTCTGATCCCTGAGATGCAAATGGCAATTAACCCTGCACCCCACACTAACCCTCTACCTCTCCCTATGATGACTCTGCACAGATCTCAGGAAGCTTTATGTGAAAATAACACCTTGGAACTAGAAGCAGAAGGAACTAGGGAGTTTTCTGCTGGAAGCATAATATAAATCAGTTTTGAAGAAGGCGGGGAGCGGTGGGGGCTCAGAAAAATGAGAGATCATCAGAAGGAATTTTTTTTTCTCTCAACATGATTTTTGATGGCTCATAGTTACTTTCATTTGTTCCCTGACTTTGAGAGGCTGACAAATAGCAGCCTCATTCTGAATGCCTATTGTTACTCCTGAGGTTTTATGTAGAGTAGAAAAGATTGTTTTGAACGTTTCTCATGGACAAGTGGAAGCTGTACTCTTGCTACAAATGATTCATGTGGGAGAAATGATATATAAACAAGATTGCCTGCTTGGAGAGTGGATGAGAGGGCGAGTTATTTCAGAAGGGCTCTTCACTCTCATGCCAGCGAATGATAAAAGCTAGCTCTCAGAATGGCAGGGGTGCTATGGAATGGAGCTTTCAGAAACTTTTTGACTCTTACATTTCACAGTCAATGTCAAAAAATTATTGTATTTTAAATTTCTGACGAAGTCCAGTTAATTTTTCACGGTGATGATGTAGCAATAGGTTGATTCAACCTTAGGTCTTGTCCTGTCAGTGTGTTGAGGCTGAAAGAGCCCGGGCTCTGGAAGCTGAGCCTCTGGGGTAAGCTAGGTGCCTAAGGGGCAAAATTTCAGGAGGCATCTACTCTCAGGGTCATACAGGGACAGAGTCAGCACTTGTACAATCCTGAAAGTGAGTGCCTCTTTAAATGTTGCCCTCTGGGTCACTCTCTTTCCTCACCCAAATCCAGGCCCTGGAACTGAATTAGAATCAAGGCTCCATCACTTATTGGTGGTGCAACTTTAGGGAATCAGTTAGGATTAGGCTTGGCTATAACAGAAAAAAACCCAAGGAAGAGTGGCTTATTTCTCTATTACATAAAAATCTAGAGCAATACAGGACAGGGCTGGCATAATGTCCCTGTTGCATAAAGTCATCAGATCCTAGTTCCTTCCAGTGCACTTTTCTGCCATTCCTAGGGTTTTGCCTTCATAATTCAAAATGACACATCTACGTTCTAGGCAGCAGGATGGAGGAAGGTGACTAAACCATGTGAATATATTACTGATTTTTAAAATATAGCAAAATTATACTTCTAAACATACAGAACAGATTGTAAAAGCCCAAACAACACAAAAATAAAATATATTTTTGGATTGTTAAATCACCTATAATTGTTATTTCTATCAGCCCCACTCCAAATTCCCATCTTAAGCATCTAGTTTATTGCAACCATTAAGGATTGAAGCAGTCTTGATTCCCACAACTGAAAATGTTTTCAGAAGGAATTATTCTTATGGATGCTCATGAAATGTTCTTAAAGCCATAGGTTTGAAAATAAGAAAATTATCTAGAGTGGAGTGGTAGACAGCTGAGTTATCTGCTTGCCCAGCACTCACTTCCCATTCTGGTAGGCATACTTCAATTTTGGTTCAGGGAACAAACTACTAGGTTCCTTGGCTTACAGACTTGATAGGAATTGTCATTTGGGCTACAGATGGGAGGAAGTAGAAATGTAACTCAAACTAGGACCATAATATCCCTCTCTCTTCGAAGAATTTGTCTCTTGGGTATGGATAAAAAGCATAGACATATGACTGTGGACCATTTTCTCTAACAGAGACATGGAACTCAAACAAATTCCCTGAGCTGCTCTGGATCCTGTTCTTTCTGAGACCTGACCCTTCAGTTTCTCCTTCAAATCTTATTTGCGATGTTGATGCCCCATATCCTTCCAGTATACCTCTTCTATTTAAGTCACCTAGAGTCCATTTATGTTGCTTGCAATCAAGGACCCTAACTGACAAAAGAAGTTATTCAGTTTTCTACCCAAATATTTGAAATTATACAGGTTGGTCTCTCCTACTTTGTTAATTTTACCTGTTTTCTTCTCCAGCTTTTCCCAGGTGAGGCCATTAATGCTTCCACCCATAGGCTTAACCCTGCCCTATTTCTGAGCCAACTCTAAAGTGAGGTATGAAGAGTCTCAATTTTTTACTGGGTAGGACCTAGAATTAAGTCATCTCTCTAATATCTGGGTTGTAGTGACCATGATTTTTGATTTCATCCTCAGGAATAGGACTAAAGAGGTGGTGGGTGAGTTGCATGCAGGATACCAAAGGAGAAGTCCCAGGGGCTTCCAGAAGTTCCAGAGGAATTACTTAGAAGGCACCATTCCAAGGAGGAAAGAGGCCAAAGCATCACGTAGACTTCATAAAATAAGGGAACTTGCCTATCTTATTCCCCACTGTATCCCTAGTACAAAAAATTATGTCTGGCTCATGGTAAGTACTCAGGAAGTAAGTACTCAGCCTGAATAAAAGAGGGAAAAAGCAATGGCAGCAAGAAGGGCTGAGATTTGTGGGGATAGAAATCAAGTGAAGAGGTGAGGTGACATTGCAGAGATGGAGTGAGGTCAGTGAGTAGAAAGGGGGAGGGTGCAAAGTTAAGAGTGCAAGAGATGCTAACTTCTTAAAGATGCCAACTGAGGCAGTCGCTGGGATAATTTCTGGTCTTTCACAATATTTTCTTGAATTCTCTTCTCTGCCAATGACATCTCTCAAACAAAGTTAACCTCAGGAAAACCTATAGCTGCCATATTCTGCCTCTTGGCCTGCCTTCCTTCCTTCTCCCTGCTGGCTTGGCCCAGCCCAGCAGAATGACATTCTGCGTTGGTCCTTCCTCTTGAGTGCTGACCATTTCCCTGTCCTAATCCCTAACCCAAGGCCTGGTGCTCTTATACCCTGCTGTGCTCTTCCATGTTCTCCCTACTAAGACGAGAGACTCATCAATTTCCTTGACAGGTCCCTGAGATGCTGCCACCAAAGTCTGGCTTCCTAAATGATGACCTGGTTAATAAAAACAAGAATGACAAAAGACCCCCACAACTAACATATATTGGGCACTTACAAAGATCAGGTCCTGAGCAGTGCTTTTAACTTTTGTACAGTACTCATCACAAACCCATGAATTAAATATTATTTTAGTATGAACTGCTAGTTACCTACCCAGTATTCACTCTCCCATTCACAGATGTTAAAGACTACATTTCCCAGCTTTCCTTGCAACTAGGAGTAGCCAAAGAATATAAATAGAAGTTGCTGGGTAAGCTTCAGAGAAAGCTCTTTAATGCTGATAGTGTGCCTTGTATTGCTGTGAAATATTAGTGTCAATGTGGACATGATAGCTGGAGGGCACCTTGTAACCATGAAGTGACTTTAGGATGGAAGCCATATGTGAAGAATGGTGGAACAGAAACAGAGAAGGAGCCTATGACCCTGATGGTTGTGGAGCTGCTGCAGTGCCTTCCTCCGAACTTTTTATAACAGGCAAAATGAATCTCTAACTCCTTAAAGCCATTAAAAGAGTTATTTGGCCGCTCTGTTTTACGCAATGAAATCGAGTTCTGATTGAGTTAATTATTACCCTGTGGGGCAGGCATATTTAGTGTTCCCCAAATACCAACACTCTTCCACATTTCCCAGTCTTCCTTGCAGTTGACTTGGGCCATGTGTCTTATTCTGACCAATGAGCTCCAAGCAGAAATTACATACATTGCTTGTGTGCTGAGGCACCTAAGAGCCAGTATAACTTCTCAAGTTCTCTCTTTCTTGACACAGTAACATTGGAAGCCATATGATGAGATAGTAACATCATGAGATAGAAGAAAATGGGATCCCTAAGTCACTGGATGTAGGAGGATTCCCACTGACTTAACTTTGGGTGGGTAAAAATTAATTTTTGTTCTGTGAAGTCACTGAGATTTCAG
This sequence comes from Rhinopithecus roxellana, assembly GCF_007565055.1. Classification (NCBI taxonomy): domain Eukaryota; kingdom Metazoa; phylum Chordata; class Mammalia; order Primates; family Cercopithecidae; genus Rhinopithecus; species Rhinopithecus roxellana. Next base: position 50,128,855 of record NC_044560.1, on the reverse strand, counting down.
TTTGCTACCACAGCACAGATTAACCTATCCTGACTAATACACCCCATTTTATAGATGAAGAGATTAAGCCTCCCAGCAATCAAGTAACTTTACCCAATCAAAGGGCTACTAAGTGACCAAGTCTATATGACTCATGATAGCCAGCCCATGGCCTCAACCTTTTCCTATGTATTGGTCCCAGCTTGGCATCCCTGATCTTGTTGGCTTCCCGACATTTGCTTCTGTCCAGGTCCTTCCCTCCTTTCCCTCTCCATCGCTCTCTTTGGCATGCATAGACGAAAATGCCATATGTCCAAGTCTTCAGCTATGACACCAAAATCATAGAATTGCTTTGAATGTTGTAATTCTGCCTTGGAATTTATTTTGAGCCTTGGCTGGTTGAGTTGGCCCTTCCCGAAGATGGCTGCTCAGCATCTGGCTCCTATTTGGTCTTTGGCTAAAAATTCAAAATTCATTTTCATCACTGGGTTTGTAGTATTTTCTTTCTTTGCTGAGCACAGTGAAGGAAAAGATGTGGCCATAATACTGTATCTGAATCACTCAGCTTGGTGGGTTGGAACAACTTGTTCCTAAGAAAAACTTGTGTATTTAACAGATGTTATCACATTCTAGGGACTGTGATAGATGCTGGGGATGCAAAGTGGACTTTGCAAAGTAGCGCTCATATTAAAGAAGTAGCCAACCTGATGGCCTGCATGAAGTTTAAAAACGCAAAATACTGTGATAAGCCCATGGAGAGTCAGCACATATAGGCACAGGGATGACACAAATAAGAAGGTTATTTTTCCCACCCAGCATGATCCTGATTCCCACCTGAATGGGTTTTAGTGATATGATTGGAAGAGTTGTTTGATATGTTTAATATGTTTAGTGATATGATTGGAAGAGTTGAGTGTTGTGCTAAGCGTTTTCCAAAAGTCATCACTTCCCTCCTTTACAACAATGACACCTATTCCATGCGTAAGTAAACTGTTGCCCAGTGAAGGAAAGAGACTTACCCAAAGTCATGTATCTAAGATTTCAACTCAGTTCCGTCTAACTCTTGATCTTCAAATATTCCCCAGCATAGTAAGCTGGTGCCCCTGTTAATGTAGATGAGTTTGGATGCATTTATTCCAATATCGCAAGTGTCTCTTGTCTCATTATCCAGTGAGTTCCCTGAGCCAAGCACTCCGCAGCTCCATCGCAGCGTGGGCCTCTTGGAAATTCCGTGCTAGTTCTCAAGGCCTCCTACCTGCTGAGCCTTAGTCTTCATCCCTGAAATAAGAGCTGTCCTGCAAACAGTGTTTGGCGCTCCCTTCCTGGCGTCCGGCTGGTGGAGCAAGGACGTTTCCAGCACATGTAATTCCCCACTCTGTTAAAAAAAAAAAATGTATTTATACTTGGTCCCCTCTGAAGGCGGACGACGCCCATACTTTTGTCCCAGCCCAATATGTTGACTGGGCTTTTTCTCATCCTTTAAACCCGGAGAAGCAGGGAACCTGCCCTCTGGCGCCACCTACCGGTACTGTTTTTCGAGTCTAAGGAGCCCCCTGCGGAGTTGTGATGTGTTTAGTAATTAATTGGATGAATCCTGCCACTTCGTTAGTAGATTCTTTTCTTCTTCACAAACTAGAGGTTGGCCAATTAGTAAAGAGATTATATAGCAAATATATTATCCTACTTTAAAGAGACCAGAGTCTCCTATCTCTCGCTTCCCCCACCCCATCAGTTGTGGCATTCCTTCATCTTTAATTTCTTCCTTCGAAAAATATTTATTTTGTTATTGTATAGAGATCAGGGCATGGAGCACACAGCTGCACACCTGAGCAAACAGAGGGGCTGACTGATTTGCTGGTGTAATGAAAAACATTAGTTTTGGGTTCATTACTGTGATTCCACAACGGGCACCAAATCCCACTTAAGACCCACCGAAGAAGTCTTCAAAGGGACACCGTTTCAGGTCTGTGCCTGGTGAGCGTGCTGCCTCTTCGAATCTTTGCACAGATATAACCTACGGTTGGAGACTCAGACCTGTCAGATCAAAACCAGGCCTGGCCTCCAGACCTTGAAACAAGTCAAAACAGTGAAACTTACTCATCCATTTTCAAAATATGGCCTGTTTTCTTTATAAAATGCAGCAAAGCCTCTCAGATGGGCGCTGGCTGCAATATTTGATATATTAGGGAGAATCCTGACTCCTTCCAGGTTTCTGCCCATCTGTTTTAAATCCAAATGGCTTGGCAGAGGATGGTTTTTAGTTATGTATTTTTTTCATTTCAAATGGAATTTAAAACAGCAGGGGCAGAAAGCCCAGATACGGATGAGGGAGAAAATAAAAAGGCCCCTGGAATTCCCCATTTGCCTTCTACATTAAGGAAAGAATATCGGCATTTGTTGCAAACCTACTATGTGTCAAGGTATCACTAGGGAGTGTGATGTTGCTGAGTCATTGGAATTTTATAAAATTTTAAATGTTTTTCGTTTTCTTCTTCAGAGGTGGTTTGATTTCATGATCAAGAGCTTGAACTTAAAATCAAATCCTGCTCCTGCCTCCTGCAGTCATGGGGCCTTAGCTATTTTCTATAATGACTCTGGATCTCAGTTTCCCTGCCTGAGAACAGGCCTGTGATAATTACTTTGAGGGGCTATTGTCAGTTTTTTTTTTGTTTTTTTTTTTTTTTTTTTTTTTTTTTGAGGCAGAGTCTCAGTCGCCCAGGCTAGAGTGCAGTGGCACGATCTCGGCTCACTGTGAACTCCGCCTCCTGGGTTCATGCCATTCTCCTGCCTCAGCCTCCCAAGTAGCTGGGACTACAGGCGCCCACCACCATGCCCGGCTAATTTTTTTTATTTTTAGTAGAGACGAGGTTTCACCATGTTACCCAGGATGGTGTTGATCTCCTGACCTCGTGATCCGCCCGCCTCGGCCTCCCAAAGTGCTGGGATTACAGGCGTGAGCCACCGCGCCCGGCCTATGGTCAGTTTTAAACAAGGTAGTGCGGAGGCAACTACCACAGGAATGGTTCTGCTTTAAGAACGAAGCAGTGTGATTTTCAGAAAAAAACCTGGGTTTTCTTTGCTCACCATCATCTGGCCGCTCAGATTGTTGATGACTTGAGGGTACTATATTCAGACATGGCAAGTTAAACCGCATACCATCTGGAACCACCTGCCCCTATGGCCTCCCCTCCTACCTTGTCCCCTCCCTCTGAAGGAACCATGTTTTCTTTTCTTTTCTTTTTTCTTCCTCTTCTTCTTCTTCTTCTTTTTTTTTTTTTTTTTTGACAGAGTCTTGCTCTGTTGACAGGCTGGAGTGCAGTGGCACGATCTCAGCTCACTGCAACCTCTGATTCCCTGGTTCAAGTTATTCTCCTGCCTCAGCCTCCCGAGTAGCTGGGATTACAGGCGAGCACCACCATGCCCAGCTAATTTTTGTATTTTTAGTAGAGACGGGGTTTCACCATGTTGGCCAGGCTGGTCTCACTCTCTTGATCTCGTGATCCACCCGCCTCGGCCTCCCAAAGTGCTGAGATTATAGGCGTGAGCCACTGGGCCCGGCCCAATATTCACTTTCTTAAGATAAGACTTAAGAAGACATTGACCAGAATTGCCCATGAAGAGACCAAAAAGTCAATAATGAGTTATGCATTGTGACCCAGTTTTAGAAAGGCAGTAGATACCTCTAGCCTGGTCTCCAAGGTTTGATAATAACAACAGCAACAATAATCACTAAATGGGTGAGCTCTGGTAGTTGACATTTTCTTCTGATCTCCCCAGTATCTACTCCCTCCTAGATCCTGATTTTCCTTTGAAGATACCCTCTTTCCTCCCTGTCTGGCCATGTGCTTTGAATGACTCTACAACCTTGGTTTCGGAGGTGGGCACTTGACCTACACTTAAGCTGATCAATATATCCCACTTTACCCCTTCGCCATAGTGATTGGATGGATATGAGACCCAATTAGATCAATGAAGCATAATTCTGGGAGGCTGTGAGAAATTGCTATAGCCCTCTGACCCCTATGGATGGAGAGATGGGAGTTTCTGAACACTACCACATAGAGACTGAAGATGAAGCTAACACTTCCCATAGCAAGATGAGTGATAGAGAGAAATCAAAGCTTGATGATATCGTTTGAGCCCTGTATATAGCCATGTCTGGAGCTACATCTATGATGGCTTTTCACTGATGTATTTCAACAAAAATCCTTTACATTTAAACTAAGTTTCCTGCCTCTTGCAACCATGGAATTCTAACTGATACATTTATGATTTGCTGGCACTAGGTTAAGCTGTTTTACATATATTGACCTATTTAATCCTTACAACAACACAATGGGAGTAGATATTATATTATCTCCATTTCACAGTGAATGAAACTGAGGCTTAGACAAGTGAAATATTTTCCCACTGACAGCTTGAGGTTGATATTAGAATTCAGGTTTTAGCCACTGATGTTTCCTCCGCATGCAAATATGGCTGGCGAGTGGCAGCATGGTTCTTTCTCAGGATTCTGTATCCTCTTAGGCACTTCATCCTGTTCTCTCCCCCCTCCCCAACATTGGTAACCCATTCTTTCATTTTTCTGTCCTTCCCCTCATCTCTCCTCTCAACCTCACACCTTGACTTCAAGACTCCCAGGAGATAAACATTAGCCCCTCCACCTAGCAAGTTCAGAGAGCTCAGGTTTAGAGCAAGCTCAGAGAGCCTAAGGCAGGAGACTGGCTGAGATGACCCCTGCACAGCCCCCAGGCTGCCCTGTTGTGGAAGCTGTGGCCTTACCCTGGGTGCTGGTGATTGCTTCTTCCTTTTCTGGCACAGAGCCACTCTCAGAGGCTTCTTTGACAGCACCCAGGGCAACCCAGGCTGATAGGCACCCTGCTCGAATAAGGCATTTCACTGCCTGGGCATTTGTGTGCAGCTGGCCCTGTTTGAAATCCTGCCTCTTTCTGACTTCACTTCCTGAATGTGCTGACAGGCCTCTGAGCCAAGCCAAACAGGTTCACAATGCAGTGCCTGCAGAGTATTCCCCTGCGAGTGCAGCTGGGGAAACAAAACTTTTCTCCAGCCCACAGAGAGGACCTGCCAGCCCTTATATGACCAAGAAGTAGGCCCTGTGAGACCTCGTTGAATCTTAATGGGAAACGTTTTTATTTCAGCTAGGGCTGTGTGTGTGTGTGTGTGTGTGTGTGTGTGTATTCCTGATTGTATTCTTGATTTTTTTCTTAAATTAACAAGTTGACAGTAAAAACTAGCTAATTATTCTGTGCCTGCTGTATATAAGTGCTTTACATATATGTTCCTCCCAACAACCTTCTATGGCAGCAATGATTGGCTCATTTTTGCAAAGAAAGAAATTGAGGATTAGCATCAATAGTAAGGGACTGGCTCCAGGCTCCCCAGCTACAAGTGGCAGAAGCTAGATTTAATGCAGGGGCACTTTACTCCAAAATCTGCATGCCTCTAAGTCATAATACCTCAGTTCTCTCACCTAACTCATAATATCTCAATTCCTGATGTTTTTGTTCAGAAGTGTAGTGAGGAACAGTGGGAAGGGCAGAGGCTCTGGTGTCTTTCTCGCTCTGAAGTTTGGCAAGATAGCTTTTTTCTCTAAATCTCAGTTCCTCATATACAAAATGAAATAACAGTGCCTGTGTGGCAGAGAAGTTGTAGAGTTCAATGAGATAGAAATTTACGTGGCAGTATCATTCAGGAGCAAGGTCCTATGTGGACAAAGCAAGTTATTTGGAGTCAGGAAGAGTTGGATTCAGCTTGAGCTTCCACCAGTCACTTATTTCATAAAGTTGGACAAGATCTGATGCTCCATTTCCCCTTAACACCTACCCTGGAAGTCCTAGCACAATGTCTGCTACATAGGAGAAATTTAGCAAATGGTATCTATTATAAATAGTATATACGTGTCGGTTTTTATTATGCTTGTGGCAGGCTTTATTGGTTCCTACTAGAGGATACTGTTCCTACTGTTGGTTCCTACTAGAGTTAGAATATGCTAGGTAATGCTATGAGAACAAGCAACCCTCAAATTCAGTGCCTTAAAGCAACAAATTCTTGGAGGATTTTGCTCATACTAAATGGTCACTGTAGGTATGCTGGTGGTTGGGAGTTGTGGGAGAGGAGAATGAACTCTGTCTACATCACTATCATTTAGGGACACAGGCTGATGGGCATTGCGTTCCTGTGTGTCCACAGTTGCCAACGCAAAGAAAAGGGAAGATGTTGAATCTTGTACTTGCTCTCTAGGCATCTATCTGGATGTTATATGTCACCATTGCTTGCATTTCATTGGCTGATGCAAGTCAGAAGCCCTTTCACTTAAATTCAAGGAGGCAGGAGATGGCAAAGTGCAAGCAATCATGGTGGGCTCATTTCCCAGTCATGAATGATTTTGAGTCTAGGAATATGACCTGCTCCTGTCCAATGGGACAAGAGGCAAATCTACTGGGGTGGAGGTGGGGAGCTGCTAGGAAAGTTTCTCTTGTTAATAAAAACAGAAAGATGGTAGTAAACATTCCTGCATTGTTTGTGACTGTTGTGTTGACTTATGATGCCGGAACTGCTGCAGGTATCTTGAGTGCCCACAAGAAACTTCCTTGATACACTGAGAATGGTCAGATGAAAAGACAGGAGGCACCTGAACCCATGATTATGTCATTAAACCACTACATTAGCCACTTGTGGACTTGTTTCACATCTGGACTTCTGGTTTACATTGCATGTTCTGTTGCTGGCCCCTGCAAACATCTTAACTGGTAGAATGGTCAATAATAGAACAACTCAGGTGCCTGATCATCTTTCTCCAGGATAACATAATATTAGGAAAAGTTCCCCCTTCAAGCATGAACCTAAGATCAATCAATACACCCTGGAAGAGATTAGTCATCAGCCCAAGGTGATGAATGTACAATCCTCAGGATATTTGGGAAATACTCAAATTCTGTCCAGGGGACCAGTGAGTACCTACAACCTAAGAAAGCAATAAATGTATTGGTGATCTGGTAACACAATTGTTTGAAGCAATAATGAAGCAATCATCAAGCAATGTTTTCCATTAGATGTACATGAAGGAAGTTTGTGTAGCAAGAAACTGTCAGGGTTTCTCAGCGCAGAAGTGTTCTGTTCTCTCCAGAGAGGGGGAGTTTGCAGAAGGGCAAGGAGGGTTCATTAGACATTGCTGCGGCATGGACGAAATATCCCAGGAGACTATCTGATTACCTTTGCTCAGATGCTGTGCACATCAAAGAACCTTCTGATGACTAATTCAGTCCTCAGGGTCCTTGATGTAGACGTAGGGGTGTGCACTGAGTAAGAGACCCAAGGTCACCAGGATTTCTGTTTCCTGGAACAATATAGGAGAAAAATATGGTTCTTGATGCCTAGGGACCAAATTATTCCCCACCAGTTACTGGAGCCATGGCCTCAACAAAAGCACTTAAAACTCACTGGGAGCCTCAGCTTCTGCTCCCTTTAAACATGACTACTATCAATGGGCATCCCCAGAACAGTGGTGAAAATAGCACGAGATAGAAGAGGCAAAAGAGCTTTGGAAACTACAAGAGTATGGACGGGTGAGTACAAAATGTCATTGCTCAACACTGTTTCTTTTGCTCAGTATACTCCAGGGATTCAGGCCTTCTTATAACTACTAGGGTGCACCAGAGTCTTTCCCAGGCTCTCCCTGATGCTGATTCTCCACCTGGGATGTCCCACTCCTATTCACCTGCTCTTTACCTGGGGAACTCTTAGTCTAAGAATTCTCAGCTCAAGTAGTTCTCCAGAAATACTTTGTTGCCAACCCAATTTAGATCTTATCTTTATTACTGCCCAGTTCTTTTTCTTCACTACACTTTAATCATATATTTATTTGTGTGTTTCCCTCCCTCCATCCCTCCCTCCCTTCTTTCCTTCCTTCCTTCCTTGCTTCCTTCTTGACAGAATCTAGCCTCTGTTGCCCAGGCTGGAACGTAGTGGCGCCATTTCAGCTCACTGCAACTTCCGCCTCCTGGGTTCAAGCAATTCTCCTGCCTCAGCCTCTTGAGTAGCTGGGATTACAGGCACCCACCACCATGCCCAGCTAATTTTTGTATTTTCAGTAGACAGACAGGGTTTCACCACGTTGGCCAGGCTGGTCTCGAACCACTGACCTCAAGTAATACGCCTGCCTCAGCCTCCCAAAATGCTGGGATTACAGGTGTGAGCCACCATGCCTGGCATTGTGTGTTTATTTACTGTTTCTCTTAGCTAGACGAGAAACTCCGTGAGGGAAGGCATCCTGTTGCTTTCATTCTTCTGTGTTCCTGGTTTCTGGCACAAAATAGGATTTCAATATTACTAGTAGTAGAAAATGAGTGCTACGGGAATGTAAAATGTTATTATCAGTTCCCCAACAGAATTTGTTTATATATCAAAGAGTTTAAGTTTGGGTCAACTAGCCTCATTGAGCTTAAATCAATTCTAGGTGACCAGATGAAGTCAAGTTTGGTCTTGCAGCAGTGAGGACCAACTCTGTCCCGTAACCCTGGAAGGCCTGGCCTACACAGTTGCAGGTCTGTTTCATTCACATCTGTTTATTTGAGCTTCCTGACTCTGAACAGGTGGGCTCTAGACCATTTTGTAAGATGATTTTCTTTCAGGTATCAAATGAAACCAAAGGAGAGGAAAACGTAAGCATGGAACAAGTAGCATAAGAGGAAAGTAAATCTCCTGGTATCCCGCTTTAGGCCTAACTCGTCAGAAAGTTGCATAAGAAGAAAGGTGACATGATGTAGCCTGGACCAAACCGTCTTCTTCCCATTTCTTCCCCAACTCTAAGACTACTTTAAATACCACGGGCATTCTAAATAAAAGTAAAAACCTATCTTTGGCATTTCATCCCTTACCTAGCCTCTTCTGCATCCTCCAAACTGTTGCCAGCATGAACTTTTCTCAACTTGAGGGTGTTATGTCCCCACTCTGTTTCAAATTCACCTACTTTCTCCATCACTTATAGGATAACATGGAAAGGATATTAATTCTCAACCCAAGCCTTCAACTTCCCTGCCTCTTCTCCCTTCAGTTTTCTTCTCGCACCTTTGTTTCAGGCTTCTCTAAGCAGCTTTCAGGTCCCTAAACACAAGACGTTTTCTCATACTTCTCTGCCTTTGCACACAAGTTTCTTCTCAATCTTTTCTGCCTGGTAAGGCCCACTGGATCTGCTCAAATGTCACCTCTCCCATAAAGCATTTTCTAATAATGCCTCCTTCTGCTCCCATCTGGCACCTTTTTCTTATAGCATATATCTTGTTCAATTAGAATAGTTTCTATTTCATCTCCACATTCCACTCTACCAGAACGTGAGTTCCCTGAGAAGGGATTATATTTTGCTCATCATTGAATCCCCACAGCCAAGCACAGGGTCCCAAAGAGGCCCAGGACCAGAGGAATGCCCTGCTTTATGATGTCCAAAAGTCCAAAACCAAAGAACTCAAGTTAGATTCTAGAGTTCGGAAATAATAGTTTTACATTCTGGGGCCATCCCAGCTTCTAACCTTCCCCTCTTCTATGAGATCCTACTTGACCACCATAGAGGTAGGTGGAGGAGGCAAGGGGCAATCAAACTAGAAGTCATGGTCTCTTTCCTTGGTTCAACCAATGCACTTCTCTAGTAATGAAATGAAACGGAAGAATAGATGGATTAGCATGATTCCTGTCTCAGCAAGCAAACATTGGGTACTAATTTCTGGACCCCTGAAATATGTCTAACTTTACTAACAGAAAGTCCTCTCTGTCATTACCAATAAAGCTGGTTGTTTTTAATGAAGACACATCTGGAACTGTTTTTGTGCCTGCCCAAGGACACAATTACTATCCTCCTTCGTTTCTACCTTTAAAACTAATGTTTCAGGCAGACCCATTTAATGTAAGAAGATGCCCACTTGTATTAGTGGAGGCAGGAAGGGACATTGTGTGTGGCTGGATGTATGAATGTGTTAACAGCTTAATTCTTTTAAGAACACTCACTAAGAACTAGGCTTTAGAACTTGAGGGTTGGCCAGGTTTGACTTTGAGGAGGCAAGGGTTGATCTATCGCGAGTTATGCACCTGGAAATGAAGTATATTTACTAGAAGAAACTGAGACTTGGAATTATGTTGGAGGAGGATTTGAGCTCACTTGTTCTTTCAGTCATCAAATGTTTATTTCATGAACATCTACTATATGCCAGGCGCCGCATTAAAAGTTTGGGAGTCCATTGATGAAGAGGATAGGGTTCTGACCGGGAGACACAGAGGTTCATAACACATTTTGGTAAGTGCTATCATAGGATTTTTCATGAAATGTTATCATGCTCACTAGGGAATTATTAATTCCCTTTGAAGATGGAGTTACCAACAGAAGCTTTACAGAGAAGGTGTCATTTATGCCAAGACTTGAAGAATGGGTAGGATTTATCAGTTGAACTAGAAGGAAAGGTATTCCAGGCAAATAGATGCAAGCAGAAACATGAAGGGGTGAAAGAGCATAGGATTTAGATTCATACAAAGATATGTTTCTGATAGTGTGCATGTAAGCTGGTCAGTTCATGGTTTATCAATTCTTTTTTTTTTTTTTTTTTATTGAGTCATGGAACTCTGGGAAGGTCAAATAAAAGCAATAATCTCTCTCCTCAGAAGAGTGTGTACAGACACACACACCCAACTTTCTGGGCATTTTCATTGAGTTCATGAACCCTCTGTCTTGATAGATACAGAGGATTATGTCCCTGATTGAATTATTTTATATATGTAACATATATAGATGTAAAACAAATTAAGAGGATTAATGACTATGTGTCACTAGCTTCATCTGCTCCAACTATTAGTGTTACCTAAAGATTAACTCATTGAAGGTCCATAATGAAGTTAACCATTAAGTGTTTATAAGCAGTTAATCTTTTGTCTCCAAAATTTACCAGAGATCATGGTTAATTTCCTCTACCACAATTATTTATTTTCACCCCTTTTGGTTAGAATGGTTAGAATTTCAAGAATATACATTTAGAATATTAATTGAAACAATCAAGCATGGGGATAGGCCTGAGGCCTGAGTTTCAGACTTTTTTTTTTTTTTTTTTTTTTTTAAACACTGAAATCTAAAGCAAACTGGGGAGTGGTGTGGCTTTTCTGTGCTGTACTGTTGTCTGGGCTTAGTCTACCTTTGCAGGTAATTAATTCCCCAGCCTGCTTATTTTTTCTAGTTGGCTCTTGTTTAGCTTCCACAGAGCCCCACCCCAAAGTGCTTTATTGTCCCTCTGCTATTTCTACATATGGTCAAAATCATCTCACCTTCCGGGTTGCTGACATCGGCAAATTCAGTTTGGCAAACCGGGCTCTGCTCCCAGTAACCCTTTGTTCAAGAAGTGTTATTACAAGGGAGAGTATACCCGAAGCTAACAAGCCTGTCCAATCTCTTCCACTCCTAGAGATACTCCTAAGGAGAAACTCTTTGTGTATTTGGATTTACAGCTACAGGCAGGATATTAGCACTCCCAGACCTATTGGGTACTAGAACACTGCTAATGAGCAAACAGCCCTGCCTCAATTAGTGGTTTGTGAAATATTCCTGGATATCAAATTGCTTTTGCTGCCTGATAATCACACTGGCTCTTGGGATGAAAAGCAACCAAGCAAAAAATTGTTCCCTTGTTGAGCACTGCCTTGTTGATCTCCGAAGTTATATCTGTAGTCAGAATTTAAGTTTCCCATTTCCCCAGAGCTGAGGTTTGATTTATGCATGTAATCATTGAGTTGGTGTTCATGTTTTCTCTTGTGAATCTTTTCCATAGTATTAGATTACTATCTTTTGAGACTGATTCTATAATTATTTAAACAAGGTTGATTATTTGAGAAAGAAATTAAGAAATAAACTATAGACAGATCCAAAATGCTAAACTGCTACTTTCCTTAGGCATAGGTATTTATTGGGGGGTAAGGGGTGGTAGTAGAGAGGAGGGAATTAATGAAATTCGGAGACTGTTTCATTCAGATCACAACTTCCAGTTTGACTCTTCCCAAATTCTTTGCTTCTTAATTTTCAAGTCACTTCAGATTGCAGCAATGTTAACCTCAGCAACTAAAAATAAAAGCTTCAGTATATTGGGAAGAAAAAAGTAGTAAAGGGAAGCAATTCAAGATCTGTTATTGGTATTTGAATACATTTATTGTGACAAGAATGCTGTTATAAATATTCATAAGCAAAGGCCATCTTTTAATCTAGGAATTGTCAAAGAGAATATTCCAAATTGGAAGGATACATCTTTTGTAAAATCTGCCACCAATTCCTGCTTTGAGAATAAGCATCTATTGTTAAATTTCTACTAACATTATAAATGGTCACAGCACATGCCACTTGATACAATCCCAAACTTTGAAATGTTTGACTTCCCAGTGGGCTGTCCCTCTCCACTGCAACACCCCCCCTTCCTCCAGCCTCCTGAAACATCGCACTATCCTTTGGTAAGCAATTCCATATAGATAGCTGGGGGAAGAAGAGTATAACCTGACCATAGAAGCAGGTACATCAGGAACATTTATTTCTAAAGTCTAATAGAGAACAGTTTTTACTGCTTGATAGTAAGAAGCACTGAGAGTGATTTTAATTGACATTCTTAACTCTTTCAACTCCACCTAGATAGCTAGTATCTATAGATGATGCAGAAAAGAGGTTAGGGGAGTACTTTTCAATAGTTTATTGTATTTTCTTAAATATCCTTTTCTGGAATTTTCAGAAACAAAACATAAAAAAATTATATACTTTATTACAAATGGTAAACTCAGAGTGCTCCAAATCTCTTATTTACAAACAACACTGGGCAGGACACCCAAACAAACACAAGAAATAACTTACAAAGGCATGAAGCTGTTTATTGACAGTAATCAGCTTTCATCAAATTAAAAAATATATATATGTACATACACAGTTAACGAAGGCAGGCCAGAAAGAGTTCATCTGTAGGCTCAGCCTCGCTCTCACAAACCTCCCTCCTGCCGCCCCTCCCCAGCCCTCCCCCCCGCTTTGTGTTCTTAATGAGTACTACAGAAGCAATCTACAGTCTCTATTGCAGTTTGTAACCCCCTCCCCCTCCCCCCTTTAATACTGAATGAGATCGAATGTTAGGTCCATGCAGTTCTTGGTCAATGTTAACGAAAAGTCCAACGTTCCGTTCGCGCGGGGACAGCCCGTCCGCAAAGCGGGGCAGCCCGCCGGCGGCCGCTCCCTGGCTCCACGCCAAGGGAGGGCGCGCCAAGTCCTTCCCACTCGTGCACACTGGGGGCGCCGTCAGGACGCAACCCAGTCCAACTTGGATACCCTTGGCTTTAGTTCTCGGACACTTCTCTTTTCTCTCCGTCGCAACTTGTCAAGTTCTCAAGTCTGTCTCTCTGTGTTATTTTTTTTCTCCGTTGCCCCTCAGCCCCCAACAGTCTCTCTTCAAAATGTTTGCAACTGCTGCGTTAGCATGAGTTGGCACCCACTGTTAACGTGGTTCATGACTTTCTGTTTAAGCTGTGCCACCTGTTCCCTGAGCATGTTGGCCGTGGACGCCAGCTCCGAGTTCTGAGCTTTCAAGGTTTTCACTTTTTCCTCCAGCCGGGCGATTCTCTCCAGCTTTCTTTTTCGGCACTTGGAGGCAGCAATGCGGTTCCTCATGCGCTTCCTCTCCGCCTTGATCCGCTCCTGGGACTCCATGTCAATGGGGGACAGGGGCGGCGTCTCCCCAGGCATCTCGGGCACTGTCTGAGGCTCCTCCTTCAGGGCTTGCAGCCGCGGGTGCTGCACGGGCATCTGCTGGGGCAGGTGGTGCGGCGGCTGCGGCGGCTGCTGCTGCTGCTGGGGTTGCGCGGGAAAGGCCAGGCCGGCCGCGCCGTAGGAGGGCGCCCCGCCGCCACTGCTCAGCGCGCCTGGGTTGAAGTTGCTGAGGTTGGCGTAGACGGGCGGCTCGCTGTGCATGCTGGCGCTGAAGCCTCCGCTGCCGCTGCCCCCTGCCACCGAGGCTACCGCTGGAGCCACCATGCCCGCCCCGCTGACCGGCTGCGCCGCTGACGTGACGCTGGGCAGCGTGTTCTGGCTGTGCAGTTCGGCCAGGGCGCGCACGAAGCCCTCGGCGAAGCCCTCCTGCTCGTCTGTCACGTTCTTGGGGCACAGGAACTGGGTGGGGGTCGGCGTGGTGGTGATGTGCCCGTTGCTGGACTGGATTATCAGGCGCTCCAGCTCGGGCGACGCCAGCTTGAGCAGCCCCACGTCGGGCGAGGTGAGGAGGTCCGAGTTCTTGGCGCGGAGGTGCGGCTTCAGGCTCCCCACTGGGTCGGCCAGGTTCAGGGTCATGCTCTGTTTCAGGATCTTGGGGTTACTGTAGCCATAAGCTCCGCTCTCGGACGGGAGGAACGAGGCGTTGAGGGCATCGTCATAGAAGGTCGTTTCCATCTTTGCAGTCATAGAACAGTCCGTCACTTCACCTGAGGTTAGTTTGGGCTGCGTGCACAAGTTTCGGGGCCGCAACAGCGCTCTGGCAAGCGGGGGACACCCGTGCCCCCCGGGGCCTTTGGCAGGGAAAGTTTCTCTAAGAGCGCGCGCACCCGCTGGTTGTCGTCCCCGCTGCGCCCTCCTCACCAGCTCGCTCCAGGGAGCGCAGGGTTAATTAAGATGCCTCCCGCACTCTTACTTGTCGACTCGCGCGCGCGCTACCCGGCTTTGAAAAGTCGCGGTCACTCACTGAGCGCTCTTCGGGCGCCGCGGTCCTTGAAGTCCGCGGGCGAACTCTCTTCCTAGAGCAGCGGCTCTCCCGGCGGCGCGGATCAGTGCCGACCCCGCAGAGGCCGACCAGCGGCAGGTCTCGGCCGCCCAGACTCGGACGACTTGTCCCCTCCTCCGCTGCGAGGGGGAGGGGGCGCCCGGCAGCCGCGGCTCGCGCTCGCCCAAGTTCAGCAACCGGTGCGAGCGAAGCTAAGCGCACGTCCTTCTTCTTTCGCGTGGCTGTCCGCCGCCTCCTGGTCTTTACCGCCGCCGAGTAGCCTAAGACGCAGGAAAGGCTTGCAAAAGTTCGCTCCGGGACTCTGGGCCAGTTGTCTCCGGTCCTCCCGGCCGAGAAAGTTCTTTGCTGCTG
Source organism: Rhinopithecus roxellana (assembly GCF_007565055.1). Lineage (NCBI taxonomy): Eukaryota > Metazoa > Chordata > Mammalia > Primates > Cercopithecidae > Rhinopithecus > Rhinopithecus roxellana. Next base: position 50,113,742 of record NC_044560.1, on the reverse strand, counting down.
CAGCCGCTCGCCGACTTCCCCCGGCTGGCGCGTGGGTACCGCTGCTCTCCGCCGCTGTCAACAGAGCCTGGGCAGCAGGGCTCTCCTCCCGGGGGCGGCTGGAGACCAGGCTCTCTGGGCACTCCTCGTAACACCAGCCCGGGAGCCACAGGCGCTAGCTCTGGGCAGTTGGAGAGAAGGTGGAAAAGAAAATAAGATTTGCAGTTCGGACTATACTGCCGTCCTGGCTGGCTGGCTGTGTCTGTCTGCTTGCCTGAGTCCGCGCACCTCCACTCCCGCCTCGCTGCTTCAGCCACACTCAATGCAACTCTGAGCCCTTATCCAGCCCGAGCTCAACACTTATCTGCTACCAGTCAACCCCTAAAAATAGCCCATGATGTCACCCCAAGGCCTTCCCATTGGCTCCCGTCGCTCTCAGGGGGGCGGGCCCGCCCGTCACCATGGAGACTCCACCCTAGAAGATTCTTCTCTAGGCCCGCGGAGGCTCACGGGATGAGGTAATGCTCCGCTGCCCTCCTACAGTCGGGCCCTTCTTTCTCCTACCCTCCCCCCTGCCGCACGCTTCTCGGCCCTCTCTTCCCCGGTCCCCTCCCCGGGCCGTTTTTCCCGGCCCGCCCGGTGCATTGTGGGCTGACGTCTTGGGGTTTGACTGTCTAGTGACGGTGGCTGCCGCGAGCGGGCGGACGCTTGCAACCTCTGACGGAGGGGGCTCAAGTTCACGGCTGCGGACTGGGATGCAGGGAATGCGGGGACCCGGGAGGCCAGGGAACCCGGCCAGTTGTTTTGGGTCAAGGGTGCGGGTGAGAGGTGGTGGTGTTTTCCCACTTGTGGGGCTCGAAGTCATCCACCGGCGTCCGCCACCGCGCGGGGCGGGAGGCTGAGAGTCCAGGTCCGCCGCCCCCCCCGCACTTCCGGGGGGCGGGAGCACCGCCCTTAAGGTGGCTCTGTGAAATCCCAGTTGGGGGCGAGCCTAAGGGGGCTTAAGTTTGGGGGCGGTCTCCCGAGAGTTGGCCCCCCACATTGAGGAACGCTCCGAAGTTTGCCTCTCGGTCAAGTTCAGGAGCGATGGTCCGCAGGGTTGTCTGGCTGCTCCTAGAAGCTGAGAGATTTGTATTGCCCGAAACTGGACGCTCAGCTGAGTCTCCGTTGCACCCCACTTCATCCTCCGGGGCCGTAGGGGAAAGGGCGCGGGGGATGACAGCTTTGCCTCCGAGGGGCAGTTTTTATTGTGGGCGCAATTAGTGGGTAACAGGGTCCAGATGGGAACAAGCGTGTAGGCGATCCGAAACTCGGGGAACCCCGGTGTTAGTCTACTCCCCGCCCTCGGACAACACGCACGCTTAACACAACACGCACAACATACTCGCGCGCCCGCGCACACACACACACACGCACACACACTCTCTCCATCCGCGCCGAGTTGCTTCCGGGAAAACAAGCTCAGAAGGCGGCGGACACTCGCATAAAGTAACGCAGTAGAACTCAGGAGCCCTGGGTAGAACCTGGACTTCAAATCTCTGCCTTCCCGGCCGGGTAGTGGGCACATATCCTGAGTAGCCTCTAGGAAGCGCTAGACACATGTAAGTGGTTCCTTTTCCGCGGTTGTTATTTTATCCTCCCCGCGCGCCCCACCCCTTAGGGACGAAAGTGTGTGGTGGAAAGAATCCCGAAGTCGGGAATCCTGGTTCTTTCGTGGCCAGGCTGCAACAGTGTGAAGCGAGCAAATCACAGAACTCCTCTGAGCTTCATTTCCCTCATCTGCAGGTGGGGCCGGTACCGTCCACATCACCGGGCTGCCGTGAGTTAGTGTGACAGGGTCGCCTGCAGCACTAGGGAGGTGGTGGGCAAACAGCCCGCATCCCTCCCCTGCCTCGCGGTTTCCATCCTCGCAGAGCCTGGATAGGATGCCAGGATATAAGAGTGCGATTTGGCAGGACCAGGTGTACTTTCCTGTGAGAAGCATCGAGGGGAGGAGGAGAGGGGGAACAGGGTTAGAAGTCAGCTCTTTCCCAAGCCTCTGTCTAGAACTGGGGCTTGAAGTTGGACCTGCAGCAGTTTAAGTTCCTAGGTTCTAAATTGAGACTTCACTGTTTCTGAATTTGGAATTCAGCCTAGGGTTCATTGCCCCCAGCCCTAAGGTATTTGCGGCTTTGAGTGTTCAGAAACCAACAGCAGCTGGTATCAGTGGGAAACCTGCCAACTTTTCTTCACTCCGGGCACTCACCTAGCTTTCACTGATCTGCAGAGGGTAACTGAAAGCCTACTGTGAGCCAGGCGCTAAGCTGGGGAGGAGGAGGGGTAAGTTTACAGTAGTGACAAGATCCAGTTACTTCCTCAAGGAGAGAACATTCTTCTCTGTCTGTTGCCCTGAATAATTTTCTGTTGTAATCAGGGAGCTGGTGTTCTAAATATTTTTTATAACAGTAATAAAAATAAGTTTCATGTATTAAACACTTATCTGCCAGGCATTCTCCTAAGTAATTTAAATATGCTATTTTCTCCCCACAACTATCTTGAGAGACATATATTATTACCAGATTTAACATGTGAGGAAATAGGCCCAGAGAGGTTAAGTATCTTTGTTCGGGTCACACAGGCACCTGGAAGTTGACCTCAGGTCTGTGTTACATTCCTTTGTATTTTCTCTACTCTGGCAAACTTTCTTGTGGAGTATTAGTTATCTGCAGAGGAAATAGCGTTTGTGGCATAAAAGAAATTTTCTTGCCTGATCCTCTGACTATAACTCCGTTCAGAGCTCCTGTATTTAGAAATTTCAAGACTTAGGACTTTGTATAAATATATATCTTTTACCTAAGCGTTCTGTGTGTTCCTCTGTGCCTCATGTGGTTTAGTAGGCTGATCTTCTCCTTATGTTGAGAAATAGCATATTTCATCCAAAAAAAATAACAAATCTGTTCATGTTAACGCCCCTGCTTGGAAGCCTTCATTGGCTTTTCCTTACAACCAGGAGTGTTCCGATTCCTATGCCTGGGAGAAGGGGCTTTTCGCAATCTAACTTCTCTCTCCAGCCTTATCTGTCACTCCCAGTTCTGTCAGGAAAGGCAGTGTTGTACTCCCCTAACAAACAACCCTAACATATCAGTGGTTTATTCCAGTGAAAGTTTGTCATTTCCGCTACATGACCATTGTAGGTTGGCAGGGTAGCTCTGCTCATTGTAGCCACTCAAGGGCTCAGGCTCAAGGAGGCCTTGTCTTGATACCCATTTTCAAGGCTATCCTGACTGTGGGGAAGGAACTCGGAGAACATCATGGCTGTCAGAGCATCCACCTGGAAATGGCAGACATCACTTCTGCTCATACATCATTGGCCAAAGCAGTTACATGGCCATGCCTAACTTGAGATCACTATAATCCTACCAGGTGTCTCAAAAGGATCTCCAGGAATATTTGGGGAATAACACTAAAGACTCTGTCTCCCTTTCTGTTCACCAAATGTTCGGTCTTATCTCCTTCCCCTTGTTCTTTTTTCAAGGGAGACAACCTTAAAGACCCATGTGGTCACAGCACCAAGCTGCCCTGTCCATTGTTTTCCATGATTCCTGAGTTTGCCTTCGGAGAGTCTTGCTTTTCCACAGCTAAAGCAGGCATTGGAAAATATACTTTTAAATAAGCTTTTAAAAGTTGGGGAGAGTGACATTAAGTATTGAATATGTGTAGGTAGGCTTCTTATCTATCTGATATAAGGTGTTCCGTGTGCCAATAGCCACAAAGTTCTTTTCCAGACATACTTCTTTGGTTTGCCATATCTCTTTGCTTTCCTGCTATCCTGCCTGTTGACTCCTCTGTCTCTCTTTTGCTGTCTTACTCTCTTGCTCTTCACTTGATTTTGAGCACTTTGGGCTTATTGGGTTTTGGTAGGAGAGTTAGACCTTTCTTCCTTTTCCCAGAGCCATTTTGTCCAGTTGAAAGCAGATGCTGGGTAAGATCTTAATTGATCCTGTTTTTTTTTTTTTTTCTGAGATGGAATTTTGCTCTTGTTGGTCTGGCTGGAGTGCTATGGTACGATCTCAGGTCACTGCAACCTCTACCTCCTAGGTTCAAGCGATTCTCCTGCCTCAGCCTCCTGAGTAGCTGGAATTACAGGCATGCACCACCACGCCTGGCTAATTTTGTATTTTTAGTAGAGATGGGATTTTTCCATGTTGGTCAGACTTGTCTCGAACTCCCGAACTCAGGTGATCCACCTTCCTCGGCCTCCTATCCTGAGGTTTTAATAGTAGGTTCATACTTTGTGACTTGATCCTTACTTCAAAGCTGAGTTTCTTCCAGGTCCTTTCTTGCTAGAAGTATTTCTTGATTTTATATTTTACTAGTTGGGACTGGGAAACAATTGCCTCTTTTAATGATGTATAAATCCCTGGATTTATAGATTTTCTCTATTCCATTTCATTCCTAATTGCAAACAGGCCAAATTTTTCTGAGTTCATCTTTGAATAGCTTGTGGTAACTTTCAGAATGCATCCAACAGCCACCAACACACACTACTCACTTTCTGTTTTACAGTCCTTTGCTTTAGTTCATCAGGTTCATGATCTGCCTTCTGGATTATCACAGGTGATCTGTTTACCAAACAGATCACCATCCCTTCAGCTTCTGATAGCAGTGTTCTTAGTTATCTCCCTCTAAATGATTGTTTAGTTTTATTGTTGTTATGCTTATTGTTGTTACTATACTAACCCATATCTAGGAGCTAATTTTTATATCAGTCAGGATGGTTTAGGTTACGCCATAACAAACAATCCTAAAATCTCAGTGGCTTAACAGTAAATTTTATATTTTGCTCATACTACATGTTCAAGTTCATGGGGCTCTGCTTAATATGCTCATTTAGAAACCTAGTCTGAAGAAGGTTTCATCTTGACACATGCTTCAACAATTATTCCATCACTTTGGTGAACTCATATTGGCTTTAAAAGCTCCCTCCTAGGAATAACACTTTTTTATTGTATTTACATGTTATTGGCTAAAATTAGTCACATGACCATGCCTTACTTAAGGGGTGCAGGAAAGTGCAATCCTACTAGGTACCTGGAAGTCAAAGAGCTGGAAATGCACACTTCCGTATACTCTAGGTTATGCTGTGTTAGCTGTCCAAAAGTCTTACTGGTTACAACCACAGAATTGTTTCTCACTCATATTGCATGTCCACTCATATGGTTTGGTTGTGTCCCCACTCATATCTCACCTTGAATTGTAATAATCCCCACATGTCAAGGATGGGGTCAGATTGAATCATGGGGGCAGTTTCCCCCATACTGTTCTCATGGTAGTGAATTAGTCTCATAAGAGCTCATGGTTTTATAAATGGGAGTTCGCCTGCACAAGCTCTCTTGCTTGCCACCATGTAAGATGTGCCTTTGCTTCTCCTTTGCCTTCTGCCATGATTGTGAGGCCTCCCCAGCCATGTAAAACTGTGAGTGCATTAAACCTCTTTCCTTTATAAATTTCCCAATCTCAGGTATGTCTTTATTAGTGGTGTGAGAACAGACTAATACATCTACCATAAGTTGGCTGTGACTCTGATTTACACACATTATCTTTGCTCAAAGACCTTGGTTAATGAGACACCCTCTGTCCAAAACATTACTGTCATGGCAGAGAGAAAAGAGCATGACTCTTAAAGCTTATGCTGAGAGCAATTTACATGACCGAGCCTGATGTCAGTGAGGAGGGGCAGCAAGTATTTTTGAATACTATTGCAGCCTACCACACCCTCCACTCCACATTCCCTCCATTCCTCTGAGTCGCTGCCACCCCAAACATTTTCCATCCCTCTGACAGTTTCCTGTCTTTGCATGTACTTTTATCCCTAATCAAAAGGCTACCTGGCAAACTCCTATTCACCCTTCAGGAGCCAGCTCAAATAATCACTACCTCTGAAGCTTTCCCTCACTCCATCTCGTGCTTCAGCTCGAATAGTTATTATCCTGTTTGGCTGTCACCATACTGGGTACATACCTGAAGTAGAGAAAGTTTTTCACATGATCTTGTAAATGTCTTCTTAAATCCCTGACTCTAAATCCAGCAACTGTGTCTTATTCTTATTTTGTATCTCCAATGCTTAATACAGAGCGTGGTATTTGGAAGTATAGAAGGTGCTCAGTAAATGCTTGCTGATGGATTTTTTAAAAATAGCCTTTTCCATAGTGGAATGAAGGGGTTTTTTTAATGATTGAGTAGCAATAGTACCTTGTTTTAATACATAATATTTGGAAAATGTCAAATTCCCCTGCTGAAGCCTCCTTAAAGGCATCCTATTAGCTTAAAAGAGCTAGGACTTCTCATCCCACTTTTCTCCAGCCATACTGCCTATGGCGGAATCAATCAGGATAGCCTAAGTTATGCTATGATTAAAAATATTTCCAAACCTCAGTGACTTAAGAAATAAAGGTTTTTCTTGTTCCTACATGCTCATATGCTATAATTAAATCTTTTTTTCCCAAACCTCAGTGACTTAAGAAATAAGTTTTTTTTTTTTTTTTCTTGCTCCTTCTATATGTCCATCAAGGGTTGGCAAGCCCTCTGATCACATCACCTTCCTCTAGGACCCAGGCTGATGGAACACCCACCTTCAGGAACATTTCAGATCTCATGGTAGAAGGAAAGGCAACTTTGAAGAGTCTCATCTCAGCAATTAAGTGTCTTTTCCTAAAAATGTCACATGTCACCTCTCACACATTTATTGACTAAAACCAGTCTCATGGCCCAGCCCAGCCAAGCCACAAGGGGACCAGGAAGCACAATCCTATGGTGACCAGTCCTGATGACTCCCACACTAGCCTTCATTTATTCCTCAAATAAGACAAACTGCTTGTTGTCTAAGAACCTTTATAAGAGCCCTCTTAACCCTTCCTTGTTTTTGGCCAATTTCTATCTTTCTTTGAATGTTAGCTTAAATGACAAAGAGGCTCTCTGTGATTTTTCCTAATGTGCCCTCTCTGCATGTAAATTCGATTTCTCCTTATACTCTCATAAGTCCCTATAACTTTTCTTTGAGAAGGATTATGAACACCCCTTTCTTACCTTCAGGAGTTAAGAACCAACTGAGAGTTAGACACAGGAATCAGATGAGTGGGGATCAAAATATCAATGTGAAAGTTAATACAGACTGGTTTGGAGGGTATGGCAAACAGGAGGCCACAGTTTATTTCCTGGTTGTCTTAGTCTCTTTTGTGTTGCTATGAAGGAATTCTTGAGGCTGCTAATTTATAAAGTGAAAATAAGGTGTATTTGGCTCCTAATTCTGCTGCTTGAAAGTTCATGATTGGGCATCTGCATCTGGTAAGGGCCTCAGGCTGTTTCTACTCATGCAAGAAGGTGAAGGGGTTCTGGGTGTGTAGAGATCACATGGGCAAAAGGGAAGCAAGAGAGAAAAGGGGGAGGTGCAAGGCTCTTTTTAACATCCAGCTCTCCTGAGAATAGTTAGAACTCACTCCCTGCCTCACCCCCAGGGAGGGCATTAATCTATTCATGAAGGATCTACTCCCATGGCCCAAACACCTCCCATTTGGCCCCACCTCCAACAGGTGGGATCACATTTCAACATGAGGTTTGGAGGAGACAAACATTCAACCCATAGCACCCATGTTTCACCCATGCATTAAACTTACCTACTGGTTCCTGGCAATGATGGACAGTTGCAGGCCTTCTCCAGAGGTACAGTGAGAGTATTCATCCTTTGGACGAATTGACTCTGAAAAGAGAGAGCCAGTTTCTGAGGGGGGCATGCATGGGTCTTTCTTGTGAACTCAGCAATCAGGTAACTCAAATTACTTTTCTTCCCATGGGGAGTATATGTAAAGGATGGAAAGAAAGGATAAGAGGGTTATTTTAGCAGATGTCCCATCATGGAAAACTGAGGCCGGGGAAATGGTGATTTTCTCCTAACAATAGAATGTTTAAAAAAGTATTATTCTATATTTCTTTATGTAATTATGTATTTTTTGTTTTTTAAAAAACTATCTTATTAAAGTCCATTTCACACACTAGATGCCAAGTGTCAAAAATATGGAAAAACCATATCTCTTGGTCTCCACTGTATCCATAGCATCTAGCATGCTTAGCACAGGGAAGATACCTAATAAATCTTTTTTATACATCAGACCCCTTGTGGAAGTCCTCTTGGATTTTCTTCAAGGTTTTTGTCAAGGAGGAATGTATAACTGTTGTATATATTATCACATTTATGGTGATGCCTTTTCTCTACTCAGAACTTCTACAAAACCTATAGGATCATAAAGTGGCAAGAGTCCTTAGTGGTCACCTTCCAAGTCCTGCCTTTCTTCCAATGCAGAAATTCCTTTGCTAACTTAAATACTTCACTACTTAAATACTTCTAGTCACAAAGTAAGGACACGATGCCCAAAGCCAAGAGTAGTAATTCTACTAAATGCTACTGGTTGGACACCATTGGGTCCCATCATTGGGAATACTGTGGGCATGAAATTTGGAAAGCAACTCGGCCAACCACAGATATCTGTGGGAAGGACAGCCAAATGGTGAGAGGCCTGAAACCTTGTCTTGTGGAGAAGAATTGAATAAACTGGGATTATTTGCCTGGGGAGAAGTGTGGGTTGGAGAAGGCAGGGGGAAGACCAAGAGAGCACCCATAGGAGTCTCTGTAGGTTTTGAGGTCAGAGCTAGGCTAATGGTTAGAAGTTAGAGAAGAAAGCTTTCCTATATATAAGAAAGAACTGTCTGAAGTTAAAATTATTTATCAATAGGATAGTTGCCTTAAAAGTAGAATTGTAGTTCCCCTGCTCAACATATATTTATTATCTACTATGTGCCAGAAATGATGCTAGGTTCATTTATGATAATTCCTTGTGAACCCATTGTACTTATAGTAATCATCATTTTTATTTTCAATGTTCATAAACGCCATCTTAAAGAATCTCATTTGGAATTCAGGAGTGGTATTAACATCACTCTCTCTCATTTCTGGAATTAATCTTTTTTTACCTTCAAAATTCATAAACCTGGAATGATACATTCTCATGTCCACTATCAGATGGATATTTTTCTGTCAAAATAATGAGTGTTTTCAGTATCCGTAAATCAAAATTACCTGGTCTTGGGATCACTTGAGAAGATTAGGTACTCCCTTACCAACTGTGGCAGAAGAACTACAAAGTTTTCACTAAACCTCTTTTCTTTTCCTCTTGTATGTACAGATAGACTACATTTCCTGGCCTCCTTTCTAAATACCTGGGGCTGAGTTTTAGTCAATGCAGTGGATGTGCTGTGTGTCACTTACAGGCTTGGCTCACAAAACTGCCTCTACGCATCTCCTGGTCTCTGTGACTCCAAGGTCATAGAGAAGGGCAGGGCCACAGATGGGAGTCTAGATCTCTGAATAACCCTGTGAAAGGTTACTTATCGACCAGAAATATTCTCAATAGGATTTTGATGGAATGAAGAATCAACTTTATTGTGTTGAGCCACTGAGATGTTGGAGCATACGTGTTAAAGCTGCTGCTGTTTTATTTCAGTTAGTGCTGCAGGATACCCTCAGTGAAGAAACAAATGTGGAACTGAACTTAGGGATTTTGTTCTGCTCTTTCTAGTTTGAAGAAAAGTAGTGGAGGAGGCAGAAGAAAAGAATATAGCATTTAATTGTGCTGAGGTTCCTTTTACAATGCTTTCTTCCCATCTAATTTATAAACTTCATGAGGCATGTTGCCATGTCTTACATACTCTTCCATATTTAATCTTTCAGTGGGTATTTACTGAGAATTGTAAGGTGCTTTGGGGATTTCAGAAGAAATACAGATAGCACATATTGTTAAGTATTTTACTCATTTATTCAAAAAATTTTGAACAATTACTATGGGACAGCCATTGGTAATCACTGGTGAACAAAAGCTATAGTACCTGCCCACAAGTTGGGGTCTAGCAAGGAAAATAGAATAAAGAGGCAAGACTAGTCCAGTATGGCAATGCTATGAAAAACAAGGAACAGGATGCTCTAGGTGTCCCAGGGAAGTCTGACAAGTGTCAGGGTCAGAGAATTGTCCTCTAGGAACTGAGTCCTCCAAGATGAGTAGGAGTAACTAGGAAAAGAGGAGACAGTGGAGAGAGAAAGACTATTCTGGGAAGAGGGAGTGCATGTACAAAGGCCTGGATATTATTGAATATGGGGCATGTTTGGAGGGACAAAAAGGTAAACTGGAAAGGAAGAATGGAGAGAATGAGCCTGAGAGGAGGGTCTGGTAATATATGTATGCATATACTTAATAAATGCATTCAGAAGGCTTTGTGTGATGTACAAGTATAATATGTAATATGGGTATGCTTTTACCTAGAAGGAAATATGGCTAATTAACCATCAGGATGTCAGTGGTTGTGATTTTTGGGTAATATCCACTTTCTTATGCTTCCTTGTTTGTTTTAAAATTATCTACAATGAACATGTATTCCACTTGTAATTTGAAAAAATCAGAATACATGTTTCTTTTTCTTATTAGTCGTGACTGCACCTGCTGTCCCTCATTGGATGCTCACAGCAGTCTGAGGTTCAGAGCTGATACGTGGTGAAGCTGGAATTAGACTTCCTAAGGTCCCATTTATTCTACTTTCCTCTCCATTTCGCCTGGCTTCCCTGCAGTTTTCTAAGTAGCAGTGATGGCTTTTCTTGGAACTACTGCCTTTTAACACAGTGTTGCCTATTTGTGTGTATGTAGTTTGCAGCATGGAGAAACTGGGTCAAAGTTCTTATAATACTGACCTACCTAGGAGGCTTTCCACACACAAAGGATAGTCCTCAACCTACTGGGCTAGGTAGACTTATCTTTTCTGTGATATTATCATATCCTTCGCCAGTTATTTGGAACTTGAGGAGGAGGCTATTGATAGTTTTTAAAAATGCAGTTAGGGAGGTGATTGTTCCTGATTATTTTATCAACCCACATCTTTCTTGACTAGCATGTTGGTGCTTGACCAAACCAGTGATGATGAATATTTGTAATGAATGACAAAATACTTGAAAGTCTGGAAACATTCTGTTAGCATTCTCTAAATCACGTTGTGGCAACAAACAACCACAGCATCTCAAAGGCTTAAGACAACATGAGTTTATTTCATATGCATGTTACATTTCCTTCCTGATTTACACCTTAGCTCTTTACTTGAGACTGAGGCTGAAGGAGCAGCCTCTGTCTGAGATATTGCTGGTGTGTGTCACAGACGAGAGTGAGAGCTGTCACCATGGGGTGGCTCTTAAGGCTTTACCTATGGGCACTTACACTTACATTTCATTGGCCAAATTGTGTCACAGTGCCACAAAACCAAGACTGAGACGGGAAGAAGAGACGGCCTGATAGGGAGGGGTAGCAAGTATTTTGCCAACACTTTCAGTTCTCTGAGTCTCAGTTTCTTTATCTGTAAAGTGGAAATAAGACAATTATGGAATAGTCAAACCATGGAATATCCTGTAGCCGTTTTAAAGAGGAGCTGTTTATCCTTATAAAGATGAGTTGACCTAGAGGAATGCCCATGATGTAGCATTAAGTGAAGAAAGGCAAGTTTCAGAGTAATGTGCATAGCATGATCTCATTTCTGCATGAATTGAAAGACCTATATCTGAGTATATCCGTTTATGTGAGAATACCAATAAAAACAGCTGATGTTTAATGAGTGCTTTCTTCATATGCCCAGCACTATGTTTTTTTTTTTTTTTTTTTTTGAGACGGAGTCTCGCTCTGTCGCCCGGGCTGGTGTGCAGTGGCCGGATCTCAGCTCACTGCAAGCTCCGCCTCCCGGGTTTACGCCATTCTCCAGCCTCAGCCTCCCGAGTAGCTGGGACTACAGGCGCCCGCCACCTCGCCTGGCTAGTTTTTTGTATTTTTTAGTAGAGACGGGGTTTCACCGTGTTAGACAGGATGGTCTCGATCTCCTGACCTTGTGATCCGCCCGTCTCAGCCTCCCAAAGTGCTGGGATTACAGGCTTGAGCCACCGAGCCCGGCCTTTTTTTTTTTTTTTTTTAACATGCATTTGCTCCTTTAATCCTTGAAGAAAAAACAGCAGAAAGTTATATACCAAATGGTTATCATTAGTAACCTTAGTCAGGGGTGGGAATTAGAGAGAAGATTTTATTTGCTTTAAAAATTAGATTTTTGTAAATTTTTACTTGTCACAAATAGGTAGGTTAATTAGCTCTTCTTATGAAACAAACCATCACAGAATCTGAGAGCTATACAATGTTAATCAGTTTATTTTCTGCTCTTTGGTCTGCAGGTCAGTTGAGGTGGCTTCACCTTCCTAAGACCTAATTTGGTCTTCTCCCCATTACAGCTGCCACCCTTACAGTTTTCTAAGTAGTGATGATGGCTTTTCCTGCAACTGCTAACTTTGGTGCAGTGTTGCATGTGTGTGTAGGTAACAACCTGGAGGAATGGGGCTGAAGGTCAAATTCAAATGCGCTCCATGTGTCTCATTCTAGAACTCATTCTAGAGAGGTAGAATCTACCAGGGGCATATTCTTCTCAGGGGAGACACTGGGGTAGATGGAAGGATATGAAACTTTTTAAGGCCAGGCTTGGAACTGTTATCATTTCTGTCCACATTCTATTGACTGAAGCAAGTCTCATGGCTAAGTTCAGTATCAGAGCTGGGAAGTCATGGATGTTGCAGAAGGAGGGAGTGAATATTATAATCTATCACAATAAGCATAAATTAATTTCTTAAGAAACAGAAACAAAAACAAAACAAAGAAAAAACTAATAAAGTGAAGAAAAGAGAACACTTACTAGTGATAGTTTAAATTGTGTTTGATATATTGCAGTTACATAATGCATTTCTTAAAAATACAAAATCCTTATCTACATTTATAATGAGCACAGTGATATTAACATGGACATTTAATTAACCAGAATACCCACTATCTAGTAGGACAGGTACGAATTTACTTATGCTGTCTGTGGTGTGACATTCTAAGCATAATCCAGAGACTGTTTAATGGCAATGTGTATACGTTACTGCTATTTGTATGGCCATCTGCAATCCAAGGAACTGAAATCATGAAATAAGACTTTCAGACCTGGAAGGGCTCTAGTGCCCACTGTAGGCATGTGCCTCCTAAGTTATAGGAATAACTGCTTTTGCCAGTTATAGTCATTCTCTCTATTGGGTGTGTCTCACACTGCTGAAAAATGGTTATGGAAATCAAAACTCTGTCATTTAAATAATGGAGACACTGAGCACACCATCCATAACTTACTTGAGTGATGTAGTAAGTTAACATCCAGAGATGAGATGGAAACCCGGGTATCTTGAGTAGTCCCAGGGTCTTTTACTTTGTTTCTCTGAACAGCACAAACATTAAGCATGTGGATCATTTGGGAATATTCACTAGGCTCTGAAAACTTCCACTACTCTCTTGAAAAAATGTATGAATTCTTCTACTGCTTCCTTTATTCTAAGAGAACCCAAGCACTTCTTACAGCAACTACCACAGAAACACCAAATGACACAGAACATTGAAATAAAGGGTAGCATGTTAAATTTCTCAAAATACTGCCCATGGAATCGGGCTTGTTTTCATCTCCTTTTTCCTCTAAATAATTTAGAAAATATCTGCCAATACACGTTATGGGAACCAATCACATACACAAAAAATGTTTTATTAAGGAATTTGTTAGGATTAAGATTTGTGTTTCCCAAGTTTCAGTCACTTACTAAAAATCATTGTTTCCATTTTGCTATATCCACTTACATGTCTAAAATCAATTTATTTGATACTTTTCTTTAAATTGACTCACTTTTTTAAAACTCAAAGACAAATTTTATAGGAGATGATGAGTACTGTTGTAAATGGATAACAAGCGTCAATTGTCATAAACATTTAGACAACTATAAATATAACTACAAAACTATAAAATAAATGTATGTATCTACCACTGAAAGTCATCTCTTGTTCTACAAGTAACAGGCCTTTTTCACTGATACAGTGAAAAGTATGGATGGGCTTTGGAATCAGGAAGACTTAGATTTGAATCTGAACTCATTTCCTTGCCAGTGTTGTAATCTTTAGTAATTTCCTTAAATGGTGTGACCACCAGTTTCTCATCTGTAAAATGGAATAACAAAAGCTATCTCATTTTGTGTGTGTGTGTGTGTGTGTGTGTTTACAAAGCATCCAGTGTTATTCCTGGCTCATAGTAGGAGCTCAAAAAAATTTAGTTATCTTTTTCCTTTCCTCAATATTTCTTTCTTTAGTTTTCAAAATGACATTCATGAATGATATTATTAGATAGAGAAATGCTATCGGGACAGTATTAATTTTTCCCAGAATTACTTACTGTTTGATTGCCTACCATGTGCTGGGAACTGTGCTAAGTACCATGGGTAAAATGAAGACTGAATAAATGGACTTGGAGTTGAAGACTTGGGTTCAAGTCCTAATTCATCTCCACTGAATAAGTCATTTAATATCTCAGAGCCTCAGTTTTCTCATTTGAAAAGTGAATGTGGTGATTGACATTTACTTCAAAGAACTTATGTAAGGAATGCCATGATAGCTTATGGGAGAGCCTTTGGTGAACTGATAGAGGCATTTCTGTCGTAACATTATATACAGGATCCTGAAATAGTTTGTGTTCTACAGAATTGTACATTAAAAATAACAGCACTTTTGCAAAAATAGGGTTGGGTAGACCACAAAAACCTGTACAATATTATGACCACAATAGTAAGATTAGGATATTTATCCTAATAAAAATAATTGAGCTAAGAAGACTTGTTAAACTTTGAATAACTAAATGGATACACAAATGCCTATATGCTATAGCAAATTTAGGACTGTACTTTAAAACTAGTGAAGGTTGCTTGATGGAAGGCTTAAGGAAGGGATGAGGCTGCTTAGTTGTGTAGGCAAGGGCAAATGTTCAAAGATAGGAAAGCACCATGCCAAAAGCTCTTCCAAGAAGGAGCATGTGAACAAACAGCCCGGCATGATGGGGCTGGGGTGGGTAAAGGCATCATGTCCAGTATTCCCACTATCCACCTCTCTGTGCCAAATGTATTCAACCATGCTAGTGTAGCTTCTTCTCAGCTGCTGCTCCTTGGTGCAACGAATCTTTGACATCCTGGGAAAAATCCAGCAGCTTGCATGTTATTGTGCTATCATTCCTCTAGTTATCAGTCTTGCCTAGTTTTACAGTAACGTGTGTTACAGGGTCACGTATATAGCAGAACAGTCCACAGATGCAGATGAGGGGTTGCAGCTCTCAACAAATCCCAGGCTTCATGAGCAGAATAAGCAATGACTCTCAGAGATATAATTAAATGGTGAGAGACATGAGTCTCTCCCTCTGTCCCTCCCTCCTTTTCCAGCCTGACCAGGCTACTATCCACTCCCCTCCCTGGTTTCAGGTTTCCTTTTCTTCACTAGCTTGTAAGCTCCTTGAGAGAGGGCTCTGTTATATTCCTCTATGTGCTCTGAGGGCCCAGCACAGAGGCCCCAGAGCAGAATGTTAGCATTACAGTTGAACTTCCTTTTTAAGTCAAGAATAATCCAGGACCCACTGAAGAGGTTCCAGACCTCAATGAGCGCATCAGATCCACTGGACTACCATGAGGGCCAGGATGAAGACACTCCTGAGACAGGGACAGTGTTTCATTCAGTACCATCTCCTGCATCTCTCTTGGTCCACGGGAACTGCTCAGTGGGTCCCAGCCCTACTTTATCCAAGAGAGGGACATGATGGGGCTCGCAGAAAATCCTCCTTTTCAGCCCTCCTTCATTTCCCTTCCTTGTCTTCCTTCATTCCTGTCCTCCCTCCCTTCCTTCATTCCTGTCCTTTCTGTCTTTCTTCATTCCTCTTATCCTTTCCTCCTTCCTCTCTCCCAAACTCTTTTCCTTCCTTCCTCCTGTCCTTCCTTCCTGTCCTCCATCCCTTCCTTCCTTCCATCCTTTCTTCCTTCCTCCCTCCCATCTTCTCTTTCTTTGTTCCTTCCTTCCCTTTTTCTTTCCTCTCTCTCCCTTCTTCCTGTCTTCCTTCCTTCTTTCCTGTCTTCCCTCCCTTACTCCTCCTTCCATCCTTCCTTCTCTCCCTCTCTTCTCCCGTTCCCTCCCCTCCCCTCCCCCTCCCTCCCCCTCTCCCCCCTCCCCCTTCCTTTCCCCTCCCCTCCCTTCTCTCCTCCCCTCCCCTTCCCCTCCCAATTTGTTGAGCCCCTATTCCATGCCAGGCACTAGACAAGGTCCTAGGGATAAAGTGGTGAGCAAAAAGGAATGAAATCTGCCTTCACAGTGCTTCCATACTGCCTGTAGTTTAAGAGCTTAACCTCTGAAGCCAGATCTCCTCAGTCTGATACTTGGCTCTTTCCTTTACTCACTATATGGACTTGGTGAAATTCCTTTCTGGATATCAGTTTTCTCTGCTGTCAAATGAGGCTCGTATCAACCTATTTCAGAGAGTGATTGTGAATGTTAAATGAATTGATATGTGAAGTACTTAGATTAGTACCTGACACAGTAAATGCCCAATAAATATTAACAAGAATTGCTAGTATGATAACTGCTATATAGAGACAATAAGTCAACAAATCAATATAAAATCACAAGAAGCAATATGTGTTATGAGTGAAAAGAACTGGGTGGGAATTGCCTATAACTTAGAACTATGCTTTCCCTGGGGTGTAGCTCTGGAACTAGTTGAACGTTTAAACATTATTTGACCAAAGAGTTGGCAAACGGTTGTGCCTATGGATCATGAAGATCTCTAAATATCTTCTGGTTTTGAAGAATAACAGTGGGAATCTTTTTAAAGAGAATGATCAGATAGGGCCTCTCTGAGGAAGGGATGTAGATAAATGGCATAAACACTGAAACTGGCAGAAGGAGGGTAGTGTGAGAGAGGCATTACAGTTGGAGGAGAGATGGGAATGGTCACAGGCAGGAAAGAGCCACCAACAATGATCTGGTGTTGAGGACTTTGCCCTGTGGGGTATTCACTTGGCCGGTTTTATTAAAAGAATCTTTGTTCCTTGACTGCCAGTTAAAGTGTCACTCTATGTGCAGTCCTCCCCTGGGGCTTTCGCATACTGGAGACCAGGCAGTTACCTCCCATATCTTGACAATTCTAGCACTCATGTCAGGTTATTACCATGAGCCCCTCTGTCCTGCCTGCTGAACTCTACATCACTATGTTGGCTAGGCCATTGTTTCATTTCTTATGTTAGGCTTGAGAAAATTTCAGAAAGGAAATATAAGAACAGGCATTTCTAGGTACTTTGGTCTAAATTAACTCCCAATCTCTAAGGGTGGCTTTTTTGTTTGTTTGTTTATTTGACTGTGAGTTCTGGGATACATGTGCAGAACGTGCAGGTTTGTTACATTGCTATACCTGTGCCATGGTGGTTTGCTGCACCTATCAACCTGTCATCTGGGTTTTAAGTCCTGCATGCGTTAGGTATTTCTCCTAATGCTATCCCTCCCCTAGCTCCCCACCCCCCAACAGGGCCTGGTGTGTGATGTTCCCCTCCCTGTGTCCATGTGTTCTCACTGTTGAACTCCCATTTATGAGTGAGAACATATGGTGTTTGATTTTCTGTTCCTGTGTTAGTTTGCTGAAAATGATGGCTTCCAGCTTCATCCATGTCCCTGCAAAGGACATGACCTCATTCTTTTTTATGGCTGCATAGTATTCCATGGTGTATATGTGCCACATTTTCTTTATGCAGTTTATCATTGATGGGCATTTGGTTTTCAATCCCTAAGTTTTAATCAGTATATGGTACCAGTTACATGCAATTTGGGTAACCTTGGTCATGTCATCTCGTTTGCCTGCTCATTCACAGATACTTATTCAACAAATACCGATTGAGCAAGATGTATGTGCTCGTATGACAGATAGATAGGTCACCTGGGGCCTCAGCTTCTCCACTGATGAAGACTTGTGCCAGATCACTGGCTTTCAATGCAGTGTGAACTCCTAAGCCCTATTTTATTAAACAAATTAGAGTGGATTCAAGGTTATTCCTCTAATAGCTTCACTTTCTGGTATACTGAAGCTCTCTCAGGTGAACTAGAAAATGGTGGAGTGACAGCTGTAGACTTGGAATTTTTATTATTATTACCCAAAACTTAATTGATCTCTGCCTGAATTGTTATGCTGTGTGAGCCTCACTTGCCACAAGGTCTTCATGGAAAGGATTGAGAACTGCCGAACTGAATGTTCTCTGAGATTCTTTCTAGCTCTGACATTCTAAGCGTGCTGAGACAGTTTTTCTTTTTTCTTTGTTTTCATTTAACACTGTTTCACATGCGCATTTCTAAGACTCCATATGGCTGATTTCCTTGTCAGTCTCAGAAATAGTGCTTCAGTTTTGCTTAGCAGTAGTCCTATTGGTTCCTCTCTTCTCTTGATTCCCTCTACTTTTACGGACTTTTTTCAGAGCCTTTATTTCAGTGAATCCTAATGGTGTGTGTGTGTGTGTATGTGTGTATTTGTCCACACTCAAGGTCTTTATCTGGTACCTACAGGCACTCAGCAACTACCAATTGAATGAATTAGTGAATTCTTAATGATTATCAATAACTTCGTTTCACAAACACACACACACACACATACACAGAGAGAGAGAGAGAGAAATCATAACCTTTGGCTTATTTTACTTCTTTTTTGAGGGTATTAATTTTCAAAACGGAATCGCAAGATCCAAAGTTTAGGGGCAAGTTTCATGCTTATATTACTTTTTTTTTTTTTGAGACGGAGTCTCGCTCTGTCGCCCAGGCTGGAGTGCAGTGGCCGGATCTCAGCTCACTGCAAGCTCCGCCTCCTGGGTTCACGCCATTCTCCTGCCTCAGCCTCCTGAGTAGCTGGGACTATAGGCGCCCGCCACCTCGCCCGGCTAATTTTTTTTTTTATTTTTTAGTAGAGACGGGGTTTCACCGGGTTAGCCAGGATGGTCTCGATCTCCTGACCTCGTGATCCACCCGTCTCGGCCTCCCAAAGTGCTGGGATTACAGGCTTGAGCCACCGCGCCCGGCCAATGCTTATATTACTAACTACTAGATTATTGTGTTGCGTCTGTTTTATGTAAGCAGTAGTTTTTCTGATAACACTTGTGTTATTTATAACATTATCTTAAATAATCAAATCAAGGAGTGTTTTCTGTCTCTTTTTTCTGGGTGTCAATATTCTTTCTATCCCAAACTCTGGTTGTTTCCCTAAAGCCATCAAATAAGAGGTTTGTCCTCTGAGTTTAACCAGAGAAAAAGAAATGGGCTGCTCCTGCTCTCCACCCTTTGCAATTTCTGTGATGATGATGATGATGATGATGATGAAGATAACTATAACAACCCCATGAGAATATTAATAACCCCATTGACAGATGAGGAAACTAGGGCTTAGAGAGGTGAAGTGATTTGCCCTCAGTCACACAGCTAGATATTAGCAAAGACAGGATTTACATCTGGTTCCATCAGACTCAGAACCTGGCCTCTTTCCACTAAACTACACTATATCACTCCCCACATGGAAGTTCAGGGTCAGGAGCCTGGGGAGCAGCAGGTCTGTCAAGTTCTGCAGGGCTGAGCTGTTTATCGTTGTGGAGGACACTCATCACTGCGCTAATTACATTAATTGCTGCCCACTCTGTGGCTAGGTGGGTGGCTTAACAACACCTAGCAACATGGTAAGGATGCCTGGGCCTGTCTTTAGGCATGAAAACATCTGACTTTTTTTTTTTTTTTTAAACTCCTTCCTGTGGTGTCCAAGGATAGTAATTACAGGTTCTATTGGTTGGATGTTAGTGATTCTCTAGCCTGTAGGGAAAAGGTCAAGACTATGAACTTTGCCCTCCATCAGCCTCTTTACTGGAATCAGGAGGGAAGCCGAAGATTTCTTAAACATCAGCCCTGTGCTTGACACTTTATTTAAGGGATCTTTTATAATCCTCATGATTGCTCAAGAAATAGGAATTATATTATTCTTATTTTGTTTATGAGAGAACCCAGTCACCACGTTGGGGTCACATAGCTAGCTAGGAGGAGGTGGGAACAGGCTTAGAACTCAGGACTATCAGTGGACAAATTTAGTCTCCACAAATTTATCTACACCACAGCATCTCGTAACAGGAGACAGTGTCTGTCTGATGTTTAGAACTGAATTATAGGAAGACTGAGTGTATTTCCAGATAACAAGCAAGGCATTAGGAGCTGGTGTTTTGTGGAGTTCTCTATTGGTAAAGGATGAGTATATGAGATGTCAGCCTTACAACCTCCACTCCTTCCCTTAGTTTCTGAAGGAAATTAACAGAGTTTTCCAGTTGATTTTTAAATAAGCAATTTCAAGACTACCTCTGTCTACTTGTTGGGAATGGACAAGATGGTTTTGGCAATTCATCATAATTGGGTAAATGACTTAATTTTCAGAGACTCAGATAACAGAAGATAATTTAGGAAGTAATTGACTTTGGAATGTTGTGTATTCTTGTACTTTATGGGTGTGCCCATATCTATATGTGTAGTTATATATGTCAATAAATGTGTGGTGCATGTGTGTGTGTGTATTCTTCAGGAAGACTTAGAGTAGTAGTGGACTTAGATGACTTTGTTCCTTTTATACTTGCTATTTGTCTATAAATGAAGTTTAAATAAAATTTAGTTTATATACTAAAACTCAGAACAACTACATCATATGATGATACAGGGTAGTAGTTAAGATATATGAAGCTGAAGCTAGGCCAGGGTTTGAATCTTTTTTTGTTTGTTTGTTTGTTTGAATCTTGGCTCTGTCACTCACCAGCGGCTATGACTTGGACAGGTCACTTAACATCTCTGGGCATCAGTTTTTTCATTTCTAGAAGTAGGGATGATAACGGTTCTCATCTCATAAGGTTCTTCTATGCCAGGGAGGCTTTTAAGACAGGAACTATGTCTATACACTTCTCTGCACTCAGCCAGAATGAAGTTTGGAAAAAACAGGCTTTGGACTTAGATAATGCCTCAATTCTGATTCCAGCACTCCCATATTGGCTGTCTGACCTTACAGAAACTATATACCTTTTCTGGATCTCAGATTCCTCATTTACACAATCAAGGCTCCTGATTTCTACCTAAAATGATTGCAATACCATGAGGTGAGACACATGAGACCTGGTGCAGCAGTAACACACAGGAGGGATCCAGCGAAGGTTGGTTCTGTTTCCCCTTATTCCCATCCTAGGGTCTTGCATTTAATAATTGGTGACTGAGTTCTTGTTTAATATGTAAAATACATTATTTTCTCTCATACTCTATTTTTTTCCTCCTTTCCACTCTTTTTCCTTCTCCCTTTTCATGACACTTCCCTTTCTTTTCCCTTTTTGGTCAGTTTCTATCTGCTGCGATTGAGGTCCTCTGTCCAGGTCACCATCCATTGTCTCCTGGATTGTGGCAGCAGCTTTCAAACTTGTCTCCTTGCCTCCATCTGTCCCTGTTGTTTCATTCTCCATGCAGGGCAGTCCTTCTGTAACCAGAACCAGACCTTGCTGCTCCTCTGGGCCACTCCCTCCGGTGGCTTCTCATCACCATGGCCTGCAAGACACTGTCTGACCTGTCTTCTGGCACTCTCTGACCTCCCTCTTAGCTCAGTTTGCTCCAGCCTCAAAGGCCTTCTGGCTGTTACTGGAACTTTCCAAACACATTCTTGCTTTGGGTCTTTTATAAATATATACATATGTATATATATATACACACACACATATATACACACACACATATATATATACACACACATATATGTATACACACACACACACATATAGTTCTCTCTTCCTCCAGATATCTGTAGGCTTCATCCTCTCACTTCCTTAGGCCTCCACCCACATGGCACCATATCAGAAAGGCCTTCCCTGATGACTTAATATTTAAAAAAAAACCCAAGCACTCCCAGTCCTCCATTTTAGTTTTCCTCTTTTCACTTATCAATGACATATTAGACACTTATTCATTTACTTATTTGTTTTCTCTCTTCCCTGAGTAGCATGTGACCTCTGCAAGAGCAGACTTGGTTTTGTTTTCTGCTGTGTCCCCAGCACCTGGAGCACAGTAAGTGCTCAATAAATATTTGCTGGATTTTATGAATGTGTGCGTCCCCTTTATGAAATGGCAAGGAAGAACCTGCACTGACGCTCCAGGTGATTTGGGGCCTGAATGGGTCACTGATCAACTTTCATCTTAACCAAACCAGGGTGATGAGGAGAATTAGGTGGCTGCTCAGGTGCCCTTCACACACGTACCTTTGGGTCCAACGCTGTCTCGTCTGCGTGACGGTGTGCCTGGCTTTTGTGCTTGTGCTTTGTACCATAGTTGTGATGTTGTCTAGCATTCCCATGGCAGCTTTACAATATGATTACTTTTGCTCATATAGATAGATAGATATTGATTACAGATAAAGATGACTCAGGGTTTAAATTTAGCCCCACCACAACAAATTGAAAGTCAGAGGTGTGCTACCTAATTGCTCCCAGACTATGAAAACAAAAGCACAATGTCTGCCAGCACTGAATCACTCTTCTCCACCCTTTTTCTCCCTTCTCTTCATGCTCTCTGCCTTAATTTTGTTCACATCATAAACCGTGGTAGCTTAGAAAAGTGAAAAATAACATCCAGAGTCAACAGTTCCAGTCCTGACACCATCACTTGTTCAACTCAAGCATGTTACCCCACCTCCCTGAGCTTGTTTCCTCTTTTGTAAAATAGACCTACTTGAAAACAGGTGCTCAATAACATGTGTTGAATGAAAGATGCCTAAGCAAGACAGCATGGGTAGAATGTCTAGCCCAGGGTGAGCACTCAACAGATGCTAGTCATCTGCCGTGCTAACTGATGCATCTGACTGTGCTGTCTTCATGAACTTTCTTTGGCTTTGGTCAACCATTAGGATAGGCAACCCAGCTGAAAACAGAGGATGGCTCACGACAAGGCCTTTCATAATCAGTGCCTCACAAGGGCTTTTACGGAGGCCCTACTATGCGCACAGCAAGGTGGAAGGTTCAGGGGCGGGTGGGGCATCAAGCCTGTGAGAGGCATAGTTTCTGCTGCTATTGGTGTCCTGTGGCTGCTGTAACAAATGACCACAAGCTTTGTAGCTTAAAGCAACCGAAATGTATTCTTTCACAGTTCTAGAGGGCAAAGCATTTGAAATCAAAGTGTTGGCAGGGCCACGCTCCCTCCGAGGGCCCTAAGGAAGAATCCACTCTCTGCCTTTTGCAGCTTCTGGTGACTCCTGCTGTTGCTTGGCTTGTGGAAGCACAGCTCCCTTCCGTGCCTCTGTCTTCACATGGTCTTCCTTCTTGTGTGTCTCTGTGTCTCAAATCTCCCTCTCCTTTCTCTAATAAGGAAACCAATCATTGGATTTAGGGTTTACCCTAAATTCAAAATGTTTTCATCTTGAGATCCTTAAGTTAATTACATCTGCAAGGACCCTATTTCTGAATAAGTTCACATTCGTAAGTATTGGGGCTTAGGGTTTAGACATCTTTTGTTGGGGGCACAATTTAACCTACCTACAGTGGCCTCCAGGAATTTCAGATTAGGGAATGGAAGAGCACACACAGATGAACAACCAGAGTCGTTTCAAGTAGAGTTTGTAAGACAAATCTTTTTTTTTTTTTTGAGATGGAGTCTCGCTCAGTCGCCCAAACTGGAGTGCAGTGGCCAGATCTCAGCTCACTGCAAGCTCCGCCTTTCGGGTTCATGCCATTCTCCTGCCTCAGCATCCCAAGTAGCTGGGACTATAGGTGCCCGCCACCTCGCCTGGCTAGTTTTTTGTATTTTTTAGTAGAGATGGGGTTTTACCGAGTTAGCCAGGATGGTCTCGATCTCCTGACCTCGTGATCCGCCCGTCTCGGCCTCCCAAAGTGCTGGGATTACAGGCTTGAGCCACCGCGCCCGGCCTGTAAGACAAATCTTATTTGAAGGTGGTTACTGGGGGGCTGATCCATTAATTTTTTGATCTAGAAATGTTCACTGAGCCCCTGCTGTGCTGGGTGCTGGAGAGAGAAATGAGGAAGCACAATCTCTGCCTTCAAGGAGTTCACAGACTGCTTCAATAGAGAAACGGGCATTTATAGTTGAGCGTGGTAAGGGCTGTGGTAGAAGTAGACCCCTGATGCTATGGGCATTAGCAGGTCTGAGTTACAATCCTCAGGGCTGGTGTTCAGAGAGGGCTTTCTGCAGGAAGTGTTGTCCCTTCCAAGGCCTAAAGGTTGAGGGAGTAGGAGGCCAAAGTGGGAATGGTTCTAGGAAGAAGGAATGGAGGAAAGACAGGCTGGCCTCTATAGGTTCTGCACTACGTAGGGGGCTGGAGAGGCGCACAAGGGATCAGATTGAATGGGATGCTGAAAACCACAGAAAGTGATGGAGAGCCACAGAAAGACTCTAGGAAGGGGAGTGACATGACTAGATCTGTATGTTAAAAATAAAAATTGGAGAAGGTCTTTTGAGAAAAGTTATTTTCTAGTAGAATTTTATTTTATGCTTTTTTTTTTTTAAAAAAAGAAGCATAACTATATATAGATATACATACAAGTTATAAGAGTGCATTTTGATGAATGATTACAAAGTGAATAGCCCTGTGTATATACTGCTTAGGTTTTCCAGATGTATAGGTTGTCAGAGTAGAAGCAGAGGAGAGATGGCCTAATCATTTGAAATTTCTCTTCTTCGTCCTGTGGAGAAATGGCTTTCATAACAGAAAGAATCTGGGATCTAGGGTAGAAAGGCTGAGTTTTGAGCTCTGTATCTGGTATTTCCTTTTTGTGTGATCTCAGGCAAATGGCTATACTTTCCTTATCCTCAGTTTCACTATTGAGAGTGGACTAGCTATGTCTTCTTCACTAAGATGGTGTGCAGGTAAAATAGGACAAAGTTGGTAAAAAGCTCGCTGCATTATGCAAAATAGTTGCCCATATAATTCTTAAATTCCAATCTGTCTCAGATATGAACTGCTTCACTTTATCTTCTTCCTTCTTTATGTGACATTTAGACAGATGAATGAGGAGGGAAGGAGGGGAGGGAGTTTCTCTTTTTCTAATGCTTTTTTTTTTTTGCTTTTATTTTCCATTTCAAAATGCTGGCCACATCTGGAGTGACTCTCCTATACCCTTCTCTGTCCCTACTCTTCCTACTCATTGCTGGCCGTCTCACCCAACCAGACCCAAAGAGGCAGGGGAAGGAGGGCAGGAATGAGGGCATGAAAAGAGCTTTGAGGTGAAAAGAAGTCCCCTTGTCTTTCTTGAGGATCCCTGCTCTCCCCAGCTGTGCACTGGGCATTTGGGTTGGAGATGGGGGGATGTAGATGGGAAACATGGGATTCACTTTCAGTGTGATGTCAAGTCTGTTGAGGCAAAATGAAAACAGCCTAATAACAGAGCAAGGCCAGCTAAGGTCAAAGTCTTAGTGTCAGAGGCAAATAGCCCCAAAGGAGGCTGGAAACGGAAGAGACCACTTCACTGGGTAAAATACCTATAGAAGGTGAGCTCAGTGCTAGGCTGTCCCTTCTCTCCTCTCATTTTTAATTCTTGGCCTTTTATGCAATCAATATCTTTAAGCACCTATGGCATATCAGACCATTATTTTATACACATTGTTTTATTTGATCTTCAGAATAACACCAAAAGCTAAGTATTATAATTACCAGCTTTTGGAGGAAGGGGACCAAGATTTACAGACTTGTACAAGATCACACCACTGTTAAAAGAAGGAAATAGCTTTGAACCCACACCCATCCAGTCCCACAACTCCTGCTCTTTCCACTCTGCTATACCGTTCATTGAACGTATGTGGAAGGGAGCCACGCGCTTTATCGGGCTGCATCACATTGCATGCATTTTTAGTATATGTGTGCACATGCCAAGAGGCATGTGGGAATCCTGCTGGGTGAGTTGTAATGAGGGCGTTTTGAGTGGCTAGATGCATTTTTGCTGGTGAGTCCTGGCTCAAGGAGAGCACGAAAGGAAGCATACAAACCCACTGTGTGGGAGGCTAGTCACATGGTGTGAGGGCTGGTCCTTGAACAAACTATTGGGAAATGGGTCTATTAAGCCCTGGTGAAACTTTATTTTGCTGGGGGACCCCTAGGTTTTTCCATGACTATCTGATTTCCAAAGTATAATTCATTCCCCATTATTAAAAAAAAAAAAAAAAAAAGCAATATTTGTTTAGCACCCCCTGTGTGCCAGGCATGGTGCTTGGTGCTTTACAATATGTGACATCATTTAATTCTCACAAACCCTTGCCCATTAGTGCCACTGTTCAGCCCAGGAGACAGATTCAGGAAGGTCAGGCGATTTGCTCAAGATCCTTCAGCTGGTATGGAGCAGTGCTGGGGTTCCTGCCCTGTGCTGTCCAACAGCAGGCCACACTGGCATTTTAAAGTTATTGGTGGGACATTCTGTCTTTTAATATAGTTGTAAATTATCTCTAATTCATGAAATAGGATGACAGCATACTGATCCTGCCTCTCCTCTTTTAGAAAAAGAGAGGCATTATCTTTTCATTCCTGAGTAACTAAGATTCTTTGCCCCAGAGATAAAAATCTCCGTTCCAGGTCACTCGCGTGTCAGTCTGGAGGGTACAATTGCTACTCTTGCTCTCATTTGGCCCTTTTTCTTCTTCTTTTCCTAAGGTACCTGGCCTCTTTCAAGACATCTTTCACTCCCCCATACCCATCACTATAGTATGAGGCTGCTGAGGTGGCACCAGCCACGATAAGGAAGGCAGGGACCTGTGGCCTGGATGAGCCTGTAGTCAGATAGACCTGGTGTGTATGGAGTCTAGAGGGCCCTCTGAGGTTTGAGATAGACCTAATAGTCTCCCAAAGACCCCTGGTCCCTGCTCACCTAGTGCCATCATAGAAGGGAAAAGATGTCCTCAGTGTCACTGGAGAACAATTGGCCTCGGAGATAAGTGTTTGGGCCACCAGCCCCCTTTAAGAATAGATAGCAATTATGAGTGTCTGGATGGACTTCATTTTTTGCACTGGGCAGATGGATTAACCAAACCTTCCAGAAGCAGAATGAATAACAAAGAAGAAGGTCTTTGCAAGTCTAGGGCTTGTCCTTTCACATCTCTTTTAAGGCGTGTGAAAGCATCGAGCAGTGGGGAGGGAGATGGGTGGAATGGACATTTGTTAAGGAGGAGAAATCCTGAGATGCTTGGTTGTGTGACCTGGGGTTGGGAAGCCACTCCACTTCACATCTCTGAGTTTCAATTTTCTCTTCTGCCATTTGGCAAAGGGAGTGCTTCCCTTCCCCTTCCCCTGCCCCAGACGGCTGCTGTGAGAATGAGACGAGAATATGTTTAGGGTTTTGGAGTGGGGTCCGAACTCAGAGAAGATGCTTAGGCCAAAGTTAAGAGGCCTGGGGTATACTCCAGACTCTGTCCTGAACTCTGTATCTCTTCTTTCCGGGGCTCCCTTTCTATAAAATGGGGGAATTAGGGTAACTTTTTTTTTTCTCTCTCTCAATGATCACTTCTGATTCTAAATGCCATGATGCCATGACTGTTTTCTCAGTGAGGATTAGATGCAACTTTTAGGAGATAGATGGACCATTTAATAGTTACCTGTTCAGTCATTCAACAAATATTTAATGAGGGCCTACTACATGTCAGCCACAGTGCTAGGTAATGGATAGAATAACAAACAAAACAGACATAGCCCCTGTCCTCATCGAACTTTTAGTCTAGTATAAATAAGACTGTTTGGAAGAACTTCCTCATCTCAGATAGTTGAAGAAGTTCCAGGGCCCCAAGGGGAATGTCGCTAGTTAAAAGAACAATGTCAGGCATGTAATAGGTGCTCAAATATTTGTTAAATGAATAAATCAATACAAGTACCTGAAGGAAGCTCTTGCAGTGACCCTAGAGTTGGGAGCAGTTCTTTGGAGTCCAGAAAGACTGTGGGAGCTCTGGCAAAGGGTGTATGTAATTGCTATATAGTTTGTTTGTTGAGACACCTGTGGATGGGAGGATCTGCCCCTACCTGCCTGGTTCTCAAGGTGGCCACTTAATGGGAACAACAATGGCTTCATTTGCCAGGTCTTTTCCCCAGAGGTGGAGCCTATGCAGATGCTCGAACCCAAGGGGGGAAGGGAAAAGTGGCCAGGGAAAAATGCCAGTGTTGGTATGACATTTGGGCCAAGCCCAGAGGACCCTTAGAGATTGTGGGGTCTCATCTGTATCCTGTCAGAGGGGTAACTGAGGCCCAGATGCGATGTGAGGCCACAAAAGAGTCGGCTCCAAGCCATGTCAGGACGCTGGATGGGGAGGTGAAAAGAACCTGGGCTTAAGAGTTGGAGAGTACTTGGGTTTGAAGGCTGTGGATCCTTGGATAAATCACTTAATCTCTCTGAATCAGCTTTCTCATCTGTTGAAGAGAGAGTGGCATCTGGAAGATGTCATGAGGTATAATGTGCCTTGGGTACCTAAAATCAGAACCCAGGACTAACTATAGACATGATAGTTGGTGTTTATAATTGTTACATTATTAGGACCCAGGTCCTATTTCTGTGCAGTATTGAAAGATAGCGATAAGAACAGTTTCGAACAGAACTTACAAGTTTGTATAATCTTCACTATACATGAAATAGCGAAACAATGCTGGGTTGATTTAGAGAGGCTTAACTCATTCATTAACCAGCTTAGATAGGCATTTTCCCCCTTCTTTGGCATTGGTTTTCTCTTCTGTTAAATGGGGATAATTTTTATTCTTAACCTCTTCTCATCCATCTATTAAACATACATTGGATGCCTATTAGGAGTCATAATATGCTTAGTGCTGAGGACACAGGAATAGGACATAATTCCTGACCCTAAGGAGCTCATTACTTAGTGGGACAGTATTAAACAGATACTTAGAACAGAGAATAGTATGTATAGAGCATGGTATGTAGCAGGGGCCTATTCCTGTCTGAGTGGACAAGGAGGCTTCCTAGAGGAAGTAACATTTAAAACTGAGGGCAGAAGGATGAATAGGATTTAACCAAGTAAAAGTAAGAAAGGAAGTGGGGAGCTGGAAAGGGCATTCCAGGAAGAAGAAACTGCATGTGCAAAGGCCAGGAGGTCAGAGGGCACAGTGGACCTGACGATGTGGCTAGCTGAGCATGTCTGTGCAGTGTCAACTTTGTTGTGAACACAGGGGGAGGCTACTGGGAGACTTTAAGCAAGGGAGTTGAAGTATGATCACATTTGCATTTTAGAAAGAACACTCAGGGTTATATGCACTTGAGTGAAGTTTTATTATGGAGAGCAGTTGGAACAAGTCAATTCTTTCCTCCTACATCATCCTTCTCTTTTCCCTGTCCACATAAAATGGCTCACATAAGATAAAATAACCCACACAAGCATGCCTTGTGTAATGTCTGCCACATAGTAGGTGTCCAATTATCGTATAATTCCCCCCTTTTTAAATGTAGTTCCTGAAAGAGAAATCCCCTGGCATGAAGCACAAGTTGGGGCAAAAACAGTGAGGGTGTGTCTGTTTGTATCTTCTGGCTGGTGTTTGGGTATAGCCGACAGGATTTAGGTCAGAGGAAGTTCCCCAGACAGTTCAGCCTCAACCAGTCATCTGGGGTTTCAGAGAGGGCAGGTGAAGGTCCTAATATCCCCCCATTTCAGGAGGCCACCCTTCCCCAGGATCCTGATCTTGAAAATGTACCAGACATGGGCCATTGAGTTAATGGGCCCAGTTAATTACTGGGTCAGCTTCCTCATCTGTAAAATGGGTATAAGGTTACCTGTATTGTCAGCCACATGGGGTTGTTGTAAGAAACAGAAAAGTGTGAACCACCACAAAATAGTATGATTACATTCATTAATGGCTACCCTGGGCCGGGCCTTGTTCTGTGAAGTAGATATTATCAATTATCCCTATTTTACAGATAGCAAAACCAAGGATCAGAGAGATTATGTGAATCACCCACAGGCACAGAATAAGTGGCTGTAGCCGAAGTGCTGGCATTTTAACCACAACACTGTGACACTGTGACTTGTTCTCCCTTGAAAACCACCTCCTGCTCCCTGAGCTCTTAGCATGATGCAGGTACTCTAGAAATTAGTGTAGAAAGATGGAAGAAGGAAGGAAAGGGGCAGTGTTTGAAGTCTGAGAAGGTCTTTCCAGATGCCTCCCTACTCCTCACCCCAGCAACTTAGGGTCTTCTCCCAGATGCACTCTAGGAAATGGCTCATGGCATCTTAAAATGACCTGTTACCTGTCTGACTCCTCACCACATGGGGACACCTGGGGTCAGGGACTGTGTCTGGTTTGCGTTGGTATCCCCAGGGTCTAGTACAATGGCTGGCACTCAAATATTTATGAATAAATTCCTCCTGTCACTGTCTGAATTTTCTGCCCATGCTGTCCTCTTGGCCAAGAGGTCTAAAAGCAAAGGAGCTGGGGCTTCTGGAAAGTCTTCCAAGGTCAGTGGGTGCATGTGTGAAGGAGGCCCAGCAAGAAGTCAGTATGTCACCCTGGGGCAAGCCTGCAGGATGGACCCAGAGGGCTGGGGTGGCTGGCTTCATCCACCTCATTTTCCCCAGGGGACCCGGTGCTCACGGGCTACACACAGAGTCCATGTGTTGTGTTGCATGAGGATCCCTAAGGATTTGCTGAGTGGTCCTAGGTGCTCAAGCCACTGTACCTGCAGGGTGGCTTGACCTGGGCCCACCTGACTGATTGGCTGGTCAATAGGTGGCCTAAGAATGAGAACTAGCCTCCAGCACATTGAGCAACCAGCTTCCTTCCTCGCCCCCGGTCAGGAGCTGGGCCAGGGAAAGTGAAGAAACCTGTTTGGGGCTTCAGGAGGGTGGGCGTGGGTGGGGCCCTGCCGGGAAAAGAGGCACCTGGACCAGTTTCCTTTGCTACCGGACCGGATGCAGAGCCGGGACTCAGGTGGAGGCAGGAGAAATACGCACCCTGGGTGCACCTATAAGTCCTCCAGGACTACATTGGTTTTGGCTATGCCATGACCAGGGGCTCTGGGTCGGTGGTCACCGAACGTGGGGCTTCTGGCTGCTAAATCAGGAGAGTGAGCTGGCCGGGCGGCGGCGAATGAGTTGACGGGTGGAACTGGAAGAGGCTTTGGCGATCCAGCGGGCAAGCGAAGGACACCGCGGGAAGGGGTGGTACCCGGAAACGCAGCTGGGCAGTCGCGCCTCTCCCCTGCCCTCGCCAGCGCGCTTTCTCTTCCTGGTCCCTGCGCCTCCTCCGGGCCCCGCGGTGGCGTGAAAGGCGCTCAGGACAGACTTGTGTTTGAATCCAAGCTGTTCCACCCACACGCTTTTGTTCTTGGGCTAGTGACTTCTATCTGACCCAGAGTTTTCCCAGACGAAAGTGGGAAGACAGTGCCTACCCCAAAGCGTCGTGGGAATGAAAGTCAATGAAGTGACATAGGAAAGGTGCCTAGCGTGTAGCAGGTGTTCAGCAAAGCGGGGTTCCCTTTCCCTTTGTTTAGCCCCCAGATCTCACTCCTAGCCCTGAAGTCGCGCCCCAAAGGCAGCCCCAGGACGGCGGTGTCTGGGAGGCAGGAGGCCTGGCTTGGCAATAACTCATTTGAATAATTTGATCCTCAAATGGGATGGGGGCGAGTGGGTGGATTCTGAAGGCTGCCTTTGCAAGCGTTTCTGTGATCCTAGGAGGGAATTTCAATGCATTCTTCCATTCACATATTTATTTATTCACAGATTCTTATCAGGCGAAGGCCGCCTTTCCTGGCCTCCCCCACAGCCCCGCCAGCGATTCGTCCTTACAAGGCTAGCCTCCACGGGCTGCCCTCTGTGTAAATAAAGCCACAGACTTCCGCCTACAGGTCGCCGCGGGGGAGGCGGGAACTGGTGCTACCGCCGCTGCGCAGGCCTTGGGAGGCTCGGAACCGGCCACGCCCCAGCCCTCGCGCAGGGCCGGGGAGCCCCTGGGCCAAAAGGAGGACCAGGAGGGAGAAACCAAGGCTCAGTCTGAGTGCCTATCCATGAGCACCCTTCTCTGATTACTCAACACGTGGTAGGCCCTAGACAGACAGCAGCCCGAATATTCCCAGAAACCCTGCAAGGAGATTCCTTCTTCCTATTTTATAGAAGGGAGGCTGAGACTCGGCACGTTTAAACGGCTTGACCAAGGTCCCACAGGCAAAAAAAAAAAAAAAAAAAAAAAGGTACAGCAAGATATTGTAACCCAATGCCTGGCTGCAAAACCCAGTCTTTCCCCATCCCACCTATCGTCACCGAGATTGTAAAACTCCTAACGGGGAAGAATCAAATACATGTACAACGAGTTACAGGTTAACAGACAGATGGGAGCGGAAAGGGACATTCCAGCGCTTCCTTGGACGTGTCACACAGGGCAACTCCAACCACAGGCGAATTTTCCTGGGTGACAGTTTTACTCCTTTTTGCATGAAAAAGTACAGATCCTTATTAAAACAATAATTGATTAGACTATAAAACTCTCAAAGTTATTTCGGATCAAAATTATTTTGGGCTGTTTCGACATCTTTTTTTCTCGATTGTGCAGAAATTCTTCACACCGTGTGCACAGATGGGCAAACTGAGACCCGGACGAGTCCCATTGAGAGCTAGAGGCAGAGCGGGGGATGGGAGAAGACTGAGATTTCTGGGCTCCGGCTTGGGGTGTTTCCGCTGGGTGGGGGCGCCTGTTTGCGAATAGGTTTCCTCGGACAGCTACTGCTGATTTTTGTCGCTCAGCCAGCCAAGTGGGGGCGATTCTGAGTAATCGCAGGCAATCAGAGCGGTTGGGGTTAAAAGCGAAAGGGACTCGCGAGGGAGCGGCTGGGGAGGACGGCGGGCACGGAGCCCAGACGCCGGCAAAGGCGGGGCGCCGCCGGGGTTCCCTCGGTGCGAGCGCGCGCGGCACTTCCTGCTCTTGTTCCTCCCCGCGGTCCTGCCGGCCGTTGTAAACTGGCCCTGCGGGCCACACCCCTGTGCCAGGCCCGCTAACCCACCCGCGGCCCCAGAGCCCCAGCCTCAATCCCCAGTCCTCGAACAGTCCTCAATTCCTAGTCCGACCATAGGAACGCCAGCCAGATCTGCAGCTCAACTCGCTAAATTTCAGGTTCCAGAGACCTCGCCTCCTTCTTCCATGTAGGAGACAGTCAGGTTCTCTGGCCTGGGTTTTCTCAAAGAATCCAGAGTTGAACTACCTTTCCACTCAGCAATCCCATTACTGGGTCTATACCCAAAGGAAAATAAATGGTTCTTCCAGAAAGACACATGAATCCCTATGTTCATCAAAGCGCTATTCACAATAGCAAAAACTTGGAATCAACCCAGGTGCTTGTCAGTGGCGGATGGGAAAAAGAAAATATGGCACATATGCACCATGGAGTACTATGCAGCCATAAAAAGAATGAAATCATGTCCTTTGCAGCAACATGGATACAGCTGGAGGCCATTATCCTAAGTGAACTAATCAGGAAAAGAAAATCAAATACCACATATCCTCACTTATAAGAGGAAGCTAAACAATGAGTACACATAGACATAAAGGTGGACATGATAGACACTAAGGACAGCTAGAGTTAGTGGGAGAGAGAGCAGAGCAAGGGCTGGAAAATTACCTCTTGGGTGCTATGCTCACTATCTGAGTGACAAGCTTAATTATACTCAAAACCTTAGCATTAGGCAATATACCTTTGTAACAAACCTGCACATGTACCCCCAATTATGAAATGAAAGTTGGGATGGGTGCAGTGACTCACTCTTGTAATCCTAGCACTTTGGGAGGCAGAAGGGGGAGGATCGCTTGAGGCCAGGAGTTTGAGACGCATCCGGGCAACAAAGTGAGACCTCATCTCTACAAAAATTTAAAAATTAGCTAGGCATGGTGGCGTGCACCTGTGGTCCCAGCTATATTGGAGGCTAAGACAGAAGGATTGCTGGAGCCTAGGAAGTCCAGGCTGCAGTGAGCCATGTTCCTGCTACTGAACTCCAGCCTAGGCAACAGAGTGAGACACTGTTTCAAAATGAAGTAAAATAAAAGTTGAAAAAAATAT
Organism: Rhinopithecus roxellana; assembly: GCF_007565055.1. Lineage (NCBI taxonomy): Eukaryota > Metazoa > Chordata > Mammalia > Primates > Cercopithecidae > Rhinopithecus > Rhinopithecus roxellana. The sequence goes on along the minus strand of NC_044560.1, from coordinate 50,079,730 downwards.
AAACAAACAAAACAATGCACACTTGACATTTGCTGACTATATGGCCTTGGGAAAATTACTTAACCTCAGTCTCAGTTTCTGCATCTGTAAAATGTGAATTACTGACACTTACCTCATATAATTGTGAGAAGTAAATGTGTGCCTATCTGTAAAGGCCTAGGACATTAAGAAAAAACTAATTAAATGCTATGTTTTGTTATTAGTGTTATTTAGGCCTAGGTAGGAATCCTATTTAGGCCAATTAAGAACTGGATGACCAGGCAGGTGTACTTTCTTCAGTTTCCCCACCTGGAGAAAGGAGTTTATTACACTTTACATCACAGGGTGATGGTGAGGTCCCCATTATCCAGCAAGTGCACAAGTGATGATGTTTGCAACTCTTACACTATTTGCCAGCACTGTCTTAAGCATTTGACACTTATTAACTCATTTAGTTCTACAGTTACAGTATGAGAGAGGTATTAAGAGCATCCCATTTCAGAAGTAGCAAATTGAGGAACAAAGAAGGTAAGTGACTTACCTAAGGTCACACAGTTACTAAGTAGGACTTGAATATACAAAATTTAGTTCCTTATTCCATATTCTTAATTCCTGCAGGATGTATCAGACAAAACGCTAGGAAATGGGAATGCAGCCAGGAATGATACTACACACAGCTGCCTCCTCAACAAAGGCAAGGGGTTCCTTTCTGAGCTTATGGGCATTCCTTATATATGATTAAGCATTGCATGCATATGCTATATTTATATAATAAGGTAGTTTGCACACCGTAGATATTCAAGATTGTTGGTTTCCCTCACTATAGTTTTTTGGGGTCCAGTTACAAGTGCTTACATGTTATGTGGAGGGAGGTTAGGTTTTAAGTGATAGAGCAGTTGGTGTCTAATAGATGCTTCACATGCCTGAGTTCCCTCCTCTATGTACTTAGTGATCTTCCAGCTAAATAGAATAAAATGGTACAGGCTTAAGGTTTAGACCTTTTAACAATAATAATAATAACTTCTGCCTTTGCAGAGTAATTCTGCGGAATGCCTGCACTGTGGGGTTCCCAGAACTGAGGGTAAATTTACTGTACTTATCACTTAATCATTTCCAAAACAGCTTATGACTATGGCATCTTTAGTCAAAGGCCCAGAATTCTCCTCCTACCCTCTCTCTTTGGAGTCCCTGTGATAGTTTTTGCTGTAAATGGCTAAAGCTATTATATATAGAGTGTACATCTTCCTGCCATGTAAATGTAAGCTGTCATTACATTCATTGCTTAAATGTTATGATTATTTCAAACTTGGCTTTTGTATTTGAAGCCTTGAGTTAAATGTGGAAAGTAGGGGGGGAAATGTATAATGTTTAGAAATAAAAACGTGCAGTGGATAGGTTTCCAAAGTAATAAAAAGCCACTTTAAATTTTAAAAGATTTTAAATCTGTGTGGTTCCAGACAGCACACCCTAAATTCGCACCAAACATTGTGTCTCTATTCTGAGGGTCAGAACCGCCTTGAGGCAATTCAGTGAACTCAACTGACAACAAAGAATTAAATCGTTAATTTCTCCTTGTAAAAGAGATAGCCTGTGGACAACACTCAGCAGATGGTAGGTATTCACAAGGAAACTATTATGATTAGAGACAGGGATATGGAGAGAACAGTCAAAGACGGTATACTCAGCTGACATTTATTGAGCACCTACTATGTGGCAGTTGCTAGCAAATCCATTATTTCAAATAAACCTCACAATAAGCCTATGAGGAAAAGATCATATTATAGAAGAGGAAGCTGATACTCCAAGATGCTTGTTAACTTGCCCAGAAAGTGAGTGGCAAAGTTTGAGTTAGAAGAAGTTGGGTCTGACTTCAAGTTCAGTATCTGATTCACTGCACCTCTCTGCTTTTTCCCCCGTATGCCCAGATGTCAGTTATTTTAGAGCTGGAGGTGAGGATCAGAGGGGACTTTAAGATCACCTCACCTGGAGTTTCTCTGCCTCTTTTATAATCTAAGTCACCCTAGATAAACACAAAAACCTTACATCCTCTTTTAATGAGTTTCAAATTCAAAATAAGCAAAATATCATGATTCAAAACCAATCAAAGCAAGGGGATGTTTTCAGTATTTTGTTTTGAAACAAAACAAATCTTTCCAGTGCTTTTGTTTCCTGCTCCATGCCTCCGCCAATCTCACTGGAGAGCTGGTGATCCTTTGCCCCTATCCTCCTAGTCATTGACTTCCGAGGAAGTTGAACCCGGAGGGGACTGACTGATTAGCTTGTGACACAGTCAGCTCTTGAACTCAGGTCAGCCTGACTCCAGTGTGATATCTTTTCGTAAACACCCTGCTTGCTTCTCAGCCTTGTCTCTTACTGAACCCTAGCTCACAGTCCATACTTTGGACTGACTTTATCACCTCCAGTTTCCAGAATGTGTCCTCCTCCTTCCTGGCCTTTGCTCAGGCTGTTCCTGTGCATGGAACACCCTCACTACCGCTCCTCCCCGCTTGTCTGGGGAGCCCCTGTTCACCAAGCTTCAGCTGAAATGCAGCTTCCCTTAGGAGCTTTTCTGGACTCCTGCCTATATCCAAGTGAAGGGGACTGATTCCTTTTGCACACGTGCCCATGTACCCATGTAGAATTATCTTTTGGCATTTAATAACACTTTAATGTTGTTTACAAGTCTCTCCTTTTTTTTTGTTGTTGTTGTTTTTTAAATTTGAGACAGACTTTCTCTCTTGTCACCCAGGCTGGAGTGCAGTGGCACGATCTTGGCTTACTGCAACCTCTGCCTCCCAGGTTCTAGCAATTCTCCTGCCTCACCCTCCCAAGTAGCTGGGATTACAGGCATGCACCACCATTCCCGGCTAATTTTGTGTTTTTTGTACAGAAGGGGTTTCACCATGTTGGCCCGGCTGGTCTTGAACTCCTGACCCCAGATGATCCACCTGCCTTGGCCTCCCAAAATGCTGGGATTACAGGTATGAGCCACTGCGCCTGACCTAAGTCTCTTTTTCTTAATGATCTATGACCTCCTTTGATATCTCACTCTACTACTACCAAAATGATGGTGGTTGAGGTGGATCCACATCTTTGTATTCTTTCAAGAGTGCCTGGCATTTAGCAAGCACTCTAAATGTTTATGAAACACACATACACACAATATCATTGTCAGATTATTTTATTATAGTGGCCTTGAGTTTTTACTCAGGCTGGAGACTCTTATAGACAACTGTCCTCTGTTGAAGCAACAGGGAGCCACTGCAGGTTTTTGAGGTAGAGAGTTTCTTGATCCATAGGTAACATAAGAGACTTACCCATGGGATTAAAGCTGAAGATCTACTAGTTTCCAAGCCTTTGCAATCTTCCTCTGGAAAAGTTTTATTTCACAAATAAAAGGCTGAAGAAGAGAAGTGTTATTCTTTCATTTTTTGTTAATTCAAAAAATATATCAAGTGCCTGCCATCTCCCAGGTGCTATTTTGGGCATCATTTAGATAAGAGTGAACTGGGCAGACAAAATATCTCCTCTCATGGTGTTTGCATTCTCCTGGTGGAGAAAGATAATAAATAAGTAAATAATAACTATATCAGTTCAGATAGTAATAAATATTATGAAGAAAGATATAAAAAGACAGAGTAGAGTATGGGCAGATCATTTTACATGCAAAGTCAAGAAAGGATCTTTGAGGAAGTGGCATTTGGCAGAGCCCTGATGCAGTGAGGAGGGGAGCCAGGAGAGGGTCTGAAGCAAGTGTATTCCAAGCAGGTGAAACAGCAAGTACAAACTCCCTGAGGTGGGAACAAGCTGGGCATGTTAGAGGAACTGCAAGATGACTGGAGTGACAGCATAGACAGTGGCTGAGGTAGGCCCTAGGTTGTTTCCCAGGGTGGTTGTTAAGGTCAGACCATAATTTGGTAGATGTGACCAGATCAGCCAATGCAGCTGGTTTGAAGCTTGACCCAGCTGTGAATGAATGAATGGATCATGGACTATCAGCCAGAAAATTAGGCTGAGTACCTTGATCAGATTTTTATTGCTTTTAGCAACAAAATGAAGGCTTATGGAACAAAATGTAACAATGTGACCTTTTAAATGAATTTAAATAATCAAAACAGAACGAAGAGTGATTTGTTGAGTGTAAAACAGGTGGTATGTTGGTGTTTATTCCTTAAAAAGGAATCTGTCACATCCATCCCAAGGTTGTTTTCACTGAAATGTAAAAGTTACTTTCACTCTAATTTGGGGAATGGCATTAAGATGCCACTTGCAGAGGGTAGCTTCAGCTTGATCCTGCCTGAGGACCCTGAAGTGTGGGTTAAACCTCAGAATTGTCCCTGCCCAAGGCTGGAGAGCCACAGCACCTAACAGTCCACCCCAGAAGAGCTGCTGGCACTGGCTACCGAAGGCACATTGGAGCCCCCTACCCCCTAAACAATGAAAAGGAATCCCACTGAAATCTGAGTGGAGCAGTGACATTGCCTGATTCTGGTAGAATAAAGCAGAATAAAAGAGGATGATCTCAAAGTTCTTTTGCCTCACGATTTTCTTATTCATTATACCATAATGATTACAGGACCCAGGACAGGTGTAGGGCTAGCCAGGAGCTCTAGGCCGGTAGACACATCATTGCCACCTCTTGGCTTTGCTCTTACTCAGCTTTGAGGGTAGATTACCATGCAGCTTACTCCAAAAGGGCAGGGAAGCAACATGAAGGCAGAATGACCTGAATTGAGATTCTGTCTTCATTTTCAGCTCTTTTGGGAAGCTGTGTGACCTTCAGCATGTTACTTAACCTCTCTGGGCCTCAGGTCTCCTGGAACACTCCATAGGTCCCAGGCCCAGACTTTTCCCATCATACTGCCTTGTCTTTCTACAGTGTTTCTGAAACAGCAGAAATGAGAGCTTCTGTTTTTCAGGAACCAATTTGGTGGGACAGTGCATAATTGATATTCTTGCTTTGTAATCATTCGAGCCTTTACTTTGCTGTTTTATTTCTTATAATTATAGGGTTTTGATGTGGAAACTTGAAATTCATTTGCAGAGGAGCAATTTTACACTTTTCTGTAGAACTGGAGGGGAACTTTATAAAAGGGTAGGGGAAGGGAGAATAAGCCCAGGTTTATTTAAGATGCAGTTATGTTGGGGGTGGAGTTGACTTTGCCTTTTATTGGTAAAACAGAGTAGAGTGTCTAAGAGAGTTAGTTGTGTTTTCATATCAAAATTTGATGGTGGCATTAGTGGTGGATCTGAGAGTTATTAGAGGAAGGAAGGGCTCTTAGGGACAAGCCCACTCTCAGGTGGTTGGCAACCCTGCCCAAGTTTGGTTCTGAACAAATAAGTGAATAATTTTTTTGCACATCATATGATAAAGAGGAAAAGTTTGTGCTCATCTTAGGGCATGAGTTCTAGTTCCAGTTCTACCACTTTGGGAATGTTCAGTACCATCTCCAAATTCCATTTCTTTGTCTCTAAGGTGGGTAGGGTTAGACTTGTTGAGCCTACTTCTTTAGATTATCTTAAGACTCAGATACTAATCAAATGTACCTGTATATTACATGTGGTAATTCATGGGGTAAATCTGGTAAAGTCATTCTAGACTCTGCATCTAATTCATAGGATCTCAGAAAAATTATATGATTTTGCTAAAGCCTGTTTTTTAATCTGTAGATGGAGATAGCCCCCGCCTTGCCAAATTCATATGGATGCAATAAGATAATGGATAAGAAAGAATCTTGTAAATTGTAAAGCACCAAAAAATTATTATTTTTTATGTTATTACTTTTTAATCATCCTTATCCTATTGTTCACTAGTATATTCCCTAGTCCCTGAGCAGAACTTATGGGTGGGCATATTCACTCCCTTCTCATTAGGGGGCTGCTGTGGCCAGAGCATGGGCTTCTGAGTCAGAGAGGCCTCTGCTCAAATCCCTGTTCTACCAGCTACTAGTTACTGTGTGACCCCGGCTGAGTCACTTAAACTGTTTGAGCACTATCTGAGAACTCAGAACAATAAGATCCACCTCAGAGGTGTTTGTAGTAAGACTCAAGTAGGAGAGCATGTGTGTGGTATCCAAAACAGCATCTGCTATGAGTTCAATCAGTACTAATTACTTCTCTTGACAACTCTCCTCTCCATTTGTATCTTTAAGGCTGCAGTCGTTGGGGGTTGGTCTGTTTTATTCCTAAAACCACTTGTCACATGCTAAACTGAATCATGCTGAGTTGCATGAGTTCCTTTCTGCATTAAGCTGTGGAATCCTTAAGAAAAGGATGTGTGGCTTGCAGTTCTAACCCCTGGTACTGAGTAGACATGCTGTTCTAGGCACAGGGCTAGGGGCTCACAGCCGGGAGGCAGTGAACCACAGGAGAATGAACACAAACTCTGGGCTACCCAGATCTGAGTTTGAATTTCCTTATGGTAGGACCCTAGGCAAATCATCTAATAATATTGAGACTCAGTTTCTTCATCTGACAAATAACCCAATAGAGATGCATGCATAGATGCATATATTTAGGGATTGTTGGGAAGAGCGGAGATAGTGCTTGTAAAATGGCTAGCATGGTACCTGACGCATACTAGGTCTTAGTGAGCAGCTGTTGACTGACTAAAGGCTCCGCCCCGTGTTCCATTCTATTGCTAATAGCATAGTCTTTTCCTGAACAGACGAAACTGGAAAGTATCCACAGGAGTGAAATACCAAGTGGTGTGAGAAAGAGACATTTGCCCTTGCGAGGGAGAATATTTTATCCCTGACATTATTCAGAATTACCTGCCCATGTGACAAGGAACAAAAAGACTGACTTTTGTTAAATTTCTTCTTTTTTAAAAGTTTACTACAGATAATGCATCCCCTTATATATAACCTGTAACCAGGTGGACTGCTCACTACCTCCCCATCCTTGGTTGACACTGGCTTACAGGTGGAGGCCAGGGGGTGGTAGGGTAGGGGAGATGGGGTACTTAATTCCAAGACAGTGAGATGACTGTAAGTAGAGGTGCATCCATGGCTCTGTTAGGAGCACTGAAGTCAAAGCTACCCATCCACTCTGGTGTTGGGGCCACCGCTGCCAGGAAAGGCTCAAAAGGAAGAATATTGAGGCTGGTCTTGCAGGAAGTTCAGGACCATGCCAAACAGGAAAGAGGAGGAAGGGACCTATTAGGCACAGAGGTTCCACACTGCAAGCCATATTCAGAGGACCTCAAGTAGGAGGGTTTGGTTGGGGCAGAACCAACAGGGCATATTACTTATATTTACAAATCTCCCAGGGAGTGACTGAATTTCCACTTCCTTACACGTTCTGAAGAAGATTCCAGCCTGCCACACTGTTGTGCTGTGAGTCCAGTGCTTAGTGGAACCCTGTTTTGGCCCACAGCCATCAGGATATTTCTCCGGGAAAGCCCTTGGACCAAGAAGTCTAGAATTGTCTGTGAAAACAAAAGCATTGGGATTATTTCAGGAAAAATGTAACCTGCAAACAAATAGCCTTGGAAAATCAGTGCCTCACCCTCAGTGCCTGGGTCGGGCACAGGGAGTGCCCGCAGCCTGCCCCACCCGCTGCTTTCTAGCTGGAGGCCACCTCCTTTTCCTCTTCTGTATGTTGTCCTGGCTGCCCAAAGAGCAATGCCTCCCCTCCCTGCCTCACCCTTCCCTAGACTTGTTCAGGCCCCAAGTCTTTGCAAGTGTGCTTGCTGTACCTGGACTGTTCTTCCCTCCTTGTCTGTGAGCCCTTTATTATTCTTTAGGACCCAGCTCCAACTTCTCCCTGTTGGTTGATTATTTGCTCCCCTACTATGTTGCCCTGGATAATTTCAATTTTAAATATTCTTTTTAAAAAAGATAATAACCCTTGATTTTATATTTAAAAATATAATAATAAAAATGGTTGGTTGCCATTTTTTTCTTTTATTTTTTTGAGACAGAGTCTTGCTTTGTCACTCAGGCTGGAGTGCAGTGGCTCAGCTCATTGAAACCTCCACCTCCCAGGTTCAAGCAATTCTCCCACCCCAGCATCCTGAGTAGCTGGGATTACAGGCACATGCCACCATGCCCAGCTAATTTTTGTATTTTTTTAGTAGAGATGGGGTTTCACCATGTTGGCCAGGCTGGTCTTGAACTCCTGACCTTGTGATCCACCCACCTTGGCCTCCCAAAGTGCTGGGATTACAGGCGTGAGCCAACGCGCCCAGCCACTTGGCAATTCTTAAGCTCTTATGCTCTTGTTATGAGCCAGGCAGTGTGGTACATAAGGTTACCCACTCCATATGCAAAGTGTTTAGGACAGAAACAGGCAATGGTAAGTGCTCGGTAAGTGTTACTTATTTACTAGTCTTCTTAGTTATTTTAATTCTTTCACAGCATTTGCAGAAATTATGCTTTCTTCTGTGCATTATAATGATCAGGTTACATGTCTGTGAGCTTCTTGAGGGCAGAGACTATGTCTATGTCTTTTACCTCTGGTATCTCAGAGCACGTGACTATCCCAAGGGTATTTCATGAGTGAATATCTAGGTGTTGAAGTTGGTGACTGATGTTTATCTCAAGAGTTCCCAAGTCAATTTGGAGTTGAGGTAGCCCAAAGAATGTAGGACTGAGAATCAGAAGATCTGGGCTTAGTTCTATTTCAACTAACTACTAGCTTTGTGACCTTAGGCAGATTAGCCAATCTTTTCTGAATCCCAAATAACTGTTTTCCAAAATGAGAATAATTGTCCCTAACTTGCTTTCCTTTCAGGTTTGCTTTGAGCATCAGATGACCTCACACAGGGGAGAGTTTTGTGAATTGTAAAGTATTTTACACATGTGCAACATTATTGTTTGTATTATATTGCCATCACCACCATACTTGATGGAACATGAGCTCACATGTAGCTCTTGTTGTATAACTATCAATATGTCATTTTTGCTTCTTCACAGTGTTCAAAACTGTTGCTTCTTAACGTTTGGGATGTTCTTCCTCCTCAAAGCAGGCATCCAAGGTATTCGCCTCAAGCATTTTGAAGGGTTTTAAAATGGCTCTTGATTTTATCACTTGCCTGTTTTAAAAATCTCTGGCCCAAAATTTCAAAGTTATACTTTTTCCCAGGAGAGGTCCTGTAAGAATTGTAACTAATCGTAGCATTTACTGTTTGATATTATGTAATTCAAGAAGTAAGATGCTAGAGGTTATAAGAAGGGATGAAAAGAAGTATAAGACATAATCTTACTCAAGAAACTTACTGTCTATTATGGGAGTCAGGGCTAAGCCTTAGACTTGTGGGCAAAATATATGATTTGGGAAAGGAAAGACTCCTCTGTGTTGAGGTGGTTTGTGAAGGTCTCGGAGAAAAATTGGATCTTGTTTTAAGCCTTAAAGAATGACTGATGTTTAGACTATAATGTTGGGAACTTAATTCATAAGTCAGGGCCATTGAGTAGTGCTGGTAACATTTCCCTTTTCAGCAAGATTGTTGATTTCTTTAGTTCTTTGTGGAATAGGAGGAAGATATAAGAAGATTCTAGTAATTTATCCATTGAAAAATGTCTGAATCCAGAAAGCTGCTAATATTCTATGGCTGATACTTTTATGATGAGAAAATAAAAATCTCTACTTTTCTTTTCAGCCATGATGTATTTGTTTTAAAAAATGTCAGAGAGAAATTTGTTCAAAGGAAATTGTGATTCAAGCTTCCACATAATAATAACAATAGTGAAAGCTCCTGGATCAGTAAGGCTAATTCATAGTTCTTAGGGTAGAGGATGATGCTAATAATAACTCAGATAAGAAGTTTTTAAAAATACCTAATTGTGAACTATTTAGAAAAGAATAAAATGAGAACACAAGATATGAAAATGTATATAATGCAGCCAAAGTCATAGTTAGAGGTAAATTCATAGCTTTTATATTTGCACTTAAAAATAAGAATAAGTAAAAAGAAAGCAACTCTATGTGTAACCTAAGAATTTAGAAAATGAGCCTTTCTGCCCGTGGACGCCGCCGAAGAAGCATCGTTAAAGTCTCTCTTCTCCCTGCCGTCATGTCTAAGTCAGAGTCTCCTAAAGAGCCCGAACAGCTGAGGAAGCTCTTCATTGGAGGGTTGAGCTTTGAAACAACAGATGAGAGCCTGAGGAGCCATTTTGAGCAATGGGGAACGCTCACGGACTGTGTGGTAATGAGAGATCCAAACACCAAGCGTTCCAGGGGCTTTGGGTTTGTCACATATGCCACTGTGGAGGAGGTGGATGCAGCTATGAATGCAAGGCCACACAAGGTGGACGGAAGAGTTGTGGAACCAAAGAGAGCTGTCTCAAGAGAAGATTCTCAAAGACCAGGTGCCCACTTAACTGTGAAAAAGATATTTGTTGGTGGCATTAAAGAAGACACTGAAGAACATCACCTAAGAGATTATTTTGAACAGTATGGGAAAATTGAAGTGATTGAAATCATGACTGACCGAGGCAGTGGCAAGAAAAGGGGCTTTGCCTTTGTAACCTTTGACGACCATAACTCCGTGGATAAGATCGTCATTCAGAAATACCATACTGTGAATGGCCACAACTGTGAAGTTAGGAAAGCCCTGTCAAAGCAAGAGATGGCTAGTGCTTCATCCAGCCAAAGAGGTCGAAGTGGTTCTGGAAACTTTGGTGGTGGTCGTGGAGGTGGTTTCGGTGGGAATGACAACTTCGGTCGTGGAGGAAACTTCAGTGGTCGTGGTGGCTTTGGTGGCAGCCGTGGTGGTGGTGGATATGGTGGCAGTGGGGATGGCTATAATGGATTTGGTAATGATGGAAGCAATTTTGGAGGTGGTGGAAGCTACAATGATTTTGGCAATTACAACAATCAGTCTTCAAATTTTGGACCCATGAAGGGAGGAAATTTTGGAGGCAGAAGCTCTGGCCCCTATGGCGGTGGAGGCCAATACTTTGCAAAACCACGAAACCAAGGTGGCTATGGCGGTTCCAGCAGCAGCAGTAGCTATGGCAGTGGCAGAAGATTTTAATTAGGAAACAAAGCTTAGCAGGAGAGGAGAGCCAGAGAAGTGACAGGGAAGCTACAGGTTACAACAGATTTGTGAACTCAGCCAAGCACAGTGGTGGCAGGGCCTAGCTGCTACAAAGAAGACATGTTTTAGACAAATACTCATGTGTATGGGCAAAAAACTCGAGGACTGTATTTGTGACTAATTGTATAACAGGTTATTTTAGTTTCTGTTCTGTGGAAAGGGTAAAGCATTCCAACAAAGGGTTTTAATGTAGATTTTTTTTTTTTGCACCCATGCTGTTGATTGCTAAATGTAATAGTCTGATCGTGACGCTGAATAAATGTCTTTTTTTTAAAAAAAAAAAAAAAAAAAAAGAATTTAGAAAATGAGCAGCAAAACAAAACCAAGAAAAGCAGAGCAATTAAAAAAAAACAAGGATAATAAGTAATTAGAAAATCAATAAAATTAAAGAAGTAGAATTCATAAATCATGAGCTGGTTCTTTGGCGGGGGAAAGAAAAACAAACCTCCAGAAAGCCAACTGAAGAAGAAAAGAGAGGGGAAAAAAATCAAATAATAAACATCTGAAAAGCTTGCATAGTTTGTAAAACACTATCTCATTTCTTATCACTCTTGGTCCCTAAATTAATCCTCTGTGTTATATGTTTATATCTCTATCAGACTGGGGATCTAAGAAATAGGTCACTTTTTAGAGTCACACAACTGGTGAGTAGTAAAATCATGATTTGAACCTAGGTCTTCTAACTTTGTTGAATATTCTTCCAATAATCTCAAGACGTCCTTTCAGGATAAGTACAAAAAGGAAGAGGTAAACATTTAATACAAGGATTCTCAACCCACAGGATGCAGACCAGTACCCATCTGTGGCCTGTTAGGAACTGGGCTGCACACCAGGAGGGGAGTAGCGGGCAAGCATTACCACCTGGACTCCACCTCCTGTCAGATTAGTGGCCACATTAGATTCTCACAGGAGCACAAACCCTGTTGTGAACTACGCATGCCAGGGATCTAGATTGTGCACTCCTTATGAGAATCGAATGCCTGAAGATCTGATGTGGAACAGTTGCATCCTGAAACCACCCTCCACCCCCTGCCCGACCATGGAAAAATTGTCTCCAACAAAACTGGTCCCTGGTGCCAAAAAGGTTGGAGACCGCTGGTTTCCTGGGGCTGCCATGACAAACAACAGTAATTTATTCTCTCACATTTCTGGAGGCTAGAAGTTTGAAATCAAGGAACCGGCAGACTTGTACTCTCTCTGAAGGCTCTAAGGGAGAATCCTTCCTTGCCCCTTCCTGGCTTCCAGTGGTTGCTGGCACTGCTTAGCATCCCTTGGCTGTAGCTGCAGCACTCCAAAGTCTTCTACATCATCACATGGTGTTCTCCCTGTGTGTCTTCACATTGTCTTCCCTCTGCACACATATGTCTTCTCCATTTCTCCACTTATAAGGACATCAGTCATGGGATGAGGGCCCACTCTAATCCAGTAGGACCTCATCTTAACTCATTTAATTATATCTGCAATGATTCTGTTTTCAAATAAGGTCGTATCTGATGTTCCAGGTGGACATAAATTTTGGGGGGACACTATTCACCCAATACAATGTTCTTATGATTGTGGTTTTAACTATCTTTATCTTGCTTCACCCACATAGTGAATTTGTACATGCATCCATCCAGCCAGTCAGCAATCATTTAACCTAGTTCTTAAAATAGGTACAGGGTGAAAGTAATAGTCCTAATCTACTTGTCAGAACAATCTAGCGAACCATTCGGATTCAGGCACTGTAAGAGGGAGGTGAAGTGGGACAAATACAGAGGAAAGAAACCAGGATTGTAAAATTGTATCACTCTGGCCACAGTTGAGGGAACTGTTAGGATGACTAAGAAAATCTCAGGTGTGCATATGGGTCATGGAGTGGGTGAGAGATAAGAGCATGAGAATAATCTTCTAATACTTGAAGGCTTCCAGCCATAGGAGTCTGGGTTTGGTTTTTTTGTGTCTCCACTTACAAGAATCACAACCCAGTGGGTAGAAGCTACAGAGATTTATATTTTAACTCTGTTAATAGAATAATTTTAAAAACTAGAATTTTCTAAAGACCTAACTAGGGTTGGATGACCCTGGTATGTGTATGTGTGCAATTTTCAGCCTTTAAGCTGCCACAGCTGCTAAGAGATGCCTTATATTCTGGAAGGGCTAGAGGGAGCCTAGAAGAGAAGGGGGATTGTTAATGGATTTTATTACTTGCCGAACACTCCAAACTAGTCACTAGACAGAAATTGCTGCTTAAAAATTATAGGAACGCATATTATAAAGTTGTTTTGCACAAACTTGCAATGCTTATCAATAAAAAACACAGTGGTTTGTGTAAAATTAAGTGACTTTTATGAACAGATACTGTGCTGGGGTCTAATAATGCAAGATTGAAAAATACATGGACTTCAAACCAAGGGGCTCACAGTATAGTAAAAGAGATATAACATAAAATACAGGCAACCAGCTATAACAATATAGGAATTAGGCATGCAATAAATATTTGAAGAAAGAATGATTGAGTGATTTTCTTCAAAGAATATTTTTGTTGTTTTTAAACATTGACTTAGTAGGGTGAGCAACTGTCCCAATTGGCCTGGGACTGAGGGGCTTCTCAGGATATGGTACTTCCCAAGCAAACTGAAATGAGTTCATCATGCTGGTTTACAGGCTTTTAAAGAAGGAAGGAAGATGTAATAGCAATTATTGTAACAGCAGCAACAGTAGTTATGGGAGCAGACACAGGAGACAAGAGTATTGTTTTTAAAGGGGAACAAGGGCAAGCATCTAAATTTCATTAGCGAAGGGATGACATCAGTCATGTTCACCACTATATCCCCAGCACCCTGCACAGTGTTCGGCACATAGTTGGAATTCAATCTAAATTAGTCAAATACAGTCACGGGCTGCATAATGATGTTTTGGTCAACTGCTAACCATATATATATATGACGCTGGTCCCATAAGATTATAATACTGTATTTCCACTGTTCCTTTTGTATGTTTAGATATGTTCAAATACACAAATACCATTGTGTCACAGTTGCCTACAACAGTCAGTATAGTAACAAGCTTTACAGGTTTGTAACCTAGGAGCAATAGGCTATACCATATAGCCTACATGTGTAGTGGGCTATACTGTCTAAGTTTATGTTAAGAACACTCTATGATCACACAATGAAACTGCCTAAGAATGCATTTCTTAGAACTTATCCCCATTGTTAAGTGATACATTACTCTAAATGAACTACATAAGCCAAAAAGCACTGAGCTGGGCCTTGACGGCTATGTAGCATTTTGACCCAGGAGAAAGGAGTATGTGGTGAAAGACTGCAAAAACAGAGAACTTGGGTATAGTCATTGATAAATATGATGTTTAATGGGATCTAGTGTTTTCCTATGTCTTTAAATATTTTTCTTGGGAAAAGTCCTTGAAACAGTGAGTCTATTCTATTTCCCGCATTCTTCTTTCTATCTTGGAAAATTTCCTCCACCCCCCCTTTTTGCTTCCCTCTCTTTTCTCTGTTGGAAGATATTTTACTTTTTGTAGAAAGGATGCCAGTAGAATCTCTTTCACGACAAGCCTAAGTAGCAAATAAACTGTCCAGGAAAACATTCTACTTTGAAATAGGAGACAGGAGTTGGGAGAGAAAGATTTGGCCAAAGAAGGACAAGTAGTCTGGAATGTATAAAACAGCATGGGAGAAGGAATAAGAGAAAGGGTGTTAAGGCTGGGGAAGGCACTTGGGCCTGCATGGTGAAGGGTCCAGTTGCCAAATTCCAAATGCACTGTGTACCAACCTCCCCTGGGGCACATGGGTGTTTCTTGCTGACTCTCCTTATAGGGGACAAAATGTGAGCATTGCTACTATAAGGCAAAGAGAGACAAAGGGGAAGAAGACTTTATTGACCAACTGTGTCCCATAGTATGTCCCAGGTACTGTTGGGCACCTTTATTATATGCACAATCCACACACACAGATTTGAAAGAAGATATTATTATCCTCATTACACAAATGAAGAAGCAGAGAAATAAAGAGATGCGGCGATTGCCCAAGATGTTAACTAGTGGCTGGTCAAAGCCAGATTTGAACTCAGGTCTGTCTTGCATTACAACGGTGGTTTCCAACTTTCCATCTTGTTTTTTACAGCTCAGCTGATGAAAGACAAAACTTTCCTAGCCCCCTCCTTCTCACTTCCTACCTCTTCTTAACACCATTGGAGTTTTCTGCACCAAATGCACCCAACATTTCCTTCCAGAACACCCTATCCTTGCTACAAGTCAAGGTTTTAGCATCTCTTTGACATTAAATATACATATTATTTTGACCTGAACAAAGCCCAAACTTTGTGATAGCCTCTATTTTTTTATTACTTCTTAGGAATATTTCTAACAAGTGTTACTGTACTATGAAGATGTGCTTCTTAAAAGGGCATAGTTGCTTACAGTAGGAAGTTATGGGAATCTTATGAGCCCAAGTAGCCTAACAGCCTCTCTCTTAGTGCTTATAGCCATGATCTATTAGCAGAAAAATAAGAGAACCTAAATTCTAGGTTCCCATTATAGAGAGAAAAATAAGAAAACCTAGATTCTAGTCCAGGCTCTTCCACTTGCTAGCTGTGTGACCTAAGTCCCTTTACTTCTTTGAGCCTCAGTTAGATTATCTGTAAAATGAATGAGTTACACTTCTTTGCTCGCCTCAGAAAACTATATTGAGTGATCACCTTGAGTGAAGTAATAAACCATAAATCAGAAAGTATAAGACAAATGGAGGATGTTAACTTTAAATCAATCCTTTGTGGAAAAAAGTGGGCATAAATAAAATATGAGATATTATTTTTATTTCTTGGTAGTCAGTTCAAGTATAATCGTAAACTCAGCTTAAGCCAAAAAGGAGACACTATTTGCTCAGATACATTGTGAGAAGGGCAGGGTGGATCGGAAATGGCTAGATCTGAGTCTCCAGCACTTGTGGGACACCATCCCTGTCTGTTCCCCTCTGCCTTCCTGCATATTGGAATCATTCTCTTCTCTTGAGTTCCTTACACGGGATGAGCATGTGATTGCCAAAGCTCCAGGCTTGTCTTCCAGCTTTTGTAGAGTCTTTTTTAATTTTTAAAATATAACTTATGTGTGAAATACATAGAATAGTATATAATATATGTAAAGTTTAGGCTTTCATTTTTACAGCTTGCAATCAGAGAGAGAAGAAACTTTCTTCGTACAGCGTGGGGTAGAAAAGTCCCATGGAAATCCTTTGACTGACCTGGCTTGGGACATGTTTATGCCTTAAACAGATCTCCCTGGCTAAGAGTGGGTATTACCACTGACCCACCTTGGGTCTCAGGTCCATCTACTGTGGCCAAGGGGTGGAGAAAGCACAGACAAGGCCATGCCCATTTGTATTCATAACCAACAATGGAATTTAAACAATAAAATACATGTGATGGGGACGCTTCTGTAGGCTTCTGTTTCTTCAAGGATGCTCCAGCTCTGGAGATGCAGGCCTGCCTGGGTGTGTAATGGGGGACCTTTGCACCGCTTACACTTGGGAAATCTTGCCAGGTTTTGCTCAGTTGAAGTTTGGCTAGGCGTAATATCTAGAATAAGCACCTACTTACATTGTCAGACTTAGTACAGAGAATGCAGTAAAATGAACTGACTCATGGAGGATCTCTGATCCAGGCCCGATACTTCTTACTGCAGCAGGGGAGGCAGAAACTGACTAAACATCTGTGCTACCAAAGAGAAGAATGAACACCCAGCAGCACATAACAGAGGCCCAAGAATGCACTGATATCATCTCAGTGAAGTGTTATTATGGTTGGGGGAAGGCCTTTTAGGTAGAGGGATTAGCATGTGTAACAGTCTGGGGTTGGAAAGAGCATGCTGGGGGAAGTAAAAGAGGGCCATTGCGTCCTCATATAGAGAACTAGGGGGAGAAGGAGGCAGGGTCCATATTAGGCATCTCGAGGAATAGTCAAATGCCAGACCCACAATGAATGCTTACCAGTGCTCTCTCTCCATCTTTGGCCAGAATGGGCCTGTGACCATTACAGTTCTGTGGCCCAGCTCCTGACCCCACCATATCTTGTCATGATGTTGTCATCCTCTTTAACAGCAAAACTTAGCAATGGAAGGAGCTTCAGCAGTTGGGAAATAGTTGCGAGAATATTTCCCCCTTTCGAAAGAGCTAAGCCCTGTTGCTAATAATTATTATTATTAATGCTAATCGTCACATTTGATACCTCTCTTGCCACAGAGCATGTCAACCTTCAAAGCTCCCAGGAGCAATAATTACCTCTCCCTAATCCCCTATGAAACAGGTAAGTAGGGGTCTGAGTACAGGATGAGGAGCCACAAAGTCTTCGAAATTAGACTTTTTCTCTTTGTGGAGCAGAAAAAGAAAGGCACACTGCAAAGCCCCCCCTGGCTCCTGATCATAAAAGTAGGAGCAGGCAGGGAGGGAATTGTGGCCTCACAGGTGTGCTGAGAAGCCTAATTAGAAGGTTCAAGGTGCACTTTCATGAGGAAAAGGGCTGCTGAGTGCCTATTCTCCAGACTTCAAATGCCCCTTTTGGCAGACAGCATCAGGGGCAAGGCAGCCAGTGCTGAGATGAAGGAGAGGATGGGGACCACAAACTCTTCCCATGAGATGGCACTTGTCTGGCTTACAGAAGGCTGAGCCAGGCCAAACTGCCTGGATCTCTTGGGCGTGATGCTGCTGAGACATGGAGGACCAAACCCTGATGCCGTTCAGGTCTTATCTCCTCATGTGAGGAAATGCTTTATGGGACCAGGAGCTCTTAGGTCTTTGGTGGCTCAGAAAACCTTCCCAGGGTTTTGCTTTAGTTCAAACAGGACTTCTGGTTTGGTTTTATGCTCTCACTCTCTGCTCCTTCCTCAAATGCATCTATTCTGCATTCACTGTGTGATGGGCCCTGTGCCAGCCACTGGGGATACAAGGATGGAGAAAGGTGGTCCCCAACCTCGTGGTTTGTGGGGAAATGAAAACATAAATTGACAATTACAGTTCAGGGTGGTATGCTTTGAAAGAGGGAAGCACAGGGATTGCGGGAACCCAGAGGAACGACATTTATGCGGGTTGGGGGAGACAGGGAATACCTCCTAGAGGGCTGAGTCAGCCTATCCAAGCTCTTCCCGTTAAGCGCAATTATCCTCCAGGAAAGAAGCTTTTTCCTACACATGCCTACCCTCCAGCCACTGTGCACCATGGCCTCTTCTCGTTGAATCCTACATTCCTGCACCAATCCAATGGCACTTCCAACCAATGCTTGTGTTTTCAGAAATCTCTTTAGGCATGAAGTTTAATATTCTGAATGACAGAATTAATATCAGTCACAACAATCCTTTACATTTGTATAGTGCTTTGCAGTTTACAAAGTATATTCACATCCATCACCTCAGAGAGCTCAGAGAGTTTAAGGGATCAATCAGGTAAGCCTGCTGCACCCACCTGTCTGCCTATCAGTCCTGTGCTTTCTCTCATATGCCTGCTGCAGGCAGGCAAGGGGGAAAAGAAAGAACATGTAGGGCATGTCTGCTGTTTACCTACTAAACGCTTCACGTGGATCATCTCATTTAACCTTCACACCAATCCACCAATCCTGTTGCATCATACGATCCCCCTCTTATAGACAGGAAACTGAAGCTCCAAGAGGTCAAGTTATTTGTTCAGTGTCCCGCAGTTCATAGGGGATGCACCTGGGATTTCTCCTAAAATGGGCTTAACTCCCAGCCTGTTCACTCTTGGCTACACAATGCTACTTGGTATTTATCTGTCAGTGCCAGGTATATAGTAGAGCTTAGTAGAGTTGTGAAGGTCTGACTTATTTTTTTGTCTTCTTATATTCCTGCCTGCCTTTTTGTTCTTGAAGTCGGCATGCAGAGGTGAGGAAGGGGAGCTTTGTCCCTGGCATACTGGCCCCATAGGCCCTAAAGAAACACTGGTCTGTGACTGGGCACCTATTCTTTCTTGCCACCTGGAATGTCTCCGGTAAGAAGCAGGATGTTAAGATGTTGAAACACTGACTGTATAAGATGGATAGTTCCTTCCTGTCCCCAGCCTGCAAAGGCCTGAATGTCATTGGAGGCAGCTGCCCAAAAAACCTGGAATAGCACTGCCCTCCGGAATATCCTCCCTCTTGGACAGGACTAGGGACGTGCTGTCCAGGCCTTTCTCTTGGGCCTGCCTCCTTGCACCTCAGAGCTGTCTCACCTGCCTCCTTGCACATCAGAGTTTTTGGATCTATTTCATGACCTCTGTGTCTCTCAGAGGTCATAGTTTGCTTTCTTATTTACCAGTGGATCCTCTGGTTGTCTTCATTCAACACCCATCTCCTGGGCCAGGCACCTGTGGATCTCTGGGGTATAGAGTTGAACACAGCCTCTTCCCTGAGGCATTCCCAGGTTGGGGGCATTGAACCAGGGTAGAAAGGGTAGATGGAAGGAAGTCCAGAGGCTTGAGGAAGCACGGAGGAGGAGTACGCAGGCAGTTAGGAAAGACTTCAGAGGGTGTAGTGCATGGGTTTGGTTTTAAAGGATGCACAGGGATTTTACAGGCAAAGAGATTGATGGTGGAAATTCCACCTGGAGGGATTTATATCCCTCATCAGTTCTTGTGACTCTGAGGGACCACACAGGTGTGTGCATGGATTCTACAGGACAGCCTCTAGATGTGGGAAGAGCTCACATGCTGTTTGTGTGGCTTGGTTCCTCATTCATGATCATCTCTGTCCCCTGGACATGTCATGGTTCTTAGCTACCTTCTTATTTTTGAGCACTTTTCCTGAACTTGTACCATATTGTCAGCATCTTTCAGAAAGTAGGAGTTAACGTGGTGCTTAAGAGAGTGGTCTTCAGGCCTACATTAGATCTCAGTTTGAATCCTGGCTTTGCCACTTACTAGCTAGGAGGTTAGACAAGTTTCTCTGAGCCTCAATTTCTTTATGTGTAAAATGGAAAGGCCATAATGCCCCACTGGCCTTTGGGGGGTTGAAATCAGATCATAAATGTGAAAGATTGACACACATCCTGGCACACAGCAAGTGGTCAGTAAACATCTTCTGAGGCCATATTCAAAGTGTGGGACCAGAACTGAGTACAAGTCAACTTGGGGGAGGCTGGCCAGAGCTGGACTGTTGCCTCATGGCCCTGACACTGGCTTCTTATGCATTCAAGGATCATGGTGGCCCTTTTGGCAGACTCACCCTCTGATGACTCACTCCAGGTTGCTTGGTCCCTTTGGCTTCCTTCTCAAGGGCTGCACTGCTAAGTCACGTCTCCCCAGCCATTTCCTGGAGCCCTAGGTGTGGTGGAGCCTTGTCCAGTGCCTGACATTTCAGCTTGTGAAATTCCACTGTGGGTACATTTAGCCCATCCTTCAAGCCTGTCTTGAATCTTGGTTCTACCTCCTAGTATTTGCTAGCCTGTTTCCTAACAGGATTTCCTCCCAGCCCAATCCATCTAACAGGCCCTGGCCAGAGAAGCTTTTCAAAAATGTTATTTTCCTCATATTCCTCTCCTGCTCAAAATCCTTCCATGGCTGTTGAATGGATAAAGTTTACACTCTTTAGCCTGGCACATGAGACGCTTTATGATCCAACACCAACCTTCTCTTTGGACTGTTTTATTCTTTCCTGTCCAAATAGGGGTGTAATCATTTCTATATTCAAGGATTTTTGAGAGGATTAAATGCGTTCATGCTGGAAAAGTACTTAGAACATGACTTTTAAGAGCTGTGAGGGGTCTGAAGTCTTCCACTACTTGCAAACTAATAGGTTAGCCTGGTACCATTTCATGACTGCTAGGTGGGAGACAAAGGATTTTATCACTCATAGTGCTAGCAGTAGCCAGAGTATTAGTGTTTTGTTTATTTACTTATTTATTTTATGGATGGTGTCTTACTCTGTTCCCTAGGTTGGAGTACAGTGGCGCTATCATAGCTCACTGCAGCCTTGAGCTTCTGGGCTCAAGCAATCCTCCAACTTCAGCTTCCCAAGTTGCTAGGATTACAGGAGTGTGTCATTACACCTGGCTAGGGGTGTGTGTGTGTGTGTGTGTGTGTGTGTGTGTGTGTTTAAAGAGATAGGACCTTGCTATGTTGCCCAGGCTGATCTCAGACTCCTGGCCTCAAGTGATCCTCCAGCCTTGGCCTCCTCAGTCACTGGGATTACTGGCATGTGCCACCATGTCCAGCAGTACCAATGTTTCCTTATGCTATTCCCCTGAGCTCCAATTCCCATGGAGCAATGTGAAGAGGACCAGATGACACCTGGCATTTGAGAGTTGCATTAGGAGAGAAATCTGAAGTTTAAGGAACTCGAATTTGTTTTAAGCAAGCCTACCCTCTGCTCTAGAGGGAGACGCTATCTCTTTTTGTCCCTGTAAAAACATCCTTGAAAAGAATGTCTAGAACAAAGGCAGTCAGTCCTTTAATCACAAGACATGCAGAAATTTGAGACATCTTGGAGAATTATCTATCAATGAGGGCCAGGTGCATTGTGAGTGCTTTGTGCATATTAGCCATGATGAGGGTGAGGGTGGTGGTGGTGTTGTGTGTGCTTTGCTTCTTTCAGTATGGTGGGTCTTCTCTTCAGTATCATCCTTGACTGTGAGTTCTGCTTTTTGTACCTTTACTTACGTAGTTCCCTCAGACCTCCCCATCCTTCACCTCTGCCTAAAATCTCTGCATTCTAGCTTTAGTTCTCCAAAAAATGTCTCCTGACCATTCCAATTTAAATGGACCTCCCCTCTCTAAATTCTGACAGTGCAATCTGTTCCATTCTTTCAGCACTTAGCAAATACTGTTTCCCTCCCCTCAAGTCTTTTGCCAAGCTCTTCCCTCTGCCTGGAACTTCTGCCTGTCTCTCTTCAGATTAACTCCACCTCATCCTTAGTTCATCAGTTTAGGTGACACTTCTCCCAGAATGCTTTCCCGATCTCTCCTGTACCCAGCCTGGATTAGAGGCCTCCATTTTCTCCTGTGGCATCAGTGGTGACCTCTATGTGGCATTACTTGCCTGGCTTCCCCTCTAGACTTGGAGGTTCTGGAGGATCCTTGTATGTCCAGTATCTGCCATAGTGCCTGGCACATAAAGGCATTTAATTAATATTTACAAATGAACAAATGATCACATGAATATATAACTACTTGTATCACATATTTATGCAAATTTAATAAACAAATCTAATTATATTGAAAGCTCCTGGAAAATGCCCAGGGGACACAGATACCTCAGTAGGTATTTAGTATCTGTGGGTTGATTGAGAAGATATGCAATTATGCTGGTACAGTGGTGTGCACCTGTAGTCTCAGTTACTTGGGAGGGTGAGGTGGGAGCATCACTTGAGCTTAGGAATTCAAGTCCAGCCTTGACAACATAGTGGGACTTCGTCTCTAAAAATAATAAAATAAAATAAATGCAATTAGTCAGTACGTTCCCTTTTAGATGCATCAAATTCACCTCGATTTAAAGGATATCTGCGAGGCCAAGTAGACCTCTATTTAAGAATGTATACATTGTCAAAGGTACCATTCATTATGGTTTTATATAAGGGAAAATTCTAGTAAGCCTTCTCAAAGCAATTAAAAACCATAAATTTCATGTTCCCTTAACTTAGTAAATATCAAACCCATTTCATCCTTAATAGTCTACAAAATCAACACCAGTTTCAACTAATGGTCTGTTTATAGCTTACATGGCAAGTTTCAAATTGCAAATGCATTTTTACACTGGCGTTTGAAGGTTGATATTGGAAAGAATGACAGAAGAGTCACCCTGAAACCTGGAGCCGAGTTTGAGGCTAGCTCCCATTTTTCCATAATAGAATACAATTATACCAAAGAATGGAAAATTTTGGAAACTCAAACCAAGTAATAGGAGCCCTCATGACACTTGGGGAGGTTAACAACTAGCCTTTCAGGATCAGATGAACCTGCATTTGAATTCTGCTTCTCTTAATTACTGAATCTAAGTTTCTTCATTTATAAAAGTGGGAAAATGTGACACACAGCATAGGATTGACACGAGGATTCAATAAGGTAACATATGTTTTTTAAAAAAGCCTAGCACAGTATGTGACACATAGTAAGCTCTCAACAAATGCTAGCCGTTATTATTATTATTACTAATTTGTAGTCAGGAAGACTTGGATTTGTATCATAGCTCAGGCGCTGATAGCTGTTTGCTGGGCCTCTCAAGCTGAGAGACATTGAGAAGTTTCTTAATTTCTTTAAGCTTTAGTTTCCTCACTTATAAAATGGGGACACTGGATCATAGGGTTGATGTCATAATAAAATTGGAAGATGATGTGCAGTGCTCTTCAGGAATGCATAGCACATGGTAAGCCCTCAGTAACTTGTGTAGAAAAATAAAGGTAATAAGAATTACTATTCTCTGCATCTCTTTTTTCCTTATTTGTAAATCTGGAAATGCCAGTGTTGCTATATGATTGTAAGGATTGGAAATAATAAAGTATCAAGTGTAAAGTTAGACACATAGTAAGTAGGTACCCAAGAGATGGAAGCTATTGTTTCTAGACCCTCCCTCCTCCTGCCTTTGCCTGGCTTCCAGGTCCAGATGAATGGATGCGGCAATTTCAATTTTCAGGGGTTTCTCTGAGAGCACTGAGTTGGGGTGAGGGGCAAGAGAGGGCTCTGTCAACTGGAAACCGCAACCTGGAAGTGAACTTCCCTAATCAGCACTGCAGGATTCCAACAGCTGGTTCTACTTTTGAATCAATTGGAACCTCCTGGGCTCCTTGCTCTTATTCCACAAGAAGCAAATGCCATCCCACAGCTAAGATTTAGAAATTTGCCACACCATATCAGAAACAGATCCATTTGCCAACAAGGTCAACGCTCCCAAGGCCGAGCTGCAGCCTGCTGGGTGGCCTTGGAGGCTGAACCTTCAGCCTTGAGTCAAGGCTGCCTGTGGCACTGCCCACAAGCACTATCCTGCCACTGGCCACTGGGAAATGCCACCCCAAACGCCCAGATTTTCATTTCAAAGAGTGAGTCACATTCGGATGTGGAAAGCATGTTAAATAACAATTTTTAGGATATGAATGTTATAGTGCAGCAGCAAGAATGCGTTTGGTTTGGAAAGGAAGTGTTTCCTAAATGCCTGCCTTATAATTTCTTCCATCTGCCCATATTTCTGGTGGGCCTTTGAGAGTCTCTAGGGCCCCCAGAGTAGCCAGTGCTGCCCCAGGTGCTGTAAGTACCAGAAGATACTGGTTGAATGGCTGTTATCAGCACTAGCTGAAGTTTGAGTCAACAGGTGAAAGAGCAGACTATTTCTTAATTCTGGGCTTACTTGCTGTATGGCCTCAGGCAAATTCCTTGCCTTCTCTGAACTTCAGTTTCCTCACCTGAAGAATGATGGCGATGGGCTATATGTTCTTGAAGCTCCCTTTTAGATCTTTGATTTTCTGATCACAAGTGATCACTAATGCTATAATTGCTCAAAGGATGAAAAACAGCAAATGCCATTAATTAAGCACTTCCAGGTCCAAGGACTGTTAGGCATTTTAATAGATAATTTAATGAACTGAATGAATGACTGCAAACATCCATTATCTCTTTTGGAAAAGAGAGTAAAAAGGGAGGTAAAGTGATGAGTGGAGCACTTGTTACGTATTTGACACTCTCCTCGATGCCTTAATACACATCATCTTGTTTTGTCCTCTTTTCAAACTGAGAAAGTCTTATTACCACAATTTGTAGCGGAGGAAACTGATGCTTAATGGGGTAAGTAACTCACCACATAAGTGGTGTAGCTGAGGATTTGAACCCAGTTTTGCTACTTAGAAAGGGTACATGTATCTGTTTTCTTCCTTGATATTGAGCCCCTTCCATGTAGGAAGTGCTCAGGTCAGCGGAGGTCCTGAGTAAGGATTGGTTAAATGTATGAGGAAAGTCTTGGGAACCAGCTTGGAGAGAGCCAGGACTCTGCCACGGCACACTAGATGTGAGGAAGGGGTGGGATGCAGTAGAGCCCAAGTTCCTGAGTCCCCGACCTTGGGGCAGCTACATCTACCTGACACCTCTAGCACCCCACCCCATGAATGTGTCTGGGTTATCCTTGACCCCTTTTTCTTCAGCAGAGGGATCCAGTGAGCAGGACAGCAAAATGGGCCTTGGTATAACTTCTGGAGAAACAGGGACAAGTGGAAGGAAGGTGGCAGAAAGGGAGAAGAGGAGGAGGAACAGGGTGCAGAAACCTGGAGACCAAGGGCCCAGCCAGAATGGAGCCTCACAGCTGGGAAGAGCCATTTCCCCCATTGCAGGCCAGGGAACCCCATCAACTCCTGTTTCACATACCACTGACCCCTGCTGGTGAGTAAAGATGGTGCCAGCCTCCAAAGGTTCCTGGGGAGAAGTCTCCATGCCCATTTCATAAGCGGGGAGATGGACGCCCACACACATTCGCTCCCTCAGCCTTTTCTTGCTACTGGATAAAGCCTCCAGAAACACAATGAACTTTATAAAAGTTGTGATGCTAGTCTCAGGGAGTGTGTCCTGGTGGGAGTAAGGGAACAGAGAACCCACGAGTCCTTGCTCAACAGCCTTTTTCTGGCTGCAAACATCTGCAATCTGGTTAGTCATGCTTTCATTTATTCAACAAATATTTGTCAAGCTCTACTTTGATCCTGGCACTTCTAGACACTAGGTGTAAAACAGTGAACATAATAGAATTTATGACTGCCCTTGTGGCACTTACAATCTAATTGAGGGATGGGATAGAGGGCTGCATATCAGTTTCCTGTGACTGCCATAACAGACTGCCACAAACTGGGTGGCTTAAAAAGGACAGAAACATATTGTCTCACAGTTCTGGAGGCCAGAGTCCAAGATGAAGGTATTGGCAGGGTTGGTTCCTTGTGAAGGCTCTGAGGGAGGATCTGTTCCATGCTTTTCTCCCAGCTCCTGGTGGCATTCCTTGACTTGTAGATACATCCCTCCAATGTCTATCTCTGTCTTCATACCACCTTCTCTGTGGATCTCTCCCCTTCTCTATTTTTATGAGGACATTTGTCATTAGAGTTAGGGCCTACTCTGATCCAGGATGATCTCACTTTGAAATTGTTAACTATGACTGCAAAGACCCTTTTCCAAATAGGATTATATCCACTGGTTCCAGGGGGACATTATTTTTCGGGGCACCCCATTCAACCCACAGCAGGAGGCTATAATAAAGTTAGATAAACAAACAGTTATATGATTGCACATTGTGGTGAGCAGCGAGATAGGAGAGTAAACCCACAAAGCTGCAGAATAAAGATAACATTGCTGTTGAATACTTAATTTCTCCGAACCTCAGATTCTTTACCTGGAAAAATGAAAATAATAATGCTGAACTCATAAAGAAGTAAGGATGGAAGGATTCAGTTACTTAGGAGTTAAACTGTTGATTAAATACATGAAAATGTCACTAGCAAATAGTTGTTTATTAGGATTTTTTTTCTGCACTGGCTTCCAAATTTCCTCCTCTTCCTTCCTTCATTCATTCATTTTAATTCATTCATTCATTCATTTATTCAATATGTTTTGAGCTCTTTCTCAGTACTAGATTTTTTCCTAGGCATTGAGGATGCTGTAGGGAACAAAATAGATAAATTTTGGTTTCTCACTGAGCTTACATTTTCATCATTGTGATGGTTAATTTTATGTGTCAACTTGACTGAGCTGTGGGGTACCTAAGTATTTGATCAAACATTCTGAGTGTTTCTGTGAGAGGTTTTTGGATGAAATTAAATTGGCAGACTGAGTAAAAGATTGTCCTCCCGAATGTGGGTGAGCCTCATCCAATCAGTTGAAGGCCTGAGTAGAACAAAAACCCTGACCCTCCCCTGCATAACAGAGAATTCTTCTTGCTTAATGGTCTTTGAACTGAGACACTGGCTTTTCCTTGCTTTTGGATTCAAATAGGAAGAATGGCTCTTTCTGGGTCTCAAGCCTGAAGGCCGTTGCTCTGGAGTTAACTATCAGCTCTCCTGGTTTTCAGGCCTTTGGGCTTAAACTGGAACTAAACCATGACTCTTTTGGGTCTTCAGCTTGTGGACTCATCTTGCTTATCTTGAGACTAGCTTGCCTCCATAATTGTGTGAGGCAATTCCTTATGATAAATCTCTGTCTCGCTCTGTACATGTATACACATTCTATTGGTTCTGTTTCTCTCAAGAACCCTAACATATACAATCATCTTAATCATCTTCATCCCCTTTGTATTTGTCCAGTGCCTTCTTCATCCATTATCTCTTTTTATCCACAAAACAGCGTTGTGAAGTAGGCAGAACAAAACATTTTGAAAATGCCCATTTTACAGAGGGAAATTTCCTAGAGAGGGTTCCCTTTAACTGCTGTGCCATGGTGCTGATTCCCCCATGGGAGAAATATAATGTCCCTGTGGCCAGAGGGCACATAGGTAGCTGGGTAAAAAGGTCATGCTCAAGTCAGGTTTCTTTTTTTTTCTTTTTTTTTTTAGTTGGACTCTCATTCTGTCACCCAGACTGGAGTGCAGTGGTGCGATCTTGGCTCACTGCAACCTCCACCTCCCAGGTTCAAGCAATTCTCCAGAGTAGCTGGGATGACAGGTGCACACCACCACGCCTGGCTAATTTTTGTAAAATTTTTTTAGTTTCACCATGTTGTATTTTTTTGTTTTTTTAGATTTTTGATTGTTTGTTTTATGTTTTGTTTTGTTTTGTTTTAGTTTCACCATGTTGGCCAGGCTGGTCTCAAACTCCTGACCTCAGGTGATCCCCCTGCCTCAGCCTCCCAAAGTGCTGAGATTACAGGCACGAGCCACTGCGCCCAGCCTTAAGTCAGATTTTTAACCCTTTTTAACAAAAGAGCAGTATTTTGATTATTATTATCATTTTTTTCTTATGGCCAGGTGGAAAAACAATTATTCTTCTCTTTGATTTTCAATATAGCATTGGTCATCAATTAGAAACCTCTTAAGATTTCCTGGGAAGGGAATATGAGACTGCTAAGATGCGGGCTAGGCAAGTCTTCTGACATAATATGTAAGCAAGATATTCTAGAAATGCTTCAACTAAATTGAAAAAAAAAGTCTAGATGAGTCGTGGAGACTCAGGTTTAAAATGATTTTAGAATGTATCAATTCTGGTCCCTTTCTTATATAGCAGAGGAGTTAATTGGCTTACCAAGGTCCACACCTTAAAAGTAATATATTGACATTATTTCAAAGATACCTCGACTTCTAATCCATTGCCCTATTCATTATTTAAAGCTTGTGTGGTGAATGCAGACTGTCCTTCCTTCTCCCAGCTCCTGGTGTATTTTATGCCAACCCTGTGGAGTGGGAATGGAATGGTGGCAGAAAAGGTGTTTATACTCATTTTTCCGTATTTCTGTGCCCGTAGATGATACTTTGAAATGCAGGTGATCACTCTTGGCCCTGCATTTGTGAGAAAAAATATTTTGGAGTCAAACAGACCTGAGTTTCAATCCAGCTCCTTGCTTGCTTATTGCGGAAGAATGGTCAAATTATGTAATATCTCAAATCTCAGTTTCCTTATTCATTAAATAGACCTGATGACTGTATTTACTACTCTAATTTTCATGTGAAACTATGAGATAATACATGTGAACCTGTCAGCATAATGCCTGGCATAGTAAATACTGGATAAACAATACCAATTACAATTGTCTGTCGGTATCCATGGGGTATTGGTTCCAAGATCCCCGCAGATACCAAAATCTGAAGATGGTCAAGCCCCTGATATTAATCTAATATAAAATGGTGTAGTATTTGCATATAACCTACACACATATGCTTCTTGTATACTTTAAAGTATGCTTAACAAAGTAAGCATACTTTAAAGTATACTTCCTGTATACTTTAAAGCATCTCTAGACTACCTATAATACCTAATACAATGTAAATGTTATGTAAATAGTTGTTATACTGCATTTTAAAAAGAAATATTATTTTTATTGTTGTTTGTTATTTATTTATGTTATTGTTTTAAATATTTTTGATCTGTGATTGGTGAAATCTGAGGATGTGGAACCCATAGATATGGAGGTCTGACTATTAATAAGGTAAAATTCCAGCATTGAGGGATGTTGAGTGGGGACGGGGGGCCAAGAGCACACACTAGGTCTTCAAGGCTAGGTTCAAGGCTGCCTTCCCTGGCCACTCCAGTTAGCAGTGAGTGTTTTCTCATGGCGCCTGCCATACATGTTGTCTTATATTGTCCCTGCATCACTATAAGATGTCTTTCTTCTCTGACCCAAGTTTTTCTTTTTTTTTTTTTTTTTTTTTTATTATACTTTAAGTTCTAGGGTACATGTGCATAACGTGCAGGTTTGTTACATATGTATACTTATGCCATGTTGGTGTGCTGCACCCATCAACTCGTCAGCACCCATCAATTCATCATTTATATCATGTATAACTCCCCAATGCAATCCCTCCCTCCTCCCCCCTCCCCATGATAGACCCCAGTGTGTGATGTTCCCCTTCCCGAGTCCAAGTGATCTCATTGTTCAGTTCCCACCTATGAGTGAGAACATGCGGTGTTTGGTTTTCTCTTCTTGTGATAGTTTGCTAAGAATGATGGTTTCCAGCTGCATCCATGTCCCTACAAAGGACGCAAACTCATCCTTTTTTATGGCTGCATAGTATTCCATGGTGTATATGTGCCACATTTTCTTAATCCAGTCTGTCACAGATGGACATTTGGGTTGATTCCAAGTCTTTGCTATTGTGAATAGTGCCGCAATAAACATACGTGTGCATGTGTCTTTGTAGTAGACTAATTTATAATCCTTTGGGTATATACCCAGTAGTGGGATGGCTGGGTCATATGGTACATCTAGTTCTAGATCCTTGAGGAATTGCCATACTGTTTTCCATAATGGTTGAACTAGTTTACAATCCCACCAACAGTGTAAAAGTGTTCCTATTTCTCCACATCCTCTCCAACACCTGTTGTTTCCTGACTTCTTAATGATTGCCATTCTAACTGGTGTGAGATGGTATCTCATTGTGGTTTTGATTTGCATTTCTCTGATGGCCAGTGATGATGAGCATTTTTTCATGTGTCTGTTGGCTGTATGAATATCTTCTTTTGAGAAATGTCTGTTCATATCCTTTCCCCACTTTTTGATGGGGTTGTTTGTTTTTTTCTCGTATATTTGTTTGAGTTCTTTGTAGATTCTGGATATTAGCCCTTTGTCAGATGAGTAGGTTGCAAAAATTTTCTCCCATTCTGTAGGTTGCCTGTTCACTCTGATGGTAGTTTCTTTTGCTGTGCAAAAGCTCTTTAGTTTAATTAGATCCCATTTGTCAATTTTGGCTTTTGCTGCCGTTGCTTTTGGTGTTTTAGACATGAAGTCCTTGCCCATGCCTATGTCCTGAATGGTACTACCTAGATTTTCTTCTAGGGTTTTGATGGTATTAGGTCTAACATTTAAGTCTCTAATCCATCTTGAATTAATCTTCGTATAAGGGGTAAGGAAAGGATCCAGTTTCAGCTTTCTACTTATGGCTAGCCAATTTTCCCAGCACCATTTATTAAATAGGGAATCCTTTCCCCATTTCTTGTTTCTCTCAGGTTTGTCAAAGATCAGATGGCTGTAGATGTGCGGTATTATTTCTGAGGACTCTGTTCTGTTCCATTGGTCTATATCTCTGTTTTGGTACCAGTACCATGCTGTTTTGGTTACTGTAGCCTTGTAGTATAGTTTGAAGTCAGGTAGCGTGACGCCTCCAGCTTTGTCCTTTTGACTTAGGATTGTCTTGGCAATGCGGGCTCTTTTTTGGTTCCATATGAACTTTAAAGCAGTTTTTTCCAATTCTGTGAAGAAAGTCATTGGTAGCTTGATGGGGATGGCATTGAATCTATAAATAACCTTGGGGAGTATGGCCATTTTCACGATATTGATTCTTCCTATCCATGAGCATGGTATGTTCTTCCATTTGTTTGTGTCCTCTTTGATTTCACTGAGCAGTGGTTTGTAGTTCTCCTTGAAGAGGTCCTTTACATCCCTTGTAAGCTGGATTCCTAGGTATTTTATTCTCTTTGAGGCAATTGTGAATGGAAGTTCATTCCTGATTTGGCTCTCTGCTTGTCTGTTGCTGGTATATAAGAATGCTTGTGATTTTTGCACATTAATTTTGTATCCTGAGACTTTGCTGAAGTTGCTTATCAGCTTAAGGAGATTTTGGGCTGAGACGATGGGGTTTTCTAAATATACAATCATGTCATCTGCAAACAGGGACAATTTGACTTCTTCTTTTCCTAACTGGATACCCTTGATTTCTTTCTCTTGCCTGATTGCCCTAGCCAGAACTTCCAACACTATGTTGAATAGGAGTGGTGAGAGAGGGCATCCCTGTCTTGTGCCAGTTTTCAAAGGGAATTTTTCCAGTTTTTGCCCATTCAGTATGATATTAGCTGTGGGTTTGTCATAAATAGCTCTTATTATTTTGAGGTACGTTCCATCAATACCGAATTTATTGAGCGTTTTTAGCATGAAGGGCTGTTGAATTTTGTCAAAAGCCTTTTCTGCATCTATTGAGACAATCATGTGGTTCTTGTCTTTGGTTCTGTTTATATGCTGGATTACGTTTATTGATTTGCGAATGTTGAACCAGCCTTGCATCCCAGGGATGAAGCCCACTTGATCATGGTGGATAAGCTTTTTGATGTGCTGCTGAATCCGGTTTGCCAGTATTTTATTGAGGATTTTTGCATCAATGTTCATCAGGGATATTGGTCTAAAATTCTCTTTTTTTGTTGTGTCTCTGCCAGGCTTTGGTATCAGGATGATGTTGGCCTCATAAAATGAGTTAGGGAGGATTCCCTCTTTTTCTATTGATTGGAATAGTTTCAGAAGGAATGGTACCAGCTCCTCCTTGTACCTCTGGTAGAATTCAGCTGTGAATCCATCTGGTCCTGGACTTTTTTTGGTGGGTAGGCTATTAATTGTTGCCTCAATTTCAGAGCCTGCTATTGGTCTATTCAGGGATTCAACTTCTTCCTGGTTTAGCCTTGGGAGAGTGTAAGTGTCCAGGAAATTATCCATTTCTTCTAGATTTTCTAGTTGATTTGCGTAGAGGCGTTTATAGTATTCTCTGATGGTAGTTTGTATTTCTGTGGGGTCAGTGGTGATATCCCCTTTATCATTTTTTATTGCATCTATTTGATTCCTCTCTCTTTTTTTCTTTATTAGCCTTGCTAGCGGTCTGTCAATTTTGTTGATCTTTTCAAAAAACCAACTCCTGGATTCATTGATTTTTTGGAGGGTTTTTTGTGTCTCTATCTCCTTCAGTTCTGCTCTGATCTTAGTTATTTCTTGCCTTCTGCTAGCTTTTGAATGTGATTGCTCTTGCCTCTCTAGTTCTTTTAATTGTGATGTTAGAGTGTCAATTTTAGATCTTTCCTGCTTTCTCTTGTGGGCATTTAGTGCTATAAATTTCCCTCTACACACTGCTTTAAATGTGTCCCAGAGATTCTGGTATGTTGTATCTTTGTTCTCATTGGTTTCAAAGAACATCTTTATTTCCGCTTTCATTTCGTTATGTACCCAGTAGTCATTCAGGAGCAGGTTGTTCAGTTTCCATGTAGTTGAGCGGTTTTGATTGAGTTTCTTAGTCCTGAGTTCTAGTTTGATTGCACTGTGGTCTGAGAGACAGTTTGTTATAATTTCTGTTCTTTTACATTTGCTGAGGAGTACTTTACTTCCAATTATGTGGTCAATTTTGGAATAAGTGCGATGTGGTGCTGAGAAGAATGTATATTCTGTTGATTTGGGGTGGAGAGTTCTATAGATGTCTATTAGGTCCGCTTGGTGCAGAGATGAGTTCAATTCCTGGATATCCTTGTTAACTTTCTGTCTCGTTGATCTGTCTAATGTTGACAGCGGAGTGTTGAAGTCTCCCATTATTATTGTATGGGAGTCTAAGTCTCTTTGTAAGTCTCTAAGGACTTGCTTTATGAATCTGGGTGCTCCTGTATTGGGTGCATATATATTTAGGAGAGTTAGCTCTTCCTGTTGAATTGATCCCTTTACCATTATGTAATGGCCTTCTTTGTCTCTTTTGATCTTTGATGGTTTAAAGTCTGTTTTATCAGAGACTAGGATTGCAACCCCTGCTTTTTTTTGTTCTCCATTTGCTTGGTAGATCTTCCTCCATCCCTTTATTTTGAGCCTATGTATGTCTCTGCATGTGAGATGGGTCTCCTGAATACAGCAGACTGATGGGTCTTGACTCTTTATCCAGTTTGCCAGTCTGTGTCTTTTAATTGGAGCATTTAGTCCATTAACATTTAAGGTTAATATTGTTATGTGTGAACTTGATCCTGCCATTATGATATTAACTGGTTATTTTGCTCGTTAGTTGATGCAGTTTCTTCCTAGCCTCGATGGTCTTTACATTTTGCCAAGTTTTTGCGATGGCTGGTACCGGTTGTTCCTTTCCATGTTTAGGGCTTTCTTCAGGGTCTCTTGTAAGGCAGGCCTGGTGGTGACAAAATCTCTAAGCATTTGCTTATCTGTAAAGGATTTTATTTCTCCTTCACTTATGAAACTTAGTTTGGCTGGATATGAAATTCTGGGTTGAAAATTCTTTTCTTTAAGAACGTTGAATATTGGCCCCCACTCTCTTCTGGCTTGTAGAGTTTCTGCCGAGAGATCTGCTGTTAGTCTGATGGGCTTCCCTTTGTGGGTGACCCGACCTTTCTCTCTGGCTGCCCTTAAGATTTTTTCCTTCATTTCAACTTTGGTGAATCTGGCAATTATGTGTCTTGGAGTTGCTCTTCTGGAGGAGTATCTTTGTGGCGTTCTCTGTATTTCCTGAATTTGAATGTTGGCCTGCCCTACTAGGTTGGGGAAGTTCTCCTGGATGATATCCTGAAGAGTGTTTTCCAACTTGGTTCCATTTTCCCCCTCACTTTCAGGCACCCCAATCAGACGTAGATTTGGTCTTTTTACGTAATCCCATACTTCTTGCAGGCTTTGCTCATTTCTTTTTCTTCTTTTTTCTTTTGGTTTCTCTTCTCGCTTCATTTCATTCATTTGATCTTCAATCGCTGATACTCTTTCTTCCAGTTGATCGAGTCGGTTACTGAAGCTTGTGCATTTGTCACGTATTTCTCGTGTCATGGTTTTCATCTCTGTCATTTCGTTTATGATCTTCTCTGCATTAATGAGTCTAGCTGTCAATTCTTCCACTCTTTTTTCAAGATTTTTAGTTTCTTTGCGCTGGGTACGTAATTCCTCCTTTAGCTCTGATAAGTTTGATGGACTGAAGCCTTCTTCTCTCCTCTCGTCCAAGTCATTCTCTGACCAGCTTTGATCCGTTGCTGGTGATGGGCTGCGCTCCTTTGCAGGGGGAGATGCGCTCTTATTTTTTGAATTTCCAGCTTTTCTGCCCTGCTTCTTCCCCATCTTTGTGGTTTTATCTGTCTCTGGTCTTTGATGGTGGTGACGAACTGATGGGGTTTTGGTATAGGTGTCCTTCCTGTTTGATAGTTTTCCTTCTGACAGTCAGAAGGACTCTCTGTTGGTCTGTTGGAGATTGCTTAAGGTCCACTCCAGACCCTGTTTGCCTGGGTATCAGCAGCAGAGGTTGCCGAAGATAGAATATTGCTGAACAGCGAGTGTACCTGTCTGATTCTTCCTTTGGAAGTGTCCTCTCAGGGGTGTACTCCACCCTGTGAGGTGTGGGGTGTCAGACTGCCCCTAGTGGGGGATTTCTCCCAGCTAGGCTACTCAGGGGTCAGGGACACACCTGAGCAGGCAGTCTGTCCGTTCTCAGATCTCAACCTCCGCGTTGGGAGATCCGCGGCTCTCCCCAAAGCTGTCAGACAGAGTCGTTCGCGTCTGCACCGGCTCCCGCTACTTCCCCTGTTGGTCTTCAGCTGTGCGCTGTCCCCAGAGGTGGAGACTACAGAGACAGGCAGGCTTCCTTGAGCTGCTGTGAGCTCCACCCAGTTCGAGCTTCCCAGCGGCTTTGTTTACCTACTTAAGCCTCAGCAATGGCGGGCGCCCCTCCCCCAGCCTCGCTGCTGCCTTGTGGATAGATCGCGGCAGACTGCTGTGTTAGCAGTGAGGGAGGCTTCGTGGGCGTGGGACCCTCCCGGCCAGGTGTGGGATATATTCTCCTGGAATGCCTGTATGCTTACAGCGCAGTATTGGGGTGGGAGTTACCCGATTTTCCAGGTGTTGTGTGTCTCAGTTCCCCTGGCTAGGAAAACGGATCCCCTTCCCCCTTGCGCTTCCAGGTGAGGCGATGCCTCGCCCTGCTTCAGCTCTCGCTGGTCAGGCTGCAGCAGCTGACCAGCACCGATTGTCCGGCACTCCCTAGTGAGATGACCCCAGTACCTCAGTTGAAAATGCAGAAATCACCAGTCTTCTGTGTCGCTCGCGCTGGGAGTTGGAGACTGGAGTTGTTCCTATTCGGCCATCTTGCTCCGCCCCTGACCCAAGTTTTTCTATGTGCAAAATGGGGCAGGGCAAGGAGGGGAATTATCTACCCCACAGAAGTTTTGAGAGATTTAAATGAGTATGAAAGTGCTTGGCAAACTGAGCAGTGGAAACAAACTTTCATTTGTTCATTCATTCATTCACTCACTACATGTTTATTGAGGAAAAGCTGCTGTATATTGGCATTGTGTGTGGTCGACGCTGGGAAAACATTAGTAAACAAAATCTTGTCTGTCTTCTAGAACTTCATTGTTAAGCAAGAAAGAAATTTCAATATAACTCTAATATGAGTTTTGTATTATTTTAATAATTATTGTCATCTAATTTCTTGGTATAGATGAAAGCTCTTGGATGGCAGATGCCTTCATGAATATTACTGATAAAACAGGTCAAGGGGTCAAACCAGGAAATGACACAAGTGAAACTTGCAGAATATGATCATGCCATTCCCCTGCTTAAGGTTTGTCAATAGCTCCAAGGATAAAATCCCAGCTTCTGAGCAGGCATTTTCGAGGTCCTTCTTCATCTGACTGCTGCCTCCTCATGCCATCAGGCCCTTCCCTATGCTGTTTTCTATTGAGGATGCAGTTCCTCCTTTTCTTCTCTGCTCAGGAAACCCTGGTGGTCTTGTAAGACACCATCTCCTCCCAGGTCCCTCTCACTACTCCTCTAGGGAAGATCAGACACCTGTGAGCTCAGGGACCTGTGGCTGCCTCCATTGAAGTGGCAACTGCCACCTTTTATATATTTGTCTGCACCCCCTGATAGATGGAGAGTTCTTTATGCCGGCAACTTTGTGTCCCTAACACCCAATACGGAACCTGGGACACAGAAGGTTCGGTGTGTGTTTGTGGAGTGAATGAGCATGCATGTGAAGGAGTGTCAGTCATTCTTTGCTACCTTCTCAAGTCTTGGGTTGAATACATTAGTTAAAAGACCAATTAAAGTGAATTGGGAAGCAAAAATCACTTATTTGCCACTGCTAAGATGAGAAATGTGATTTTCAACCAAGGCTCCTCAGAACTGTTTAAATCTGTGGCTATCATAAATATGGGTATGGATTCCAAGGATAATAAGAGAAGCTGAAGTCCACCAGGAGAGAGAGAACTCTATGACTCAAAGAGGGCTTGGAAGTTTTTCTCAGTGTTGCCAATATCAGAAGAGGAGAAGAATGCCCCATTTCACCAAGCATCTGCAACCCTAGACTAAGGACTTTCACGCTGTTGTTTAAGAATCACCCTCCGGGCCGGGCGTGGTGGCTCATGCCTGTAATCCCAGCACTGTGGGAGGCTGAGGTGGGCGGATCACCTGAGGTTAGGAGTTCGAGACCAGCCTGACCAATATGGAGAAACCCCATTTCTGCTAAAACAACAAAATTAGCTGAGCATGATGGTGCATGCCTGTAATCCCAGCTACTCAGGAGGCTGAGGCAGGAGAATCGCTTGAACCTGGGAGGTAGAGGTTGCGGTGAGCTGAGAACACACTATTGCACTCTAGCCTGGGCAACAGGAGTGAAACTCTATCTCAGAAAACAAACAAACAAACAAACAAACAAACAAACAAACAAAAATGACCCTCTGTAATTTAATTTTCTCCTGGCATCCCCATGGTATAATTCATAGAAATTTTGTTGTGGGGCCCAGAAGGGCTTTATTGGAATCTTGGTTCTTCTACTTGCTAGTTTTGTGACTTTGGGACCCCTCTGAGCCTTGGTTCCTCCTTTGTAAGACACTCATCTTACATCATGGTGAGCCAAATCCAATAGGATGACATCTGTACCACGTAGCCCAGCGCTTCATACACATCCAATAAGTGTGGGCTCGCTTTCTTCCCATCACAGAAACTCATTCTGAACATGTTTCCAATTGTTACCATTGATGATTCATGTTTGAGTCTAGGAAGGTGTTTCTTGAAATCTGATAGCAATGACAATGACAACTGAGTTCATCACATGGTGTGATTACTGTGGACTGGGTACTATCCTAACTCCTTTACATATATGGTTCTTTATGATAGCTCCATGGGAAGCAATATTGTTATCCAATATTGTCACATGAAGAGACCGAGGCACAGAGAGGTTATAAATCCTGCCTAAGTTTATACAGCTGGTAAGTGGGGAGCCAGGGACTCTGGCTTCAGAGGTCCTTCAGAGGTACCTCTAGGTACCCTTCTCTCACTGCCTTTACTACATTCCCAGACCCTTTTGAGTCCACAGGTCTGAGGTTGAAAATCCTAATGTAACCTAAACTTCTCCTGGAAAGGAACTCAGAGAGATCAAGTGAGTTTTTTGCTCCCTTGCCCCATACTGAGATTCTAGTATATGAGGAAAATGGCAGTTACAATCAAAATACTAATTACCACATTTAGAGCCTTGTTTTAAATATAGTAAATAATATATTTTTTAATCAAAAACAGCCTTTTAAAATTTACCTATAACTTTTCATATAAGGGCTTATTTGATGGAAATGGTAATAATAATAACCATGAACCTACTGAATATGAAATATATTAATAAGCCATCTTAAAATGTTATTTACTCTTCACAACAATGAGAAAAATGCGTATTATTTTCTCTGGTTTACAGATGAGGCAGCAGGTTGACATGCTATCTCATTTAATCTTTGTCATAACCCTTTGAGGTCGGTTCTCTTACGATCCACAAAACATGAGGACATTGAAGCTCACAGAGAGTAAGACATTTGCTCAAACTCACACAGCAAATCAGAGGCAGAGCCGGGACTCGAACCCAGATCTTTTTGACTCAAAAGTCTGGGTTTTGAATCACTGTGCTCCAGTTCTAAAAATTACCCATAACGTAGGCAAATATCATCCCCATTTTGCAGTGGGGAAACTGAGGTAGTGAGAGAACTGGTTTACCTAATATTACCTTAGCTCTGCTGTACACTCTGGAGACCAAAATGTTTAGTAGTTGCACATAAGGGCTTTGGAGCTGGCTTACACTTTGCGCAGTGATGGGACCAGGTGAGCTCTCAATAAATGATAGCTGTTGTCATTTTCAGCATGGGAGTTCCGCAGCCCACAGTCTGGGCACAGACCTGATACCTGCGTCCTTGACTATCTGTTCTGTTTTTGTGCAGACTTGTGCTTGGACCACAGGAATTTGCTATCATCTGCATGTAATGCCTACTGATGACACACTATCACAATAAAGGCCACCTGAGTCTCTGCAGGGGAAAGCTTCCTTCGTGGGGGGCCCCTCTGAATGGATGTGGCCTGTGGGAGGCCCTTGGAGGAGAGGCACAGCCTCTGACTCACACTGAGCTGTCCCCCATCCGGTTAAGGCCGGCCCGGGAGCCGCCCACCTCTCCTGCACCCGCTGCCTTCTTGGCACAGGCCTCTGGCTGCAGCCTTTGGGCTTCAGGCTGCAGAATTACTCACTCACGGATTCTTCCTTTGGCATCTGCCAGAATCCAGGAAGAGGGCTTTGTAGTCTCTCCGTCTCACTTAGCTTTTTCCCTGCCTCCTTTATCAGTTGAATTGCTAAATCCAAAGCTGAATTTCTCTCCCATTTCCTCCAAGGACCAGTATCCAGCGGGAATCATCTCTGCACTTGGGAGGTTAGGGAGAAGTCGAACACCAGGTCTGGCTCTTTGCCCCTGGAGGAAGAGTTAGTCACTTGGTTACTGCCGGCTGAAATCGATTGGAGATGTCACAGGGAGGAAATGCTTTCCTATGAGTTAGTGGAGCATGGTCTCCACAAAAATTGCCTTTTTACTGAACAGAGAAAGTGGCAAACTGATTTCCTCTTCAGAGAGTTCTGACTTTAATCCTCTATCTGCTGCCGTTAGCAATTCCTTTCCATCCAGTGCATAGAAGTCACGGGAGGCATGTCACAAAAATGTGGAGCAGGGAGGAGAAAAATTAGATGTGTACACACGTTGTCTCATTTTATCCCCACAACAACCTAATTGTCATTATCCTGATTTTGTAAAAGGTAAAACTTGAGGTGATGAATGCCTGTCCAAGGTCGTGGAGTTGGTAACTGGCAGAGCCGACATATGGACCCAAGTCCTTTCAATGCCAAAGCCACTGTAGGGGAAATGGCCCTTCTGTCTCTTTCTCTCCCTCTGTCTCCCCTTTTCCTCTTGGTTCCATGCATCACCTTCCCCACTCCCACTCTCAAAGCGGTCAGAGGATTAAATGACACAACACACTGCCTTCCATATAGCACTTGCTCAGTAAATGCACATTAAATTTGAATTGCTATGCCATGCCTTTTATGAGCATTTGCATTTTCAAAAAGGACTCTTAGAAAAAAATAGTATAATACCAAGGACTAAATGGTGAATTTTCAGCACAGGAGATCTCTAGTGGGATGTTTATTTCCTCCTTCCCTTCCTCCCTCCCTTCCTCCCTCCCTCCCTTCCTTCCTTCCTTCCTTCCTTCCTTCCTTCCTTCCTTCCTTCCTTCCTTCCTTCCTTCCTTCCTTCCTTTCTTCCTTCCTCCCTTCTTCTCGTGTTCTCTCCTTCAGAACAAACACTGGCACTATCCTAACTACTTTATAAATATTTACTTATTTAATCCTCATCACCACTGTGTGATATAGGTACCATTATTGTTAGCAATATCCCATTTTGGAAATAAGTAAATGGGCATAGAGTGGCTTAGTTATCTGCCCAGAAACACACAACTTATAATAGGCAGAGCAGGAGTTTGAAGGTGGGCAGTTGGCATCTTTAGCCATTGCTGGTCTCCCTGTCCAGGCATGGATAGCTTCCTGGAGCCATTTCCATCTCTCACATGAACTTGACATTGCAGTTTACAAGATTTGTTCAAATAGGGTTTCATTCTATTTGATTGTCACCACCATTTGCGAAGTCTGGACTTTTCTTCTTATTTACAATAGAGAAAGCCCAAGTTTGGAGAATTTAAGTGACTTGTATAAGGTCACACAAGTGGTATGTTAGCAGAGCTTGAGAGCCGAACCATTTTATGGTCCCCTAATTTCTATGAATGAAGCTGGTGCTGAAGAATTAGAACTGGCCAGGACAACACTTTGAGCAGGAAGAAAGTGCTCATTGTGATAAATTTTTTTTTTCTTGAAAGTTGGATAGAGAAAAATGTGTGTGTGTGTGTAATAGTCATAAAAGTATTTCTCAGAACTTGAGGTTTTAATAAAATGTGAAAAACATTTTTACCAGCACGCTCTTTTCCCTCCTGGTTTTTAGGTACTGCATAATTTAAAGAAATGCAATCCATATGTTTGATTATTCATACTTCCATCATCAAAAAATATTGTTGATTCCTTGAGGAGCTTTTGATGTTCTAGAAACTTTTTTTTTTTTTTTTTTTTTTTTTTTTAGGGCAAGGGAGAAGAGAGAATTTTTTTTAAAAAAAGCATCCTTCCTTTTCCTACTATTTTGTTTCCCTTGAAAAAACATTTTATGGCATTTGAGTGGGAGATGAACAAGTAGTCACTAGAATATTCCATTCTTTCCCCCTTTAGATTTTTACTATAGTAATGAGTACAGAAATGCAGTTCTCAGCTTCAGGGCTCTCTGATGTGGTGGGGAGGGGAGTCAATATTTATGGAATTCTTACCTTGCAGAGTCACTTTATCTACATCTTCTTAGGTGGTGTTTCTAACACACAGGAAAGAGGTGTCAGTGGCTCCATTGTATAGAAGAGGAGAGCGAGGCTCAAAGGCCCGAGAGTTGCACTGCTGGGACACAAACCCAACTTTGCCTGGCCCTGAAGCTGTGGTGTTCATACATTTCAGCTCCTTCAAGAGAATACAAAGGTGTTTGCCATCCAGTGAAGACATTACCTGATTCTATTCACATCACAACCCTTACATCCCTAGCCAGCACCTATGCCATTCCCTTGTAGGAGCTCCTGCTCACCTTTACAGGAAGTGGGGAAGTGGGAGCTAAGGGTTAGTCCATGCAGCTTAAATGCCACCTACTCGAAGATGCTTTCTCAGCCTTCTGTCTAAAAAAGCCCTTCACGTATACTCCATCACTTAAATGTACTGTAATTGGCAATGTAGCATTTTTCACAAGATGATATTTTTCTTGTTGATCTATTTTTTTTCTGTTTATTATCTATCTCCACTCCTTTCTTCTTCCCCCTAGAAGTAGTAGAAATCCCTGGCATATAGAAGCCACTTAAGAAATATTTGTTGAAGAAAAGCCTGTCTTATCCATCACTGTAATCTTAGACTCTGAAACAGACTAGGTATTTAATAATAATATTATCCAATATTTACTGAGCACTTACCATGTACCAAGCATTTTTTGAAGGATTTTACATATATTATCCCATATTAACCACCTCTGAGGTAGTTACAATTATTATTCCCATTTTACAAATGAGGAAACTGAGGTACAGAAAGGGCAAAATCCTACAGCAAGCAAGAAGTAGAGCTGAGTTTCAAATTCAGACACTCATGACCCCAGGGCTGGGCTCTGAATTACAATTCTTAGTGTTCGATGAATCAGTGAGGGATTGAGAGAACTACAGCTAAGTGGAATATGGAGTTCTGAAGGCATGGAAGAAGCAAGGTGCTAAGTGCAGAGGGGAGAATTCATCGTAGCTGAAAGAATTCAACTTTTTGGAGAAGTTGAATTAGTTTTAGGATTTAGTTTTAGGATGGGTAGGATGTCAACATGTGCATTTTGGAATTCAGAGAACAGTGGCTAGGATAGCGAAAGGACAGGTTATGCACAGAAAAGAGAGGGAGGGAGGAAGGAAGGAGTGGGAAATAAGGCTGGAAAGGGAGGAGGAGGGCAGAAGTGGAGGACTTTGAATGTCAGGCCAACAGATGTGGCCTTGATGGTGTGCAAGTAATGTGCTATGAAGGGTTTCCACACAGGGAAATGCCATGATCAGAACCTCTTGCTTCAGGTGGTTTTCAGCCCTGCCTTTATGCTGCATCTACTGTAGTTCAGATGGTGTCTCAGTCTTTTCATTTCATCTTCACTGTAATCCCACAAGGTCCAGATTACTATTCCCATTTTTCAGACGACACTGTGGATGTTCACAGAATTGAATTTTCCCAAGTATCAGCTATTAACTGTTAGAAGTAGGACTTTAATTCCCCTATGCCCGTGCCATTTCCACCACCAGGTAAACACTTCCACACCCCAGGGAGAAAGGAATGATGCCACTGTACCCATCTCAACTTCCCAAGGGAAAGGAAGATAATTCCCTGGTTGCTTCTGCTTCTCAACCTAGAAGGCTGTTTCCAGGGGAGAGAGTTTATGATGTGGTAGGAGGAGCCAGAGGATGCGGTAGTTAGAAATGGGCTGGGGCATTGGTGAAGAGAGAGCCTTGTGGAGGAGGGGAGGGCTGGAAGAGAGACAGCAAATTGTTTCGGGATGGAATTTTCCAGACAGGGCCTCAGTCAGAGAACAAGTGTGCCTTCTGAATTTTCTCTATAATTGTTATTGACCTTTAGTGAGATGATCAAAATTACTGTGCTGTACCCCTCCACCCCTACCCCTTTTTCATAAAATTGTTTTCCCTGACTTTTCAAAAATGAAGTTTGGCAAGCCTAGCCCTGACAGCCAGCCGACTGTGGGAAAACAATGCACCTCCTTATGGCCCCAAATGGAGCGTTTGCAATTAATCCATTGATCTCAGTAGAAAACCCTATTGTATCAGGGCCCGCCAGGAGAAAGCTGTATCCTGCCCCTCTCCCGCCCTGCACAGAGCATTCATTGAAGTCAGCCCCCAAATTGATGGCAGGATATGGCCCTAAAAGCCTCCAAATTAAAGGGGCCCAGAAAATAATGTAGACTGCGTGGTGGAAGCTGGGGTGGGAACTGGGGAGGTAGGAGAGAATGGGGTAGGGGGAGAGGTTTCCTTCTGAATCTGTGCAGGAGCAGAGGGGCAGGCATGTCTTTGTCCAGGGGGTTGCAAACTATGAGGTATTTCTGGTCATCTTTTACTCTGTTTTCCTTAGTTTGTTCTGAGTTTTCAGACCCTTCGCTATCTAGTTTGCTGATTGTTTGGGACTTTGTTGCTCCTACCACTGAGAAAATGGACAATAATAATACTCACTGGGATCTATAGAGCATTGTCTGGATACCACCCCCTCCGTATCACCTCATTTACTTCTCCAACAGCTTTGTGCTGAGGGTGATTGGGATTATGAGGGCTATCTCCTGTTGAGTGGGTCCTGCCTGCCAGGTCCTGATTTACATATTCTTTTTCATTTAACCCTTCAAATCCTGGAAGTAAACCAAGCTGCGTTATGGTATAGTTTGGCCAGTTGAACAGGAACAAAGTCCACCAAGGTTCAAATGGGATTAAGTATCACTGGAAATAAGAGACACATTTTAAGAGCTCTGAGACAGAGCAATGTATGTGGCTGGAAGCAAGTTAGATAAACTGCCCAAACTGTCTTCCATGGAGGGCGGATTGAGATGATCACAGGACTTGTT
Organism: Rhinopithecus roxellana; assembly: GCF_007565055.1. Classification (NCBI taxonomy): domain Eukaryota; kingdom Metazoa; phylum Chordata; class Mammalia; order Primates; family Cercopithecidae; genus Rhinopithecus; species Rhinopithecus roxellana. The sequence continues at coordinate 50,035,832 of NC_044560.1, read as the reverse complement.
TTTGCTGAGCTGAATGGAGTGCTTAGTGGAATGCTGCCATCCTGGGGCACCAGGCGTGCTTGTGAGATTGTGCCCTGCATAACTCCTGGACCTACCGTGCGTGCCCTCTCAGATCTTCCCTCATCCAATACATTCTCTTCTAAATGAATGTTAAACAAATATTCAGAGACTCGTAAGACTTGTAAGCCCTTCAGGAAGACCTATGGTGTCAGCCCTGGTGGTGGGTATTCTCATTTTATAGGTGAGAAAACTGAGGTTCCATGAGGTAGAATGACATGCTTGAGGGTACACAACTATTAAGTATTTGATTCCAGACCAACAAAATATAAGCTCTAGGAAAACTGGGGTCGTTATAGTCTCACTCAGAGATATATACACCACCTCTATCTAGCTTGGCATCTGGCATGCAGTTGGTACTGAAAAACAAAAATTGTTGCATAAATAAATAAACTGCTTTTTGCTCTTTTTTAGGGTATGTGGGGCTCTGGCTCCTCTCTTGTCTGCCTGGCTGCTATACTGCTATTTGTCTGATCCTTATGTTGTTCCACAATCCTTCTACAAGGATCTTCCAATAAGATAGGCCCAACCAACCTCGTGAGCCAGACTGGTCTTCCCAGATCCTGTCTTCACACCGGCTCCTCACTTCCCCATTCCTCTCTGTCCCTGCCTTCTATGTGGTAATTCCCTTTTAAAAACAATAAATAAAAATGAAAAAGAGAGTGGTGAACACACTGACTTGCTGAAGCTTTTGTAGTCTGAGCTGTGAAACCTCAGTCTCTGAGTGCAGCTGTGCCCAAGGGCTCCACTTGAGGAGGCTTCGCATCAGTAAGCAGATGCTTCAAAGTGCTCACACTGAAGCTTCCTCCTCCTCTTAGAAAAGGCTGCAGGGGTAGGGATGGGGTGGCCACACCCATCAACCAGCACCAGCCTGAGCCCCAAAGAGACTAGCTTGGGTGCCATAGCAAGGGACAGAGTATCTTTTGAGTCCTCATAACAACTCTGAGGGGTAGATGTTATTGTCCCCACTGCATTGCTGAAGAAACTGAGGCTCAGATGTGTTGAGTCATTTGCTAATACATGCAAGAATCAGGATTCATAAGCAAGGCTTTCTGTTCAATTCCACTATCTTCTCATTGCCTCATTTTCTGAGCACAGCTGAGGCTCCCGGGTGAGTGAAGATCAAATCCGAGTTTCCGTCCTATTTTCCCCTCCGGCTCGCTCTCACAGAGTCACTCTGAAGATGGAAGCAGAATCAGAACAGAGCTTGTATGTTTTGTTATGTCTCACCTCTTTTTCCCAAGATTTCAAAGGCATGGGCCCATTTATCTAGACACTCAAGTTCTCAACAGGGGCGTTAGCGGCTGGGGAGTGGAATGCTGTTTGGAAAGGATGAAACAACACTGGCAGTGTTTATATTCAATTCCGGAGACCTGGTTAGAAAAATATTTTTAAAAAATGGAAGGAAGAGTAACCATGCACTTACAGAATGTGGGCTCCTCATTGCGAGGGACTTTTGCCCTTGGATTCTATTCCCAGGAGTAGACGTGTCCAGCCTCACACTGCCGTTAGGAGATGAAAGGGAATCGTTCAACATTTCCTTCTATTGTTTGTGCTTTCTCTCTGCTTTGTCACCATGATATTCATTATTGGAATTTTGTTAATGTGCCGTTTCTCCCCTGGAAACAAAAGAGAAGAGCTGTCAAAGCAAAGCAGGCAAGACCTGTGGCTCACTCCTAAGTGAGTAATTATCATGTGTCTTGGAATGGTTGGCTGCTTCCAGTTGAAGATGTTTGAGCTTAAAAAGGAAGACACATAAGCATCCAGTGAAGTGAAAGATGGGGGAATCCACCTGGCTGCAGGAGGTGGCTTAGAGCCCACAGCAAGGCACAGGGAGGGCTGAATATGACTCGGGAACTGGAACACCTGAGCTCAAATCCTGATTGCACTCTTTACAAGCTGTATGACCTTGAGCAAGCTACTTACCATCTCTGAACTTCACCAAGTTCATCACATAGACAGGAATTCTGTCTATGTGTTGTGTGTTCTTGTGAAAATGAAACATGAGAGAATATGAAAGTGCCCGGTACATGGTAGCTTTCAAATATGTCTCTTTCCTTCTTTCTTTCTCCTGTTAACATCCATTCTACCTGCACAACCTCCAACATGAAGCTTTCTTTCTTTCTTTCTTTCTTTCTTTTTTTTTTTTTTTGAGGTAGAGTCTTGCTCTGTGGCCCAGGCTGGAGTGCAGTGGTATGATCTTGGCTTACTGCAACCTCCATGATATAGTCTGGCTGTGCCCCCATTCGAATCTTAACTTGAATTGTATCTCCCAGAATTCCCATGTGTTGTGGGAGGGACCCAGTGGGAGGTAACTGAATCATGAGAGCCGGTCTTTCCCATGCTATTCTCATGATAGTGAATAAGTCTCATGGATCTGATGGGTTTATCAGGGGTTTCCACTTTTGCATCCTTCTCATTTTCTCTTACTGCCACCATGTAAGAAGTGCCTTTTACCTCCCACCATGATTCTGAGGCCTCCCCAGCCATGTGGAACTGTAAGTCCAATTAAACCTCTTTTTCTTCCCAGTCTTGGGTATGTCTTTATTAGCAGCGTGAACCAGACTAATACACTCTATCTCCCAGGTTCAAGTGATTCTTCTGCCTCAGCTTCCCGAGTAGCTGGGATTACAAATGACTGCCACCACACCCAGCTAATTTTTGTATTTTTAGTAGAGGCCAGGTTTCACCATGTTGACCAGGATGGTCTCAAACTCCTGACCTCAAGTGATCCATCTACTTTGGCCTCCCAAAGTGCTGGATTACAAGCATGATCCACTGTGCCTGACCCAACATGAAGCTTTTGAGATGGCCAAGTGAAAGAAACAGGAACAGTATGAACAAGAAACCTCAAGCACTGGCAACTTAATTTCTCTAATGAGGAATTGTATGTATGTTTGTATGTATTTGTGTTTTGGAGCAATAACTCAGAGCAGAGAAGAAAAGAATATTTCATTGAGGTTATCTGTCCACGTGGGTTTTCAACACTGCTGTGACTATTAATTAGAGTATGTATAATTAAGCCTACCATTTATAAAGCACCTGTTCTGGGTATTGTTGGAATATTATCTTGTTTAAACCTTACAACCACCTTATGTAGTAGGAACTGTCATGCAAATTTCCACATAAGGAATTAAGGCTCAGAGAAGTGGTCAGTAGTGGAGTTAGGATTTTAATTAGGCTTTTTCTGATTCCAAAGCTACTCCTACTACCACTGAATTTCAAAAGCTCTTGTGATCTCTAACACTCATATCAGTATTTAGTATGCACAACCTTGTGTTCATTCATGCATTCAGTCAAGGAGCTAGGAACTACTCTAAAATGGGGGGATTCCAACTTAGAAGATGATCTTTACCAATTATCTAAAAATTTTGAACTTCAGGTATTTTTTTAATCTGTAAGTGGAAACATTGATATTTACCTGATACTTTGAGAGGATTACATTAATAAATGTATGAAAAGTACTTTAGAGTGTACTTGGTATATGCAAGGTGTAAGTATAAGTCTTAGAACACTCCAACCAGGTAGTTTCAGGTGAAGAGTTATTGAAAGAGTTACAGGCATAGAGAAAGCAATGAAGGATCATGCTAGATCTGAAGGCTAGCAACAGAAGGGCACAGTTATCTTCCCCGGGCCTGAAAGGGTGAGGGGAAGGCATGGTCATGGAACAAGGAGGAGGTGGTCACAGATAGGGCTGTAGTCTTTCAAGAGCTGTGGGCTTTGGTAGAGAAATGCAGCTAACCCACAGCAACCTGACAGAAAAGGAGCCAGGAGAGGAGATACCGTAACCTCACTCTCCTTTCAGTTCTGATCTCCTGCTGGTGGCACCCATTGGCCAAAACCAACTGGAGACTGGGGACAAGGGAGCCCCTTGATGTCCTCTACATGGTCAGCCTCCAGGGGCACAGAGCTGGATAAGGGAGTGCAGAGAGTGGATCTAGATGGGCAGAAAAAATATCCAGCTGCTTATTCCATAAATATTGAATTCAAATCCCCACTCTGAAATTGCTTGTAGTCAAATAAGAAAGATCAGACTTACCTAACATTCATAATACAGGACAGGGTGGGTGAGTCTATCACAGTAGGCTTGAGTTGGACTAGATGCCACCTCATGTTTGTCACAGCCTGCAGTGTTTCCTCAATGTCTCACAAAGCCCAGACTCTTCAAAGCAGGCCTTGAAGACCCTCTACACTGGGGCTCAGTTCACATGTCCTCCTCTCACCTGATGTAGTGGCCAAATTGGATTGCTGATGGTTCATGGTGTTTTCCTAAGCACAGTCACACCTCAGTGCTTTGATGGAAGTGCTTTCTCCAGCACAGCAGGCCCTGCTCTCTGCCTTCCCCTAGCCCTTTTCAGCTCTCAGGGCACATACCACCTGCTCAATGAATCCTCCTCTGCTCACTCCCACTCAGATTTTTAGCATGATTTTCCTGTGCTTCTGCAGCATAGGGCTTGCTTATCTGGGTAAGGCATACTTCATTCAACAAACATTTCATTCAGCAAACATTTACTGAATGTCTATAGTGTTCCTGGCACTGTGCAAAAAGAGACTAAAAGCGAATGAAGGCTGGTTCTTTCTCTTAAGCAGCTCTTATTCTTCCTGGAATTAGCATTCTCCTTCTACTTAACCATCTCTCCACTAGACTATGGGTGTGCTGAGGACAGGGAATTGGCTTAATTATCTTTGTGCTCTCAGTGCTTAGCAACCATGTGGCACAGAAGTCTTTCAGGAAATGTGAAGTTATAGAAGAAAAAAGAGAGAAAGAGGAAGAAAGGATAGAAGAAGTTAGTTAATTTATTCCACAGTTGTTTGCTAAGTGCCTGAAATATGCCAGGTCCTAATGAACAAAGAATAGTACAAAGGCTACACACATACAGGTGTGTGTATGTGTGGGGGAGCAGGAGCCAGCACACATGAACACTCAGAACTTAGTGGTGAGTGTGTACGAAGCTCTGAGAACAAATCAGAGGATGCACCTCTTGACTAGCTTTCTGAACTGAAGTTTTCCGAATCCACAGGAAAGAAGAGAGGGACCTATTTGGATGTCCAACTGAGTTACTGAGTGGTGGTTACAGGGACTCTTCAAATAATTTCAGAAAGCAGGTGATTTTTGCAATTGCAGGCTTAGAGGCATATGGTATTTGGATGATATAATTTCTTTAATTGAAAGTGTTATCTTAACCAGGGAGTTTTGCAAAACCCCAAAACAAAGACATCTGTTGCTGTTTTTGTTCTTTTCCCCAGCAAACAGTCTGGTGGTGAAAAATAGGAATGACTAAATGGAACACCAGGGAAAATCATGAATTTGAAAAACAAACCCCTACATCTTTAAGAGGGGGGCAACTAATCATGGCACAAAACAGGCACTTCTGAATAGAGTCTTCTGTGAAATCTTGGGTCATTATAACTCTACTTATTTTCATATCAATATTATTAATACAGAACCAATGAGATGAGCTTATGGCAAGTTTAGTGCACTTCTCTGTTGTCCATGGACCTTAACTATTAGCTCTGTATGCTGGTGGTTTGGCTAAATTTTTATACCAGATCCTTTAATCCATCTGCCTCCTGGACATCTTCTCATGATGGCCCAAACGTGCCTCAAACTCAGCTGCTCAAAATTAATCTCATCAGTCTACTGGAACCTGCTTCTTTTCCTGAATTCTCCATTTTGGGGAATGTCCCGCCAAGTTGGAAATCTCTCAGGACCTTCTCTCTCTTGCAAATCTTGCAGAAGCTGAAATCAAGATTTGTTGTCTCTCTGTTGGAAAGATTCTGCACTCTGCTACCTCTTCTTCACCCTCAACTACCTCTGTGTCCCACTCTCTAGTTACTGCAATGATTCTACCTCTCTCTAGGCCTTTATCCAACCTTGACGGTGACCTACAGGGAAATGGCAGAAAGCAGAATTCACCTCATATGATTCAAGTGGAGAAACATTAATGAAGGAACTGCTTAGAGGGGTGGAGCAGTGTTAATGGAATAAACAAGGGATGTTGAGGCGCCTAGAGACTAGCAACAGTTGGAAGCTGTTATCATCTCTACAACCAAAGGGACAAGGGAGAGAAATAGATTGAAGCCCAGAGAGAACTGGAACTGTAGAGGAATGGCTGTCCAGTGGGGCATAGCCAGAGAGGCCATGTGGAAATGGAGAGAGCAGGAGAGAAATCACACAATGCACTCTTTACCCACCTTCCCTCTGTTGGTACTTCCCATTGTTTGGACCCAGAGCCTAGTTCTAGGGAGCCCAGAAGAAACAGTCTGCAAGAGTCAGCCTCCTAGACACAGAGCAGGGCAGAAAACTGCTGAGAATGCATCTGGGGCATAGGAAAGAGAATCACAAGCCTCTCCCCTCTTATCCATTCTACACTCTGATACCCGAATACTACTTCTATAACCCTGACTATGTCTCTTCTCTGACTGAATCACTTTAGAAACTCATTTCACTCAAGATTAAAAATCACAGCTCCTTAAGCTGGCATTGAGTCTCCCCACTGCCAGCGACCTCTCTAGTCCCGCCTCTCACCACTCCTGGTGCTTACCTGACCCCCCAATTCTACTTCCAGGCCCCTGAATATACCATGATGTTCTAAATCTTCATGGCTTAGTGAACGTTCCTTTCTTTTTCTGAAATAGCCTCTCCCTCCCCACCCAAACCTTTCCAATACCACCTGGCTGGTTAGCTGCAAGTCTTTTCAAGCCTAGTTCAGATGTCACCTTCTCTGGGAAGCCTCCTCTAACCATTCCACTCCTCGACCTGAATTAATCACCTCTACCTCTGAATGATCTTCATTATACACATTTATATTTTCACTATTGACACACTTTATGACTTTCTCTTGATCATGTCTGTATCCCCCAGCTACACTGGTAGGTCCCTGAAGGTAAAGACTATATATTATTCATCTTGGCATACTAGATAATTGTCATAGTTCCTGGAACACTAAATCTGTCCAGTAAACATTTAAGGAATAAAGGAAAAAAGAGAGGGAGGGAGACAGGGAAGAAGGGAGGGAAGGATAAAGGAAGGAAGAAGTAAGGAAAGGAGATGACGAAGGAGGGAAGGGAGAAGGGAGGAAAGAGGGAGGAAGCAAGGGAGGAAGGAAGGAAGGAAGGGTGAGGAAGAAGGGAAGGAGGGAAGGAAGGAAAGAAAGAAGGATGGAAGGAAGGGAGGAAGGAAGAGAAAGGGAGGCAGGGAAGGAAGGAAGGAAATTGTTCTAATTGTTCAAAGCATTTTCAAATATCTTTCCACCTCTGACCTTCACAAGCAGTCTAAGTGTTGTGGTGGGTATGATTACCTAGGATAAGAACACTGAGTCTCAGAAAGGGATGGATGGAAGCTGGGTCAGAGGCAGTGGGAAGAGCTTGCGATTGAGAATCAGACTATTTGGTTTGAGCCCTGGGTCTCTAATTTTCTGGGCATGAATTCTTTGCTGAACTAGAAACCTCTCTGAGCCTTTGCTTCATTTCTGTAAAACCTCCCAGAGTTGTGGTTGAGGCAACGTATGAAGATGGTTCACATACCATACAAGGCTAGACAAATAAAAGGGACATAGGGCCACTTTTCAGCACTGACTCTGTCATTTTTAATAGTTTTGGTTAAATTATTGACATCTGCCTAACTCTACTACCTTATATACCCAAGTCAACAAAAGGCTGAGTAGGCTCTTCCCACAGTGGGAAAGTTGCTTCTTGGATTTTTAGAGTTGTCAAGGTAGGTCCAGAAAATACCTGGAGACAACCTAGTCCAATCTTTGATCTTCTGCTACTGTCACCCACTACAGGCTTCCCTGACAAGAGGACACAGGCTTCACACACCAGCAGCAGCTCACTCCAATCCAGCTAGCCCTTTCCATCTTTGGAACACTCTGGATGCCAGAAACTTCTTCCTTTGAGCAGAAATCTTTCTCTCTATAACTTTTTCATATTGGCTTTGTTTCCTTGGCTTTGGGACCAGAAAAGGCCATGTTCCTTCCCACGTAACAACTCTTTTAAAATGAAGGCGTCGCTTTTGTCCTGAATTGCTACTCTTCCAGGCCACGCTTCTCTTGTCACTCAGCTGTTCTTTATTAGAGAGACTTTGAGGAATTTTACTACTCTGAGAGCCTCATCAGAATTTTTCTCTCTGCTGCTATTTCTCATTGGAGTCTGTGAGAAGCCATTCGACTGCCTCCTGACAACATTGACACCATAGGAATCCATCATACATCTCAAACAATAATCACAGGTAACCGAGGTCCATATGTCCAGATAAGAAAATCAAGGCTCTGTGAAATGGGGGTTGCTTGCCCTAATTCATATCTATGGTAAATAGAAGCACAGGGACTAACCCACAGCTGCCTGACTTCTAGAGCCCCTGTGTTTTCTATTGCCAATGATACCTGTGCTTGCTCCATTTAAGCCATGGACAAAGAGAACTGAAGGGTGCACTGATTGCTTTCCTCAATTCAAAGCAGTCTCCTCAATGAAAATATAGGATTAGACAAGTTTCTCATCATTGATGGTGCCTTTCACATAAGAAGCACTTGAAAAACAATAAATATTCTTAGCATCACGATTATTTAGTGCTTCATGAACCTTGTGAATTGCTTCTCCCAGTCATTCTGAGATTTTCAGATAATGAGGTTCTGGGTATCATATAGACTGGTGCTCCTCCCAGTGAGGTCTGCATACCGGTGTCAGTTTACAAACCATCATGGGTCCTTGCTGAGATAAGTACAGAAGTTGAGAATGAATGTTGAGACATTTTATAGCAATTTGACATCACCATGGCATCCAAGCATGTAATTTTGTATTTTACAAAAAGCATCAGTTGGCCACAGATTGAAAATAAAAACCTGGTCCTTTACCGTAGGCATTTTGAGAAGCACTGATGCAGACCATTCTCTAATGATTGACTGGTTCTGTTTCATTTGCATAAGAATTTGGACTTCACTTGGAGAATAGGATCCGTTCAGCTAGGTTTGGAAAGCAATAGTCACATTGACTGTGTGCTGTGTGCTCTACTAGGGGCTGTGACGGGACCATGGGGATAAGCAAGGCATTGGATCTTCCCACAGCACTCATCACAACAGTGTGCCCAGAGCAGATGCTTAGGAAATGTTAAAATTGAATTGGTTTGACTTGAACGTGCACTTGCAATTCTGAAGGCTACCTAATGGTAGATGTCTACAGGAATCTTTAGGCCTGGTCAAGAATGTCTGAACACATGGCCTATAGTTATGGGTTATAAGCAATATGAGAGTAAGACCCTGTGCACATCTCCAAGTGCTCTTAAAAAAAAAAAAAAGGGAAAGATGGACTGAGATCTTGGTAATTTGTCTGCATTATTTAGCTATCTATTTACTTGGCTTTTTTTTTTTCTTTTTCATCCATGTGGTCTTATTTTGCCAACTAGACTGCTTACTTTTTGAGGAAAGACTATATGATAGACCACATGTCTTCACATTCAAAAACATACTTTTTCAAAATTTTTCTGAAATCAGTAATGATCTTATAAGTGATATGCTCATATGATGTTACCTCCCCTAAGCCTAAAAGTGATCAAATCAGTGGTGCTTTTTACATTTGAAGGCATCTTAGAATTTAACAAATACTGCAAGTCCATGATACTCAAATTGCTTTCAGCACTTTATTGGGCTCGTATAGCATGTTCCATAAATACCCCCTGGTTGAATTATCACCTTCAGTTTTTTGTTTGTTTGTTTGTTTGTTTGTTTTTGAGATGGAGTCTCACTCTGTCGCCCAGGCTGGAGTGCAGTGGTGCAATCTGGGCTCACTGCAAGCTCCGCCTCCCAGGTTCAGGCCATTCTCCTGCCTCAGCCTCCCGAGTGGCTGGGACTACAGGCGCCCGCCACTATGTCCGGCTAATTTTTTGTATTTGTTTTTAGTAGAGATGGGGTTTCACCGTGTTAGCCAGGATGGTCTCGATCTCTTACCTTTAGTTTTTAGAAACATAAGTTGAACTCACTGAGGGGCAGAAGTATTAAGTGGAAATGAAAGCCTTTTGTCTGCAATTTAAACGAATGTTTGCTTACTAATTTATCCCCAACAGTTGGTAGCTTTATCCTACCTCACAGATGAGAAAACTTAGGCTCAGAGGTAGAGGCTGTTGTTTGACCAGGGTCAACAACAGGTTAGTTGCTGAACCGAGAGTCCGTGCTCTTTCTACTATAGCAAACCAGTAATCTGTGTTCATTGCAAAGCCCAGTTGAAAAGTTATTCTTACAGGAAGGCTTCTTTGATTCTTCTATCCAGATAATGGTGATCTTTGTCTTTTTTATGCCTCCCTCACACTCTATCTGTGTCAAGCTGATGGCCTTAATACTTTATGCCTTAAATTATGGTACTTTAGGCATGTCTTGGTTCCCGCCATTAGATGCCAGTTCCTTGGGAGGCAACTAAGGAACCAACCGTTACAAGGAGATGTTGACAACTTGCCCCAGATCTTAAGATATTTCCCTTGTGAAACCTAATTTAAGCTTTGAGTATGTGTATATGTGGTTCATTTGTGATGGTAAGGGGGTGGTTCTGGTCCCAGCTAAGGTCCTATCAACTTATATGTTCTGGAGCAATTTACTTTAAAATTCATCCTACCTTAATGTGATTGTTTCCTATGTAAAGAAGTAATGTGGACTTCACACAAGTAATGAGGATTTGGGGTTGTAATTATAATGGGATACAAATTTCCTCTGAGTACAATGGAATATTATTGCTGGCAGTAATAAAAGCCAACATTTCTATAGCATTGTATAACATAAAAATATTTTCTTGTCTATTATGTTGTTTCATTCTCATAACAACTCTATAAGGTAGGTAACCTCATGCTCATTTGCTATAAAAGGATACTGAGACTGAGTCACCCGTGGCTCCCACTTATGGCCAGAAAGTGGCAGAGCCAAAACTAGCATGCATCATCCATCTTCATATCCATGCTGCGTTTAACAATACAATGTTATCATGACCACTTTTGTTGTTTTCCTAACACTGTTCTATCTGATGTAAACTCATTATAGCAATGAACTCTTTGGTGGCCAAGTATTTGATAAAATCTATTGTGGAACTAGAGCTTTCCAGCTGACATATCAGGTGGGTTATTAGGATTAATAGGCAGGCAGTAGACACTATCAGTCATGTTTGCCTTGGAGGTAAACTGAACCACAAAGATGAAGGGAATTACCCAAGAATGATGAGGCCTATTTCTTTGACTGTTAGGCAGACATCTTATTTTCTCATGGAGCAAGTGAATGTAGGCTTGGATAGGAGGTAAGTCAGTATGTTCTGATCCTGGTCTTAGTACCTGCTAGAGGTACAATCCAGCACAGACCCTGAACATGTTCCATGTGAATACTATCTTTGAACCATGTATAGGATCCTGGTCACTGACCTTGGTGCTAACCATGAGCCCAAATGAGATGTGTTACATTTGTCCAACACATAGAACATACTTTTGGGGTGTGGACTATCTCTGGGTTCCTGGCTATTCTCAGCTCCTGACTACTTCCTAATCTGGGTTCCCAGGTCTTTATCACTTGCTAGGGAAATTGTTCTCTACAAATGGGTCCCTATGGCACAAAGTTCCCATTAGGGGGACTACATCAACTGGGTGTGGACCTGTTTTGTCAGCAAAATTCCCTTGAGAACCCAGAGGAGCTTATGTCTTTTTTTGTGACGGTTCAATTTAGCCATGTAATGGGAAGCACTCAATTTCACTCTTCAAAGCCCACTAAGTGGCTGCTTTCTTTGTGAAACCTCTGTTAGCCCCTTTAGGTAGAGTTCAGCATTCTGCTCAACTACTGTTCTGTGTATTCACCTTCATTGTTTTACTCATCTCATGGCATGGTGGAACTTGGGTATGTGTCAGTCTTTCCTACTAAATTATGAGCTCCTAAGGCCAAGAGCTATGGAGTCCCCAGGGCCTACCAAGGAGGTTGTAGAGTAGGAGTTAAGATGGATGGAAGGATAGATAAATAATGGAACGATTTAGGGTTGGAGGACTTGGGTTTGAGCCCCACCTGGCCAATGCACCAGCTGTGTGACTCAGTCACATCAGAACTTACCTGGGTCAAACTTCCCTTTCAGGTAAAATGAAGAAAATAATGCTTTTCTATCATGGTCAAATGTGGTAATATGTGTGGAAATGCTGTGAAACAGTAAAGTTACATAACACAAACCACAGTTTTAAATTTCCAGGACATATATGAGCAAGCGCTATGTATTAATAACTGGCACAGTTCTAGGTGATTCAGTGGAGAAGGAGGCAAGTATCAAAATGGCATCCCAGGGTGTGTCCATGTCCTGCCTCTTGATTTTGATGAAAATGTGAGAGCAAGGGGAATGGTCATCACTGATTATCTTAGAATAAAATATTTAGTCTGTTTGTCTGTCTCATGCTTGACGCCACTTGACAACGTCCACAGCAGTGTGTCCTCCAGTTCCTGTCTCCTGTGATGGGAAACTCACGCCCAGGCCAGGGCCATCATGCAGGCACACACCCACATTTGGTATAATGCCCTGCTGCCACCGTCTTGAAATGCTTCAGCATTTAAACCAGGAGTCCCACAGTTAAATTTTGCATTGGTTCCCGCAAATTTTATACCGGGCCCTGCTTGCATCCTCTGGAGACTGCTCTGCTTTTCTGTTCATTGAGCAAACATCTCCCTCCCTGTTGGCCATTCCGAAGTATGCTGCTTTTGAGGTCTCAACTGAGAGAAGGATCCCTCTTTCTGCCAATGAGCCTAAGATATTTAAATGCAGCTGTTTTCTCCTCCCTTCCCCACCCATATCTCCTCTCTTCTCTTTTCTCTATTAATTTGTGATGTCATCATTATTATATAGTATTATATATATAATTACATATATTATATGTTATTACATTTAAATGTAAAATGGGGCCAATTTTGGGGATGTACTGTATTCCATTTATCTGCCTGTGTTTTCTTGTGTTTGGCATTATGCTGTTTTAATAATTGTAGTCTTTTGATATGTCCAAAATTTGTCAACAGTAGTTCTTTATGATTATTTGTTTGAGTTTGTATTTCTCCTGTCTGTAGTCATCGAGATGATATTAAGAATGACTAGATTATTGGGATAAACCCTACTTAGTCATGGTGGATTTTTCTTTTTAATATACTATGGAATTCAAATCACTATCATTTTATTTAGCATTTTCACTAAGATATTAATATGTGAAGCTAAACTATAAATACTTTTGTGGTATTATCTGTCAGATTTTACTATGAGGATTTGTGATAACTTTATTAAAAAATGAGATAACTTTTCATATTTCTCTATGTTGTTGAACACTTTAGGCAGCACAGTAATCTTTTCCCTTAAAGTATTAGAGAATTCACCATATAAGGCCGGGAGGCTGTGAGGCTGAAGGAGAGGGTAATCCTGAAGATAATTTTCTTAAATTGCGCTGTGGTTATTGATGTGTGTGTGTGTGTGTGTGTGTATTTCTTGTTGAACCAATTAATTAATTTTTTTCCAGAAATTATCCAAATTAATAAAAAAATTTTGGAAGCATAAGCACATAGCTATGTATAACATTCTTTGGACATTTATTTTTTCTATATATATTATATTCCTCCTGCATTTTTAATTTATTTTCCTTTTCTTGAATAGATTTGTCACAGGTTTATAAAGATAACTTATTTTTACCCCAGAGAAACAGTCTTTAGATTTATTAATATCTGTGAAGTCACTATATATTCTATTCCTGCTTTCAAAATAATTAATTTTGGTCTTTATAGTTTCTTTTCTACTTCACATCACTCTTTCTTTGGTGTGAATGGTTTATTTAAAAATGCTTTTTAGTTAAAATATTATTAATTCAATTTTCTTATTTAAAATGAATAAATTCAGTAAAGCATAAATAAAATTTGAAATCTTCATTTTTTTCCATATTTCAAAATAGTTTGCAGTGTTTTAATTTTAATGAGTTCATTACTGACATGTCCTCACTTGGGATCATAACTTTTATTACTATAAAGTGATTATTGTTATCTTTTTCCTTTTGAAATCTGCTTTGTCTAATATTTAACTAATCTTGCTTTCTCTTTAAAATTATCTAACTAATAAGGTTGCATCCTCATTATTTTAAGCTTCCTGTGACATTTCATGTGCCTGTCTTTTATACAGACAAACCACTGGTTCTGTTTTAAAACCTAGCCCAGGACTTTCTATCCTTTACAAGCTCATTTCTGTTTATCTATCTATGTTTTACAGTTCCCTTGCCATCCTGGTTAATAGTGGATTTATAAGAGGTTCATTTCTTTAAAAGTTTTAACTTTTGTGGAACCTCATTTTATTACCTATACCCCGCTATACACTTTTCCCTCCATTTCTAAACTGTTTCCCCAAGGAAACCAGCAAGTTGAAGCAGGAGCAATTCAATAATATGCCTCCATAAGGATAGTACTTTTCAAACTTATTTATGTAGGAAACCTAGGAAAAATAGTATTAAAATATTGATGAAATACCAAAAGGAACCTACAAATATAATGTACATTTGGATTAAAAGACGAATGAAAAGTTTGTCTGATTTAATTGTTGCAAGAAATGATCACATTGATTCATATGTTTAATGTACAACAAACACTGATTAATATCAGAAATACATGGTGCTCTTATAAGAAATATATATATATATATATATATATATATATATATATATATATATAACATAGACTAACAATCATCCAAAAGGCAATATAAATGAGTTGTTTAGAGCCACCTATGTATCATTTTATAGTAGAATGTTCCAGGTTTTGTAAATCAGGAATCTCTCATAAGACCACCAGGCATTCTAATTTAAGATGTGCCATTTCTCATCTTTTTTTTTTTAAACTACAACATTATGCATCCTATGCTGTAATAAAAAGGAATATACACATGCACATACTTCTTATGTAAAGTTGACCCTTGAATCACATGGAGGTGAGGAATACTGACTGCCCTGCACAGTTGAACATCCATGTATAACTCCCCAAAAACGTAACTGCTGATAGCCTACTAGTGACCAGAAGCCTTACTGATAACACAAAGAGTCAACACATATTTTTAGGTTATATGTATTATATACCATATTCATATAATAAAGTAAAATAAAAGAATTTCCTTAAGAAAATTATAAGGAAAATATATTTACTATTAAGTGGAAGTAAATCATCATAAAGAACCTCATCCTTGTCATCTTTACATTGATCAGGCTGAGGAGGAGGAGGAAGAAGAAGGGTTGGTCTTGGTCTTGCTGTCTCAGGAGTGGCAGAGGCAGAAGCAATCAGCCTATAAGTGGACTCATGCAGTTCAGATCCATGTTGTTCAAGGGTTAACTGTATGTGTGTTAAATTATATTTTAGCTAAGTATCTCAAAATTATTTTTTACTTTTTATTTTTAATTATTCAGGACAAAGCCTACCTTAAAGATTGCTGGCATTTCACAAAATATGATTGGGAAAATTTGCCTTAGGAGCAACTGGGTTATAATAGTTCTGATAAACGTCATGGAAAGATGACATTATTCATCTTTCAGTCATTGCTTTTATACAACAAACACTTAGGAGGCATGGATTCTGGATCAGGCATTGTGCTTACCTACAGTTGGAGTTGGGAGTGAAGTGACTGAGTCTGGGACAGGTGAAAAACAACAGATCTTTGGGTCTTAGATATACCATGTCACTTAAGATATACCATGTCACTTAAGATATACCATGTCACTTAAGGCTCACAGAATTCCCATTTCAGAGATGGAGAAACTGAGCCATGGTGGGAATGAGAGACTCACCAAGAGTCATACTACTTCAAAAAGTATAAAACATGGGTCAAAGGTTAGCCTTTGTCCTCTCTCTGTCTTCCATCATGGTAGCAGTATGGCCCCCATGCCTCTCTTTCTTGGGGAAGCCAAGCCCCTCATCTTCACTGCCCCAACCATTCAAGGATAGACTGGCCTACATATCTCTCTTAAGCCTCCTTCCTGTTGGCTAGTGCCATGGTGACCACCATCCCAAAAGCCCAGGACCTCTGGGTTTTCACTCTACAGCTGCATGGCTTTGAGAAAGTCACTTACCACCCTGGTTCTGAGTAACTTCATTATAAAAGAGGAATGACAATAACCTGGGTTCAAATCTTGGTTTGGTCACCTGTCAGCTTTGTCTTCTTAGGCTTCAGTTTCCTTGTCTGAGACATGGAGCTACACTGTACTGGATGAATGGAATGAGTAAAGGTATATGAAAGTGCTCTGCTAGAATCCTGGTGCATAGTTGGCACTTATTAACTGTGCTGTATTTCTCCCATGTTTTAGATAACTGGGCCTTCAGAAAACTTGCTACAATTTTCAGGAAATGTGTGAGCTAAGGGTATCTCTGTTTTCACTTGCTTCTGATTTTGTCCCTTCTCCACTCTAGGTGTCTTTGTTTCTTATCTTCTTTGTAGGCCTAAGCACTGACCGGGCAAGGCAGAGAGTGAAGCCATAAAGAGAAGTCAGCAAGGCAGTTGGGCCCCTGGGAGGAAGGGGGTGGGCAGGTCTCATTCTATTTGTACAGGTGCATTGTAATGCTGCCTGTGGTGTGAACATTTTCCACTTCATTACTCCTGGCCCTGGCCCAGGCCCTGTCTGCTCCCCTGGCCCCTGCCTTGGTTTAATTTCAGCAGTTCCTGGCCTTTGGAAGGCAGCAGTCACAGAAAGGAAAACAAATGAGGTCGCCATAAACATTTCTGCACATTGCCCAGCCAGGGCAGATGGGTATGACTGTGGAGCAGGAAGGGGGCCATTTGTCTGGGGCTGCTGGTACCCCCATCAAATTAACTCAGTTCCCAAGGGCTTCTGTCTGCTGAGCCCAACCTTTCTAGGTGGAGTTGGCTTTGGTTTAATATGTAAGAGTAGGCCAAAACAGATACCCATGGGTCCCAGGGTGGTGCAGTCTATGAGTTGGTTGAACTGAATAAATAATAGCTACCATTTACTGAGCACTTACTATATGCCAGATGCTGTTCTAAGCACTTTAAATGAATTTTAGATTGTGGTCTATCCTATTATTATTCTTATTTTACAGATGAGGGAACTGAGGCACATAGTCTTGTTCATAAGCAGCAGAGCCAGATATTGTCTCCAGCAGTCTGACCTCAGCATCGACATGTTGAAGTACTATGCCAGCATTGCCTCTTGACATAACACTTGTATGTGTTCATATTTAGATGATGAGAAACCCTGAAGTATCAATTATACACCTATAGAATTATATAATTTGGACTCATTGAATCCCAGGATTGGATTGGTCCATGAGTTAATAAAGCCCAATGACCATTACATGCTAGGATTCCCCACAGACATTATCCAGCTTTTGCTTATGTAACTCCATTGATGGGAAGCTCACTGCTCTATGGGGCATCCCATTTCATCACATGACAATTTAACCTTAAGGGTAGTGCTGGTGACATAGTGTGCAAAATGGAGTTTTTTCCTAATTGTGTTGGCTATCTGTAAAAGAGATGACTCAAGTGACTGGCTAGCAGAGTACCTAGTACATTGCGGGCACTCAATAGATGTTCATTCCTTTCCTTCTCTTCCTTTGTGTTTCACAAATTAAAAAGAAAATAAATGGTTTCCTCACTCCACTATTGGGAAAATATGTTTCCAAAATAATATCAGGCTCATGCCTCATTTGAAGGGAGAGTGGTTCAATAGGGCAGTATGATCCAATTCTCACTTTCTTTCTTTTTATTCCTTCTTCTCCTTCCTTTCCCCAATGGTTTGTGAAGATGCATTTGTTAGGCATGGGGCTGCAGACAAGAACAGAACACAGTCCCTCCCTGTGGAGAGTTCATATCTACCAGGGAAGCCTTGCCACATAAATAACTTGCAATTAGGTGTGTAACAATGCCGAGGGAACCCAGTAGGAAGAGTGACTAACTCATTGTGTCCACTAAGGTAGTTTCTCCATGATCCATTAGGCAATATTTTGGCATCTCCTGGTAAACTTATGCTATGTAATTAAAAGAAATGTTTGCATTTGAAAGCAGTTTAAAATTATCCCCAGATGTATGCTTTTTTGAATAAAAAGCCATGTCATTTTAGTAGAAGACATTCTAGGGATTGAAATTGATCCCATTCCTCTTATCTACTCCTGAGCATTGACCCTATACCAGGGCTCCTCTGCCTCACTAACTTCTACTTCTCGATAGACCATTCCCATCAATGCACAAACATGCTATGAAGCCAACCGTGTTTTAAAATGAAATTCTACGTTGATCCCCATTCCCTCCTTGTTTCTCTGTTCCTCTTTCCAGATAAACTCCCCAAAGAGTTGTACCTGCTTGCACTCTCTGCTTTTTCTCCTCCTATTCTCTTGAACTTTCTCGATCAGGCTTTTACCTTCACTTCACCCAAACAGATTTGTCAAGATCACTAAGGATCATTCTGTGCTAAATCCGGAAGTCAATTCTCACTTGTCACTCTAACCAATGACTGATTTGACCCTTTGGGTCACTCTTTTCTTAAAATACTTCATCCGGCTTCCAGGACGGGAGTCTCTGGGTTTTCTTCCTACCTTAACAAGCCCCTCCTTCATAGCTTTCCTGCTGGGTACTCTTCCTCTTGCTAACTCCATGCACTGAAGTGCTCCAAGGACTGGTCCTCTTCTTTACCTCCATTTAATCCCTTGGGGATTTAGACTGAAGCCTATGGCTTTAAATAACATGTATTCTGAAGAATGGCAAAAGAATCTCTTCAGTTTGCCTCTTTTCACCTTCCCTGCCCTCTCCATGGGATCTCCAATATGCACCTCAAATGTAACATATTTAAGAGAAACATCCTGTAACCCAGCCCTTTGGGAGGCCAAGGCGGACAGATCACCTGAGGTCACGAGTTTGAGAACAGCCTGTCTAACATGGCGAAACCCCATCTCTACTAAAAATTAAAAAAAAAAAAAAAAAAAAAAAAAACAAATTAGCCAGACATGGTGACGCGCCTGTAGTCCCAGCTACTCAGGAGGCTGAGGCAAGAGACTCGCTTGAACCCGGGAGGCGGAGGCTGGCAATGAGCCAGAATCGCACCACTGCTCTCCAGCCTGGGCGACAGAGTGAGACTCTGTCTCTATATAGAAAGAGAGAAAGAGAGAAAGAAAAGAAAGAAAGAAAAAGAAAGAAAGAAAGAAAGAAAGAAAGAAAGAAAGAAAGAAAGAAAGAAAGAAAGAAAGAAAGAAGGAAAGAAAGAAAGATCTTAATTATCATTAACCTGCTCCTCTCTCAGATTTTTTTCATCTCTGGACATAGCAACGTCATTCTTCCAGTTACTTAGCCCTGAAGTCATAAGGGGCTCTTCCTGCTCACACCCCACCTTCAAACCATCAGCAGATCCTGAAGCCTTTTCCTGAGGAATAGATCCAGAATCTGACACTTCTCATCACCTCATGAAGCCATGCTCCTTTCTTGCCTCAACGGTTGCAGTAGCCTCTTAACAATCGGTCTCCCTGTTTCCATCCTTGCTGACCTTCAGACTGTAGTTCATGTGGGAGTCGGAGGGATCTTTTTTAACTTGCTGAATCACATTGTGGCCACTGCTTTGCCCAAAGCCCTCCAAAGGCTCCCATCTCACCCGGGATAAAACCCAACATTAATTCCACACCTTACAATTTCCCCATGAACTGGACCACTCACTCCTCCTTGGCTTCCTCTCCTGCCAACCTCCCTATCCCTCTGCTGCTACAGCCATGCCTGCCTTCTGGCTGCTCTACAATGTGCTAACATGTGCCCACCTCAGGGCCTCACGCCTTGCTCTTCCTCCTACCTGGACACTTTTCAACCATGACATCCACAGGGCCAGCTCCTCACTTCTCCCCAGCTTCCTCAGAAAGTACTTCCCAGGCAGTCTATATAAACTATTAATAGTATCCAGCAATGCTATCATCTCTACTCTACTGACTTTTTCTCCACTGTGCCTATCACTTCTTAATGTAGTCTGTATTTATGTGTTTGTTAGCAGTCTGCTTCCTTCCCCTAGAACTTGAGCTCTTTAATGCAAATTTGTTTTATTCACTACCTTTGACCCCAGTGTCTAGAACGCTACTCAAGAAATATTTACTGAAAGAATGAGTTGGAAAATGTGTGTTTGAATTCCAGCTGTGCCTCTAATTCCCACTGCGACCTGGACAAATCACTTCACCTTTGTGCCTCAGTGTCTTCAGTCTCAAGTGAAAACAACCATTCTTGTCCTTCCAAATTCAGCAGATGCTTAAGAAAGTCCAATGAGGTATGGATCATGAAAGCATGTTATAATGAATATATAAGGTATACCATCAGTAAAAGATCATGTCCAAAACTGATAAATTTATCTTGGGTACAAGAAGAATGTTCTAAAAATACATGGGCCCTTGATCATCTTTCAGGGCTTTCTTTAGAGTAACCTGGTTTGAAGAAGGGAAATAAACTTTTATAGTACAACAGGTCCCACTGGGTGCCAGGCAGTGGGTGTCTGGCATGATCCAACTTTATATATCTATATGTATAATTTTTTTGTTGTTTTTTTTTGAGACAGAGTCTCGCTCTGTCGCCGAGGCTGGAGTGCAGTGGTGTGATCTTGGCTCACTGCAAGCGCCGCCTCCCAGGTTCACGCCATTCTTCTGCCTCAGCCTCCTGAGTAGCAGGGACTACAGGTGCCCGCCACCTTCCCTGGCTAATTTTTTCCACTTTTAGTAGAGATGGGGTTTCACCGTGTTAGCCAGGATGGTCTCGATCTCCTAACCTCATGATCCACCCGCCTCGGCCTCCCAAAGTGCTGGAATTACAGGTGTGAGCCACTGTGCCCAGCCCGATCAAACTTAATATTTAATACAGTTCTGCCTGATAGGCTATCTGAGTTCCCTGAGGGGAATAGCCTGGTGTTTTCAGCTTTGTAATCTCAGCATCTAGCTCAGAGTAGATGTCAATATGAGTTTACTACGTTGGGCTTAATTGCATTTTTTGCTGAGGAAAAGACTCAGGGACAGTGAGCAACTTCCCTGAGGTTGCACAGGTGGTATCACTGTTCTGTGCCAGAGCCAGACTCAGCACACCGTGCTGCAAAAGCTCTGCAGAAAACAGGCAGGAACTCATTTTGGCTTAAAGTCTCTTAAAGCCTATCATGGGCAATTGGCAACAGTCTTTGCCCATACGTCTTCCTCAGAGCAGGCAGTAGGCTGTGTGCAGCTGGCACAATAGCTTCTCTTTAACGCCCTTTGAAAGAATCCTGGAAAAGTCTTCAGTTTTAGGGGAGGGAAGGGTCCAGGAGAAAGCTTCCTCCCGAACAGGCTTGACTTTGCAGCACCTCCCAAGTTTCGATGTGCAGTTTCAGGGTTTCACTATGGCCACTGTGGTTGCTATGGAAATAGAGCAACAAATATTTGCAGGCCGGTAACACCTTCCCCCAAGAAGCCTAGTCAAGAATGTTTGGGACAAGGCCCTTGCCCACCAGGCTGCTGTTGTTGCAGCTGAATGCTGCCTTTGTGATCAGCCTCCTGGCCTGCCACCAGGCTCCAAAGAAATGACTCGGCCCAGATCTTTCTAAATAGTGTTTGTGTTTTAGTTGTCCACAAAGAGGGCGGGGGCAGCTCAACACAACTTTAAGAAAATCATCTGGCCTATGGCTGATTGTCAAGACAAAAATAATGCTAAGTCTCTCACTTTGCAAATATCATTCAGAGAGCCGTGCCAGGTTGCTGCAGGAATGATGCAAGTTGCCAGTCACTGAGCACCAGCATGTGTGGGGAGCTCTGTTCTTATAGGGTCCTCACAGCAGCATGGCCAGATAAGTCTGGCCATCTTACAGATGAGAAAATGAATGTTTCTGGAAGACACATAAGTTGCTTCAGTTCATTTAGTAAGTGGTGGTGCAGTGCTGAGGTTGAAATGTCTGATCATTTTAATTACTGTCAGCCTTATTGTAAAGCTCCCCAGATTTCAATCAGACAGTGATGGGCAACCTTTCAGAGCCTCTCACCTTGCACACTCTGACAAGAAAAAGAGATACAGTGAAATGGAGAAACTTGGCCCTCTCTGAAAGTTAATTTTAATTGTTCATGGGAACTTGATATGCTTGCTTATCATTGCAGACCAGGCATTGTGTGATTTTACCGGAATGGAAAGGCCCATGGCTTCCCATCTGGCTCCAGTTCCGTTTGGGAGAAAGGAGGCAGTGAAGGAAATTTGACTTAACGGCAGGTGTTACTTTGAGGCTTAGAAAGGTACCATTGTCTTCTCTGCAATAAACTGCCAGGTTTTCACCTGCTGTCAAATTGCAAATTCACTTACCATTAAAATGTTGGGTCATGGCTTCATTAATTTAGTAAGTCTTTATTAAATGCCTACTGAGGGTCAAGCACTGGGCTGAGCACTGGGGATAGAGAAATGAATAATATTTGTTTAACAAGTATTTATTGAGTGTCTGCTCTGTGCTAAGTACTATGTAGGTCCTGGGGGTACCTCTTATTCCATCTCCTCAAGGGAATTGCTTGTAGATAAACCAAGTACATGGACACTTGCCACAGAAAGGATGACTTCTTTACTTGTAAGTATAGGGTGCTAAGGGAGCACCCAGCAAGGACACTTAAATTAGTCTCAGCCTGCCTGGTCCAACTTGGCAGCCACTCGTGGCTACAGAACACATGAAATGTAACTGGTCTGTTTTATCAGGATAAAACATACACTAAATTTCAAAGTCTTAGTGTGAAAAATAGAATGTATTTATCTTATTGGTAATCTAAATTGATTATATGTTGAAATGATAAGATTTAGAATAATTTGGGTTAAATAACATATATTATCAAAATTATTTTTTCATGTGTCTCAGAATGCTGTGTAAAGCCACTCAGCAACTCTGTGGGGGTAGGTATTGTTCTTTTTTTTTTTTTTTTTTTTTTTGAGACGGAGTCTCGCTCTGTCACCCAAGCTGGAGTGCACTGGCCAGATCTCAGCTCACTGCAAGCTCCGCCTCCCGGGTTCACGCCATTCTCCTGCCTCAGCCTCCCGAGTAGCTGGGACTACAGGCGCCCGCCACCTCACCCGGCTACTTTTTTGTATTTTTTAGTAGAGACGGGGTTTCACCGTGTTAGCCAGGATGGTCTCGATCTCCTGACCTTGTGATCCGCCCGCTTCGGCCTCCCAAAGTGCTGGGATTACAGGCTTGAGCCACCGCGCCCGGCCTGATATTGTTCTTATTGCCATTTAAGTGATACACAATGGGCTTAGAGTGATAAATGAGTTGTCCAAGGTCATATGACTTAGGAAGGGTAATTCATTTGCCCAGAATCATATAATTGGACCTTCCTTCAGAGAAAGCCCATTGATGATTTGGTTTAGAAAGTGGGCCTTTAATGGGAAGTTACTTGTTTTCTCTCAAGGTGTTTTAATATTCTCTATAGAGTGCCCAGGAGTATGTCAGGAACATGAAACATATCCAGTAATACATCAGTTTTAGAGAGCAGGGCAGATAAATTCTGAAAGCAAAGCATTCGTGTCTGTGGTAGAGACAGGCTGGTTGTTCCCAAATAACTACTTTCCCCTTCCTCCTTAACAATACAACTCTTGATTTATTTTTTAATTTTTTAAAAAAATTTGTTTTAGAGATAGGGTGTCACTCTGTTGCCTAGGCTGGATTGCAGTGGCATGATCATGGCTCACTGCAGCCTCAAACTCCTGGCCTCAAGCAATCCTCCTGCCTTGGCCTCCCAAAGTGTTGTGATTACAGGCATGAGTCACTGTACCCATCCAGAACGCTTGATTTTTAGCTGGGCATGTGAATGCTGAAAATGAAATCTTGCAATGTCGAGGCTCCATTACAACCAGGTATTGCCAGGTAACTAAGTGCTGGTTCATGAGATGTAAGCAGAAGTAGGGTTTGCAACTTCTTAGAAGTGTTCTTAAATGCAAAGGCCACACCCTTTGTCCTGATCTTCATCCTTCTTGCTTAATGGAGCAGCCATCTTGGACCAGTTAGAATGTTGAGGATGGCAGAGCTATATGTTGAGGATGGCATAACAACAAGTTAGAAGGAATCTGGGATTTCAGTCCACGATTATTTCTGTCTTGACTTCTGTTATTACGTGAGAGAATTAAACATCATGGTTATATATTACATATATTATCAAAATTAATTTTTCAAATGTCTCATGATGCCATGTAAGCCACCCAGCAATGCTGTGAGGTTGATATTATTCTTATTGACATTTAAGTGATTGTGAGTTTTCTGTCATATACAGCTGACCATAATTCTCATAATACCATGTATGAAAATTTTCTCCAACTACAGGCATGCCTAGTTTTATTGAGCTTCATTTTATTGTGCTTAGATTTTTTTAAACAAATTGAAGTTTTGTGTCAACCCTGCACAGAGCAATCTGTCAGTTCCATTTGTCCAATAGCATATGCTCACTTCAGGCATGCCTCTGTGTCACATTTTGGTAATTTTCTCAATATTTCAAATGTTTTCATTATTATTATATCTGTTTTGGTGATCTGCTATTAGTGATCTTTGATGTTACTATTGTCATTGTTTTAAGGTGTTGCAAGCTGCTCCCATATGAGATGATCAACATAATTCACCAACTGGCTATTCCCCATCTTTCTCCCTCTCCTCGTGTCTCTCTATTGCCTAAGACACAACAGTGTTGAAATTGAGTCAGTTAATAACCCTACAATGGCCTCTAAATGTTCAAGTGAAAGGAAGAGTCACATCTCTCATTTTACATCAAAAGCTAGAAATAATAAAGCTTAACGAGGAAGGCATCTTGAAAGCTGAGATAGGCTGAAATCTAGGTCTCTTGCACCAAACAGTTTGCCAAGTTGTGAATGTGAAAGAAAAGTTCCTGAGGAAAATTAAAAGCACTATTCCAGTCAACACACAAATCATAAGAAAGTTAAACAGCCTTATTTCTGAGATGGAGAAAGTTTTAGTGGTCTAGATAGAAGATCAAACCAGCCACAAGATTCACTTAAGTTAAAGCCTCATCCAGAGCAAGGCCCTAACTCTCTTTCATTCTATGGAGGCTGAGAGTTAGGAAGCTGCAGAGTAAAAGTTTGAAGCTAGCAGACGTTGGTTCACGAGGTTTAAGGAAAGAAGTCTCAGTCTCATAAAAGTGGAAGATGAAGTAGCAAGTACTGATGTAGAAGCTGCAGCAGGTTATCCAGAAGATCTAGCTAAGATCATTGATGAAGGTGGCTACACTAAACAACTTCAGTGTAAATGAAACAGCCTTCTATTGAAAGAAGATGCCATCTAGGACTTTCATGGCAAAAGAGGAGAAGTCAATGCCTGGCTTCAAAACTTCAAAGGACAGATTGGCTTTTGTCAAAGGCTAATGCAGCTAGTGACTTTAAGTTGAAGCCAATGCTCTTTTACCAATCCCAAAACCCTAGGGCCCTTAAGAATTAGGCTAAATATACTCTGCCTGTGCTCTACAAATGAAACATCAAAGCCGGATGACGGCGCATTTGTTTACAGCATGGTTTACTAAATATTTTAAACCCACCGTTGAGACCTACTGCTCAGGAAAAGATTCCTTTCAAGATGTTACTGCTCATTGGCAATGAGCCTGGTCACCCAAGATCTCTAATGGAGATGTACAAGAAGATAAATGTTTTCATACCTGCTACCACAACATCCATTCTGTAGGCCATGGATCAAGAAGTAATTTCAACTTTCAAGTCTTATTATTTAAGAAATACATTTCATAACGCTAAAGCTGTCATAGGTAGTGATTCCTCTGATGGATATGGGCAAAGTACATTTAAAACACTCTGGAAAGAATTCACCATTCTTGGTGCCATTAAGAACACTTGTGATTCATGGGAGGTCAAAATATCAGCATTAATATGAGTTTGGCAGAAGTAGAATCTAACCCTGATGGATGACTTTGAGAGGTTCAAGACTTCAGTGGAGGAAATCACTGCAATGTGGCAAAAATAGCAAGAGAACTAGAATTAGAAGTGCTGCCTGAAGATGGGACTGAATTGCTGCAATGTCATAATGAAACTTGAATGAATGAGGAGTTGCTTTTTATGGATGAGCAAAGAATAGTTTCTTGAGAAGGAAACTACTCCTGGTAAAGATGCTGTTACCATTGTTGAAATGACAACAAAGGATTTAGAATATTACCTAAACTTAGTTGATAAAGCAGTGGAAGGAACCTGAGAGGATTAGCTCCAATTATGAAAAGAGTTCTACTGTGGGTAAAATGCTATCAAATAGCACCGCATGCTACAGAGAAATCTGTCATCAAAGATGGGAATGAAAAGAAACACCAGTCGATGCAGTAAACTTTACTGTTGCCTTATTTTAAGAAATTGCTACAGCCACTCAATCTTCAACCACCACCACTATGATTAATCAGTAGCCATCAACATCAAGGCAAGATTCTCCACCAGCAAGATTACAACACACTGAAGGCTCAGATGATGGTTACCATTTTTTTAAGCAATAAAGTAGTTTTTAATTAAGGTATATACAGTGTTTTTAAAGACATAATGCTATTGCACACTTAAAAAACTATAGTATAGTATAAACATAACGTTTATATGCACTGAGAAGCTAAAAAATTTATGTGACTTACTTTATTGTGATATTCGCTTTATGGCTGTGGTCTGCAACCGAATCCACAATATGTTCGAGGTATGCTTGTATGTCAGAAATGAGATGGTTATAATAGAAAGATTCCTGGAGTCAAAAAAGCCCAAGTCCAAATTCTGTTTTGGAATGTTTGATCTTCAGAAATTTTCATGGATCCATATTTTAAATAGGCAAATTTTATTTTTGAGAAAAAAATACATGCAAATAACTAAAAATACCTATTTAGACTCAAACTGTTAGATGATTTAAAAAGTAAGTCTACCTTAACTCTCCAGTCTCTATTCCTCTAAGGCCCTCCTTTGTCACCTCCCCAAAGCAGTTTCTGTGTGTCCCTAAAGCAGTCTCAGCATAAATAAGCGTATGTATGTTTTAATATGTTTCTATTTTCTCTAATGAGAGCACATAATGAAAACAGGCACTCCATTTTTTGTTTTTTTCACTTAATGGTATATTTTTGAGATTATTCCATGTAGGTCTATCCCACTTTTTTTTTTTGTCATAGATTTTGTCAAGTTATTTAGCCTCTCAGTGCCTCTGTTTCTTCTTCTGTAAAATGAGACTAACAACACTTAAATGCTATGTATGCATGTTTATGGTAACTAGCATGGACTAGCACACGGCGGTGCTCCATAACTCTCGCTCTCTCGCATGTGCTTTCTGCCTCACAGCCCAGTCTATGTCAGACACTACATACAGAGCTAGTCACTTGTCTTCAGGAAAATCACAGTAGAAGTGAGTGGATGAGTCCCCTAGGAAAATACAACACCCAACAACATGAGTACCCCAAAGAGGTGCAAAGAACATAGGAAGTACGAACCAAAGTCATGGAACAACTTGGAGTCAGGCACACTGGTATTTGAATCTCAACAGGTATGTAAGTGTGGACAAGTTAGCTCTCCTCTTTGAGTCTCAGTTTCCACATCTATAAAATGGGGGTAGTAAATATTCATTTACCTGTAAGACCATTGGAAATATCAACTAAAATGAAGCATATAAAGTACTGATCATAACATTTGCACAACAGAAATTATCAATAAACATAACTGGCAATATCCCAGTGTTTGGGCTGAGGAGATCTGGGAGAGCTTCATGAAAAAGGTGGCTTTTAAGCTCAGATCTGAAGAATGGATAAGACATGGGAAGGGCATTCCAGATGAAAGTGAGTTAGTATATTAGCAAGGACAAGGAGAAGGCAAAGTAAAGGGCAACTCTATAGAATGGCAACACACAGACTGATCTAAAGTGAAGGATTCAAGGGTATACAGAGGAAAAAAAACAGGAAAAGCAGGCTGAAGCTTCAGCAAGAGGACCTTGAGTGCTGAGCTGGAGGTTTAGATTTTATTTTCTAGGTACTAGGGAGCCAGTCAAGAATTTCTGAACATAAGCACATGATATTCACAGTGTGTGGTTATGGCAAATCACTTAACTTCTTTGAAAGGAAGGTTGATAGAGTGGAGGCTGGGAGTCCAGGCAGAACAAAAGATGATTGGGGTCAATGCTGAGGACGTGACACTGGGGATGGAGAAGGGGTGCCTCTGAGTCAGAGCCCGCCAGTCACAGTGACGTGATAGGTGTTGCTCTTTAGACACTCTTGTGGGAGACGGGTGTGGATCTGATGTGACGTCCTTGTCCCCGCCCCATCTTCATCCCATGAAGGATTTCCCAGGTGGTGTGCTCAGCTGGACTGAGGGATCCCTGGGCACGCCCACCTGGCAGGGCAGCCCTGCTCCCTCCTTAGGTCTGAAGTTCACCTCAGCCCATGACTCAGTGTGAAGGCTGATGGATGGGTTCAGTGACCCCCAGGGAAAGCTGAGTCACATCCAGAAAAGCAGTGTCACTCCACCTGAGCCAGAGTGGCCTGTGTTGTGAAATCTAGCAGAAAGGTCATCACCACAGGTTCCAAGATGCCTGGCTCGGCCACTGATTGCCAGGCCACTCACTGAACTCTGTATTCAGTTTTCCCTCCATCTATAGGATGTTGTACCTCTCTGGGGTCTGGGAGGATAAAATTAGATAATAAATCCTTGTATCTGTTTACTCAACAGATGTTGACTGGGCACTGGTTCTATGCCAGTGTGCTGGGGACAGAGGAATGAACAAGACATAGGCTTAGAAGACATCCCCTTCTAGGGGATGAAGTTCTAATGGGGAAACAGATAAGTAAATAGAAGCACTAGCACAGAGCTAAACTTTCCAACATGTAGTTGCACACTCCCTAACTCACTTAAGTCATCTCACATGGAGCAGTAACCAATTTCATTCATTTGACACACAAGGAAACTGAGGGCCAAACTGACAAAGCCATTTGCCCTTCCTGGTGTTCCATAACCCTTCAGACATAGTTTCATCACAGCCCTTAGCACTCTTTCTCTGGGGTAGAGGTTCAAATGTTTATTTCCCCCATTAAAGTTTAAATTCCCTGCAGGCAGGTCTAGCTTCTTTTAATTTTTGATCACCAGCATCTAGCCCAAGCTTGGCACACGGTTATGGAAGGTGTGGTGGGGGGAATGGAGCTAGAAGCTGTGGAGCATCAGCCACATGCTGGGCTTGGCTGGGCACTTCACATTTGCTGTTGGTTAATCTACTACAAAAACTTGGCTTGGTGGGTATTATTATCTCTGTTTTATAGGAAGTATGCCAGAGGCTGAGATGAGTGATGGGATTTGCCCAAGGTCACATTGAGCGAAATCTGAGAAGCTCCAAACTCAGAAATGGCCCAGGAGCTGGTGTGTGTGCTGAGGGTGGGGGATGAAGTGGGTGGGAGCTCAGCCGTCCAAATGCAGAGCCAGAACGAGGTTCCTGTAAAGTGTTCAGCTGGTCCCCTGGAGCATCTTTACCCACAGAGCCTGATCCTGTGCTCAGGCTTTTATTAGCATCTGTGTTCTTTCCGCCGCAGCACCCAGCTGCCCGGGCAGCCTCTTGGTGAACAGTTGCTGAATAAATACTTCACCAGGAGAACAAAGACATTAAGAAATAATCACAAATGCTGAGTACTTTCTATGTGCCAAGGCACGAGGCTAAGCCGTTTATTTATGCTTTCTCTTTTCATTCTCTCAACATTACAATGAAGTAAGTACCATGAAGACCCCAGTTTTACAGGAAAAAAAATTGGAGGTTTAAAAATTTGGAGACTTCCGAAGTCCCAGAGCTGGAAAGTGGCTTTGAAGCCAGGCTTATATAGCTCCAAAGCCTGAACTGCAAACCACTACTTGAAAATGAATGCGCGTGTGGATGAATTGCAGCTCCCAAACTCTTCGGAAGCCTCAGTCAAGACCACAGTGGCATTTACTCCCTGGGCAGGGTGTTTTCCAGGGACTTATGGATCAGGTCTGACTCTTTCCGAAAAGCCTTCTGACTGCCAGCTCTCCCAGAGGGGTCAGAAAGCATTTCCCAGCTTCCCACTGGGTCTGCCTATCTTTGGGAGCTTTGAAGTCCCACATTTAGAGGACATGGATCAGCCCCAAACCTGAGGGTTCCCCCAAGGTAACTGCCAAGGGAATCCCTCAGGAATCCCGCTTAATGCAACCAAGAGAGGCCTTTAGAAATCAGGCCAAGTAGAGGAAAGAACAATGGACAGGAAATGGGGACATGAGAGAGTCGTGAGTCAGCAGTGTGGTGAGAGCTGCCAAGATTGCTGATGTGAACTCTGGTTGTATCACGAGGAGCATAATGTGTTGAATAACTAAGGTGATATTGCACTTCCTGTGTGGTAGAGCTGGAGCTGGAATGTGGGGTGAACGTCTGGTTCCACATTTTCACGTAGTCATAGTCAAACCGGAACTTATTCAATAGAGCAGAACCGGCACACTGAAAGGAATGGTACTATCATATTTGCCAAGGCGGAAGGACTTGTATTTCTTCTCTTGAAGACGAAAAGAAGCAAAGGTGTTGGGAGGATAAGCTTTGGGTATTTCAGAGATTTCCCTATGAACAAGGCAGTAGGCGTCTTCTGTCTGATCCTAAGGGGAAACCAGAACTCAAGTGAGGAAATAATAGGAAGGAAGATTCAGATGCAAACTGAATCAACAATGCCTTTGTTCTGTCAAAAAGATAGCCAAAGAAGGAAATATTTTGAAGTAAGAAGAAAAAAGCAAAACACTCAATGAACCTCCTCTCTCCCCTCTATGTGACCCTAAGCAAGTAATGTCATCTTCCTGAGGCTCAGTTCCTTATCTGAAAGTGGCAGGTGGTGTTACATGAGACTCTAACAATGTGCAGACTATGAACGCAGTGTGGAGAGACAGCTATGCATACGGCCCTGCGACTCTGGCGGCTGCGATTTAAACCCTAGCTTAGGGTGACCTTGGAAACTTATTTTTACTTTGCAGGGCCTCAGCTTCCTCATCTGTAAAATGGGGATAATATATGTAAAGCACTCAAAAGGGTACCTGTCACACAGTGGGCACTCAACTTTCTTGTTAGCCAGCATCATCATCATTGCCACTCTTTATATATGGAAGGGACTGTCACAGTATCTAGAGTATAATAGGTGTTCAGAGAATGCTTTCCTTTTCCTGTTCTCTTTCAGGGGACTCTTCCAGGGTGTCTCTGGGATACCAGCTTCTTCTCATCTCCAGATGTCTGGAAAATGTTTCTAAATATAACATCTTGTTGCATATATTCTAAGGCAGCTATCTGCCTCTATCTAAATACTCTTTTAGTGAAGAAAGGGGCAGAGCAAGGAGAGTCAATTTCCTACTTGTAGAAGTTTCTCATTCTGAACAGTGTACTTTACAGATTCCAATGTGTTTCTCCCTCCATTACCTCTTTACCCCTTACCAGAGCAAGCACAGATGTGAGAACTGAGGCTCCGAGAGGTTCAGTGACTTACCTGGAACCATTAACACCCGAATGAGTGAGTCAGGAATTGAACCCAAGGCTTTTGGACTCTGGACACCTACCTTTACAGGAGGCACTGGTCAGACTCTTCCCCTCACCCACACATCCTCTCATCCTGGGGTTCTGCTTAGGGAAGCATAAGAAAGGCAGTCAGCCAGGCTCCAACCTTGAAGCCAAATCTTTGCAGTAATAGAGAGGACTGAGGGCTAGAGAGAGGAGCCAGGAACCGTGGATCTCTGCCATGAATCTGAGCCCTTAGAGCTGGAGACCTCACCTGGACCAGTCTTCTGTTTTCAGTAGCTGCAGTGGATGAGGTCCAGAACTAATGTCAAGAGCCCAGAGTCCCTACCAGCATTGCATGATAGGATTTTCTGTGATAATGTTGTATCTGTGCTGTATAATACAGTAGCCACTAGCCACATGTGGCTATTGAGCACCTGAAATATGCTCAGTCATGGGACTGAGCCATCAGCGTCCCTGTTTTATAGCCGAGGAAACTGACGCTTGGTCAGGGAGCTTGTTGAGGTTGCAGTTAGCCAGCCGTGTCGCTGGGACGTGAAGCCATCCTGTCTGGCCCCCAAGCCATGCCCTTCACCACCACAGAAGCCTCTTGTTCCACTCCCCAAGGAGGGTCTTTGCACCCTTCTGAACCAGACAGGTGATTGGGTCATGTCTGCCTGTGCGAAAGGGTCTCCCTTCCTGCTTGGCTCCACCTGGCTCCAACTCTAGAAGGCACCTGTGTTGTTTTACTGATAACAGTGTTTGCCCTTCTAAAGCCAGAGCCATAAAAGGCAGCTTTCAAAGTCACTGCCGCAGAAATGTCAACATGAGGGGGAGGCCAGCCATGGTTTATGAGGTCCAATGTCACCTCCAGGCTACCACAAAGGCTGCAGCAAAGACCTTCGGGTCCTGGAATCTGGACTTACTTCTACCACAGACTTGCTGTGTTTCCTTGGACATATTTCTTACTTCCTCTGGGCCTTGTTTTTATCATTGGTGTAAGGAGAGGGTTGGATTTAAGATGTTAAAGGGCTCTTCTATCTCTAAAATGTTTAGCCTCCTCTGCATTGGATCCTGGGGGCAACATCCAAATCTCCTGTTTAATGACTGTGAAAAACCTTATGTAGCAGCCTTCAAAACAAAATCACCCCCAAACCTTCACCTGGATTTCTTTCAAAACTGCCCACAATGTCACCATTGAAGCAGTAAAGGTATTCATTAATATCTTGTAAAAAGTGATTTTGTGATTTTCTTAATGTATGAAAAAATGTCCCCCACCCTTGACACTGGGCCCAGAGCCCCAGAGTATAAAACCAGTCAGACGACTAGGATTCTACAGAGCTCAGGCGTTTGGACAAATTGCCTGCACTTGAGAACACAGGGCAATTTTCTCAACTTTTAAAATGTTTTCTCCCTTCCCCCCACTTTTCTGGGGTTTTCACCCCTGCTTGTAACTCAAACCACAAATAAAGCTCTAAGCCTTTGACTGTGAGGAACAGTGCAGTGGCTGCCAAGAACAGCATGGTTCACGTGGGCCCTTTTTCTGCCGCTCTGGAGACCAGCTCTCCATAGGACAGCACAACGTGCGTTTTTTTTCTTTCTTTACTAATCACAAAAATATTGCCTTTCAGATGGGCTGGGGAAGGGGCAGATTGGTGATGGTTGGTGGTGGACAGGGGGAGATTGGCAGCCTTAGGTGCAGCAGAAGCCAGATATGGCAGTCACAAAGATTCATATATCCCTCCCAGATGATGGCTCTGATACTCCCATTTGAGGCTTTTACCCTGTAACATGGCATATATTGGTGTTCAATAGCTGTTTGTGGTTGAATGAATACACTTTTACAAACATTTTTTCTTAATATGAGAATAAGCATTCCTGTTTTTCTTCTGAGACTGAGGAAACTGAGGCTCTGCGAGATTAGCCAACTCAGTCAGTCATACACACGGTTGCCTGGTAGGGCTGTTGTGTGACCCCAGGCTGGCCCCAGATTGGGCTCTTCCAACTCACACTCTTTCTGCATCTGCCTCTCAGCCATACAAGCCAAAGAAACACCATGTTCCCAGCCCACGAATGAAGCTGAGGCATGATGGACAAGGCTTGTGGAACTAGACTTTTCTTCTCCGAGTGCTCTCTCCCACAACTTCCAAAATTATCCCCATGGGGATGATGCTTACAACAGAAATGCCAGCTCCACCCTCTTTCCAGCTGCCTTCTGGACATCACTGCCTGGATTTATGCTCAGTTCTAGATACAATGCTTGGCCTAGAGTGGGTGCTTACTGTTGAATAAATAGCCAGTGATGTCCTACAGATACCATCTGAATCTAAGTTCACCGTATCCACTGCTGAGCACCTAGTGCCTAGACAAGGCTTGGGGGACAATTGTTCAATGAATAAATGGAAGAGTGCATTTTCCCTCCCTCCACCCCGGCATAGTTTACTTTTTGGATTGCCTGCTTCTGCTGAGATCCTCATCTCTCTATAGTCTCTCAAGCCAAAAGCCCAGGACTTCCCCAGGACACCCCTTCTGTCCTGTGACTCTCATCAAACTGGTCATCACGTTCTTTCAATTCACCCTGTGACCTGTCTCCAAATCTGAACACATGAACTTGTTTACTTTATTGTGCAAGATTGTATTGGTTATAAGGAGCAAAAACCCGACTTGAACTTGCATAAGCCAAAAAGATTTTAAATCAGAAGAATATAGGAACAATCAAAGAACTGATGGAGAAACCAAACTACCAAGGCCCAGGAAAGGCAGAGTTGCCTGGAACAGGGTGCTCTGATTCTGACAGCTCTCTTTCTCTTACACCTCCCTTTTCTGACTTCATTGATGTACTGGCCTCATTCTGTCTCAGCAGTTTCCTCAATATCACAGAGATGTGGATGCTACACACTCCCATCTATACAGTTCTAGGGTCAGAGTAGAAAAAACCTCTTTCTCATGTGCTCCAATGTCATAATTCCTAGGGGAGTCCAATTTACCTAGTGTGGCATGTGGGCCTGTCCCTGGACTAGCCACTGGGGCTGGCAGCAAAGAGCACCTCTGTGGGAGTTAGAAGAGGGCACTATCTTCTGAGTGTCTGCAACTCCACAGGTGCAAGCTTGCGCTGCAGAGCACAGGCTGGATTCCAGTCCCCACTTATTATCCCTGCCAGGCAAGCTTGTACTGGGTATAACCTGCACAACTGTACATGGCGGACTTGGCTGGCAGTGGATGTGGGGCTGGGCACTCTCAGTTCGAATCAGATGTCTACACCTGGCCAATTACTACTGTTAGGAAGGCAGGGTCATGCAAGTCATCTCACTTTCCATGTGGACACGTGGTCAGAGTGGAGGGAGGTTTGGAAAAAGAACATTTCTCTAAGAAAGGAAGGTAGCACATTCATGGACCTCAGCAGAATCATATAAGCTGGAACGTGCTTACAACTGCTAAACCTGCTTCTCCTTTTGGTTCCCTTCATTGATATGAGGAAACATCTGCCCAGTTACTCTCTCCAAAAACCTAGGAGGTATCCTGAATTCTTTCCTCTCGCTCATAATCATCTCCTGAATATGTCTCAAATATATTCTAATCATCTCTCTGTTTCTTCTGCCATCTCCTAGGTTAAGCAACTATTAATTCTTGCTTGGCCCATTACAGAAATGGCATCCTAACAAAAATGACCCCAAATTCATCCCATCCCTATGCACACCCCTTTGTTATATGACTTTGCTGTTCTTGCTGTCAAGAAATGCTGTCTATTGCACCACCCTTTGAATCTGTGCTTGGCCAATGAGACACTAAGAAAGACGACATAAGCCAAGGCTTGAAAAGAGCTTGTGTGCAACAGGGCTTGCCCTTTCTTGCTTTTCTTGGTAACCTGGCAACCATCTACCATGAGAAGAAGCCCAGGGTAATAAGAGATACATGCCCCAGTCATCTCCATTGCCCCATCCAGCACCCACCAAACACGTGAGCAGGTAGCTGACTGTAGAACTGCCCACTGACTCCCAGACTTGTGGACAATAATAAGACAGTGGTTATTTTAGGCCTCTAGGTTATGGGGTGGCTGATTTTGCAGAAAGAGCTAAATGACTCACTAGTCTTCCTTTCTTCAGGCTTTTCCTTCTCCAGTGCTTCCCAGATACCACATGATCTTCCTAAACTGCAGGTCAGGTTATATTACTTTCTTTTTCCCCACCTCTGATAGGTCAGCATTGACTAAACAGTGAGCAAATTCTGTATTTACTGTATTAATTCAAACTCTCCAGGATCTGGGGCCCAACTCTCCTTTGACTTGCCCCTGTCTTCACCCTATACCCTCTGTTCCTCAGACACACAAATTGATTTGATGTTTCCCTAACCTGGAGTCTATTGCCATGCCTGGATTAGGTGGTATATGCTGCGACCTCTTCCTAGAGCACCATTCTCTCTTTAATTTATAAGGCCCAGCTCAAATGTCCTATCCCCGGTGTACTTACATTGTACCTTTCATTTTAGTTTCATTGATTTCTTATGTCTTCTTTTCTGAGTCAGCAACTTCTTGAAGGCTGGAAGTTTAGAAAGTTATTCTTTGTAGCTTTTCCTCAGAGTACCCAGTATCATGTCTAAAACATGAAGAGTGCTTAACTGGGAAGTTTCTAGCAGCCTCCCAGAGTTGGGCAAGGTGGGCATGTTCTATTGAGGCAGGAGACAAAATGGTTAAAAGCGTAGCCTCTGAGATCAACTGTGCGGGTTTGAACCCCAGACATTTTCCTTACCACCAGTGTGATCTAAGAAAGTTACCTAATAGTACCTCAGTTTGCTCATTTGTAAATTGGGAACGATAATTGAACCTTCAGTACCGGGTGATTATGAAGAGTGAGTGAACTTGTGTAGAGCTTCTGGGAAAGTGCATTCCTTTAGCTGCTGATGTTGGAGATGATGATCTGTCCCTGGACCCAGCCCCCTCCATTCCGTGGGAATGGTCTCTCACCTCCTCGGAAGCTGCATGGACAGCAAGTCATCCTTTGCCACAGGGAGTCCTCGTTATGTGTTGGCAGGAGGCAGAACAGTAAGGAGAAGGCATAGACTTTCGGCGGGAGATGTGGGCCCTGCTCTGTCAGCTGAGTGGCCTTCACCAAGCTTCTTCCTGTCTCTGAGATTTGTTTCTTCATTCATAAAATGGGTGTGACCTCACTGAGTTTTGAAGAAGTCATTAAATGGGGAATGCTGAAGGGTGTGAGTTTTGGAACGCCGTGTTCCTGGCCAAGGCCTCTTCTTGCTGGAAGTTTTCTGTGGCTCCCATCCCTGGACTGAGCTAGGCTCCCGCAACTCTCTGTGCTTCCTCAGGCCATGCACGTATTCACAGATATTTATCAAACCTACACGAGTGCCCCACTGAGACTTCCTAAGTGAGCATCTACTATGTGCTAGGAGGAGAGCAGTGAACAAGACAAAGCTTTTCTCGTTGCTAATATTCTTATGGGAAGACGGAGTACAAGTAATTAAATAATAATGTAACTTAAGTTGGTAAGTACCAGAGGACTGGGTGGGGGGTGGTTTCCTGAGTGTGGTCCCTCAATCCTTGGCACATTGTGTTGTTATTACACATTTGTAGTTGAGCTCGTCCTCTGCCACAAGCTCCTGGAGATGAGGGGCCCCATTTGATTCAGCTCTGTGGCTC
Organism: Rhinopithecus roxellana; assembly: GCF_007565055.1. Taxonomy (NCBI): domain Eukaryota; kingdom Metazoa; phylum Chordata; class Mammalia; order Primates; family Cercopithecidae; genus Rhinopithecus; species Rhinopithecus roxellana. Next base: position 49,998,687 of record NC_044560.1, on the reverse strand, counting down.
AGGTAGCCAGCACAATACTTGGTTACAGTAGGAGCTCAAAGTTCGTTACTCTCCCCATGATTCAAACGAATGATCACTATCACATCTGTGATTTTCTGTTCTTTTTTCTTTTCTTTTTTTTTTTTTTTGAGATGGAGTCTCATTCTGTTGTCCAGGCTGGAGTGCAGTGGCACAATCTCAGCTCACTGCAAGCTCCACCTCCCGGGTTCACACCATTCTCCTGCCTCAGCCTCCCAAGTAGCTGGGACTACAGGTACCTGCCACCACGCCCGGCTAATGTTTTGTATTTTTAGTAGGGACAAGGTTTCACTGTATTAGCCAGGATAGTCTCTATCTCCTGACCTCGTAATCTGCCCACCTTGGCCTCCCAAAGTGCTGGGATTACAGGCATAAGCCACCACGCCTGGCCACATCTGTGATTTTCTAATCACAATTTTTCCATCAATAAATGGTCTCTGAAAACGTACTATGTGTCAAGCCTGGCCTTGTACTATCAATGAGTGAAGACTGTGAGGTAGTGCTGTCATCAGAGAGCTCGCTGCCTGGTGGAGGAAGGAACACCACCACCTCACTGAGTAAGTTCTGTGGCAGAGGTTTGCACACAGAGCTGGGAGGAATCCGGGGGCATACTAATTGTGGTTCCTGAATCTTTCCGAGCTCTCGGAGCTGTCAGGCCTCACAAGGGAATAGGTTTGGGCTTTCCCAGAAACTGAGGAAAATAGGGTGGCAGGAGTTTCCCAAATCCAGGCTGTTGATTCAACAGCAATGGCCTTGAGATGCGATGTTTCCCTATGAGCCTCCATACTGCTCTCCAGTACTTCTCCCAGGGTCAGATCGGCCTTCCTGGGACTCTGTCATTTCTCCACTGGAAACAGGCACCCCACAGGGTCCAACTTCCCAGCCACGGTGCCAGGTCCTTCCATCCATGCCCAATCCAAACAACCCAACTTCTTCCCACCATTCACCCATAGCCAGTTGGCTCTGCCACCGACCCTGGCAGCCCTCAACCTCTCCCAACAGAATGGGGCTCATGCTAACTGATGGGCCTTCACCACTTGCTGGCTTCCATTGACTCATTCAAGTTACTTAATGCTTATTATCTGTTGAGTGCTATTTCAGGTACTAGGGATACAGACATGAATGAATGTGATAAAGGTCCCTGCCTCATGAAGCTTACATTAGTGAGGAGAGGCAAGGAGTTAATAAGTCAAAAGTCAGAAACACATGGTGTGTCTGATGGTGCTAAGTGTTAAGAAGACAGAGCAGGGAAGGTGGACAGAGTATGACCATGGAGTGGAACTGTAATTTTAAATACAGTGCTATGGATGGTCCCCCTGAGAAGATCACATTAGAGCAGAGGCATAGAGGAGGCAGGATAGCTAGTCACAGAGTAGAGTAGAGTAGAATAGAGTCACAGAGTAGAGTAGAGTAGAATAGAGTCACAGAGTAGAGTAGAGTTACGGAGGCATAGAGGAGGCAGGACAGCTAGTCACAACTGGGAGTAGAGTGTCCAAGGCAGAGGGAAGAGCAGATGGCCTTTGAAGATCAAATTTTCTCTATATTTCCCTTCCTCCTCCCTTTCTTTTCTTCCTTTTTGTCTGCATGTATTTATTTCAAAAAATATTTCTAGGAATATGCCAGGTGCCACGCACTGCATTAAGTCTTTCATGTAAAGAGAGGGCCCCCTTCTTTCAAGATGCACACACTCTATTGACAGAGGAGGACAAGATAAACCAAAAGTTACAGTGGGGATTTAAGAGGATTCTGCCAGAGAAGGTGTCATCATTCATGCTGGGAAGCCCTTGGACAGTTTGGTTGTGCCCTTGGGCCTCTTCTCAGAATAACATTTAAAAATGCATAAAATTAAGAACATACAATGGCAAAGAAAGCAATTATTTTTCAAAAGTTAACAAAATACAGAAAAAAATTAATTGGTAATAATGTATGTGGTTTCATATTTGTATACTGAGTAACCAGATCTACATAGATCTAGTAACTATTTTATTTTCAAAATATTGATAATCATAGATAAAATTTTTAGATAATCTGTAGCAACTGTAAAGTGATATGAAAATAACTATGATTTCTATTAGTAATAAATTACAGGAACTATTGATATCACTGTGATTTGAGCCTACATTTGTAATTGAAGGAAATGTTAAATTAATTTTAGGTACAAATTAGTGAACATTTCTTCCCCCATACAAATGCACAAAGCTAGTGAATTCTAGCCCTAAGAACCTCGATGCTAGAGATATATGTGCTCTCAGGCTCTGAGAGCACAGAGAAGGGGTCAGAAAAACCTTTCTAGAAGAGGTGCTTCCTTAGCTGGGTTCTGAAGAAGGAGTAGGAGTTAGCCAGAAAGACAGGGGTGGAGGGAATTCCAGGTAAAAGGAAGAGCAACAGACAGCATTAAACTGTATGCCTCATTTGGGGGAACTGATAGTTAGTGTGGCAATAACTCAGGGTTTGTGTAGGTTTTGTTGGGAAATTAGGCAGGAAAGGAAGACAATGGGATCAGATTATGGAGGCTTTGAGTCCTAAGCTACAGAATTGGTCCCAGAGGTGATGGGGTGTCCTTGAAGGACTTAAGCAGAAAAGGAACAGTCAGAAGATTATTTTGGCAACGTGAGGTGAATGGATTGGAAGGTGGGAGAAACTAGAGGCAAGGAGATTGGTTAGAAAACTGTTCTAATTAGTCTAGACCAGAAGAGCTATGTGTCACAGACAATGGCCATCGGGGTAGAGAAGAGGAAATGGATACTAGAGATGTACAAGATGGTAGAATCTGCACGGAACTTGGCAGTTGATGGGGTTGGGGCAGTTGTGGGGAAGAAATGATCAAAGCAAAAATGCGACTGATTAACAGGGAAGCTGTGTTCAGGCGAGTAATGGCCATGAACTGCAATCCTGTCCTGTTCATTCACACCTCTGTGCCTTTGCAAAGCTCCATCTTTCTTCCTGGGATTCCCTCTCCTCCCCTGTTGCTTCTTCTTTCCTAACTCCCAGGTCACCTCACCAACTTCTGTCTTCCTGGGAGGCTTTCTGGAGGTGGCAGGTTATCTCGAAGCTGCAGCCTAAACATAAGCCCTTGTCTGACTATGTGTAGACACCCAAGATTCCCGCCTTGAGCAGAGGCGCCCTGGCCCCCTTTGCATCCTTGATATCAGGCTTGTTCTCCTAGAGAACCAAAGCGGAATCAGCCTGGCAGCTGGCAAGTCATGGAGCACTGCCTGTCCATCTGCGAGCTAACAACAGTCGTGCTGGAAGTCAACAAGGGAAATGGAAAGGGAGAGACCCAGCCTCCACAGGGGCTCACGCCCTGGGACCTGTGCCAGTGTGAACAAGGTTTTCCGGGTGAGGATTTCCCCTCGTAGAATGGGAATAGCAGCTGAAGGCGAGCAGAAAGAGAACTGCTTGTGCTTTCCTTGTAACATTGTCTTATTTATTAAAGCTTTGTAACCACCCTTTGGTGGTTGTGTGTGTTTTTGTGTGTGTTCTCATGCACACACACACACATACACACACACACCCCTTCTTTCTGATTACAGATAAAGAAAATATATCCAGAGTGGCTAAAGGACTTATCTAAGGTCACCCAGGCAGCAAGGCACAGAAAGTGAGTATAGAAGTATAGGCTTGGGAATGAACACATGCCTCTTAGGACCCTTGAGATTTGTAAAGTCAGCGGTGGCTTAGAAGAAAAAGATTTGGAATTAAAGAGGCTCGATGGGATCAGAAGAATTGTCACTGTTTTCCTCCAGGTCTTCCTGCTGCTTTTCTCTCCATTCTCTAGCCCAGCCTCCATGTCTTCCTAGAGGCAGTTCCTGCTGCAGAATGAGAGGGGCAATGGCTTCCAGTGGTGGCTACTGGCATGATTTGGCCCATGCTGGGTCTCTAGCCTCCTCTCCTGACATCCTTCCTTGCCAGTACTCCACACTCAAGCCACCTATGTTAGCTGGCTGGCCCTGTTACTCATTTGACCACTTGTGCCATTAAATGTGCTGCTTTCTGGCCGGGGGCAGTGGCTTACACCTGTAATCCCAGCACTTTGGGAGGCCAAGGTGGGTGGATCACCTGTGGTCAGGAGTTCGAGACCAACCTGGCCAACATGGTGAAACCGTGTTTCTACTAAAAATATAAAAAATAGCTGGGTGTGGTGGCAGACAGCTGTAATCCCAGCTATTCGGGAGGCTGAGGCAGGAGAATCACTTGAACCTGGGAGGTAAAGGTTGCAGTGAGCCGAGATCACGCCACTGTGCTCCAGCCTGGGCGACAGAGTGAAACTCCGTCTCAAAAAAAGAACAACGGGCGCGGTGGCTCATGCGTAATCCCAGCACTTTGGGAGGCTGAGGCGGGTGGATCACGAGGTCAGGAGATCGAGACCATCCTGGCTAAAACAGTGAAACCCCGTCTCTACTAAAAATACAAAAAAAAAATTAGCCAGGCGTGGTGGCGGGCGCCTGTAGTCCCAGCTACTTGGGAGGCTGAGGCAGGAAAATGGCGTGAACCTGGGAGGCAGAACTTACAGTGAGCCGAGATAGTGCTACTGCACTCCAGCCTGGGTGACAAAGTGAGACTCCATCTCAAAAACAAAACAAAACAAAAAACAACAACAGCAACAAAAAAAAGAAAGAAAAAAAAAGTGCTGCCCTGGTGGGCAGGAGATAGAGAGAAACAGGAGGCATCTCTTTTCTAAAACATATTCTCTCACACCTGTAATCCCAGTACTTTGGGAGGCCTAGGCAGGCGGATCATAAGGTCAGGAGTTCAAGACTAGCCTGGCCAACATAGTGAAACCCCGTCTCTACTAAAAATACAAAAAATTAGCCTGGCATGGTGGTGGGTGCCTGTAATTCCAGCTACTTGGGAGGCTGAGACAGAGGAATTGCTTGAACCTGGGAGGTGGAGGTTGCAGTGAGCCGAGATGGTGCCACTGCACTCCAGCCTGGGCAACAAGAGTGAAACTTCGTCTCAAAAAGAAAAAAAACAAAAAACAAAAAAAATTCTCCCAAAGTGGCACCTGCTAGTTAAAGTTAAGGTAATCTGTCGTTACGATAGTTGTTGAAGATACAGCAAAATGATTCTAGAAACAGTGCGCATGCAAGACCCTGAGACAGTAAAGAAGGTGGCCAGAAGTGACAGTTTTTTAATATGCAACCCAACCAACAAAGTGTGCTTGCCTGGCCCAGGCCAGCAGGCAAACTAGCTCTATGCAAGCCCCTGGCTATGCCCTTTAGGTTCTGGCCCAGTGCCTGGCACATACGCCAGAGGCCACCAGAACACCTTTGTGGAAGGACTGAGAGGGGAGGCATGAAGCCACAGAGAGGAGCCAATCCCTCTCCCTTCGGCTGGGACTCTCCCCTTAGGAATATAAGCAGGCTGTCACTTGGGTCAAAAGCACAGCTATAGGGAAGAAGAGGAGGAAAGAAATGTGGGTGAGGAAGAGGAGGAGAAGGAGGAGTGAAGGAGGAGGAAGGAAAAAGGACTGGGAAGGGAAGAGGGAAATCGGAGGGGCAGATGGAGGAGGCAGTGAGGAGGAGAATACTTGGTGAGAGTTTATCCACCTCAAATAACAATCTTGCAATATCTTGCAGCTGCTAGAGAAATCCAGTCTGCCCACAGGGCAGAGGAAGAAGGGTACTTCCTCTGAGGAGGCTGCAGGCTTTGTAATCTCTATACTCACATCCGGGGAAGCTTGGGCAGGGTTGGGCTGCCTGGGTCCAGCTTCCTACCCAACCCTGCAAGCTTGGGGTCGGACCTTGGGAAGCCTGGCTTACCTGGGCCAGGTCCAGCTGCACTGGGTCTGGATGTTGTGTTTCAGGAGCCAGTGGGCTTGGGGTGAAGATGGACAGCCTTTTCTAGAAGATACAGACTGTGACTCAGAGAAAGGCTTTCCAGTGTCTTCTGTGACACTGTGTCTTCTGTGACACAGTGGGATGGGCACAGGGCTAGGGGAGAAGGAATAAATACTTAATTATAAAAAGTGCATAGTTGGAGAGAGCTTTTGTATAGTCTTAGAAGTGAAAGAACTCTGAGCTACAAGAATAAAGAAAAGCATCTTTTGCTGGGTGCTTACTTTGTGCTAGACACTGTGAAGTGCTAAAGATAAGGCAAGTATCCTTCATGGCCGTGTGTATTGCCTGCCCACCATGTGCCATGGGCTTAACACCACCAACCTATTGAAGATCCACCACCAGCCCCATGAGGCAGGCCTAAGTACTCTCATTTCATCATTGAGGAGCCTGAGACGTTCAGTCATTGATTAGACAGCCCTCACCACTCAAGCCCTCGTCGGTTTACAGCAGCAGAAAGAGAGGCTCTGAAGGGTAACTGACTTGTCACAATTGAGAGCAACTGGCCTGTGGTAAGAGTTGGAGGCAGAATTGAGTTCCTGGCCCAGGCCTGTGGCCTCTTCATTCCCCCAAGCCACCCTCTCCAGTTATCAGGGCTTCACTTTCAGGAGGTCCTGGACAATGAGGTTCCACAGCTTCTTCACAGGAGAAACACCCATTTGCAGGATTTTCAGTTGATTGCCAGTTGCCAGGGCCATCTTCTCAACTGACAGCAGCTTCTTATTTTTTTCCCCAGTACCTGGTCACACCTGGCCTTCTCCAAGAGGTTTCCAGTGCCCTGGGCTACAGTTTTGTTCAGTTGTGCTCTCAGGGTGGTAATGACAGCACACCCACATGCTGATAGAGCCCAACGTGCTGATAGAGACGATAAGAAAGGAACAGCTGGGAGGGAGGGAGGAAGGGAGGGCCAGCAGGAGCCTGGGCCAGCGGGTGGGGCTGGCGGCCAGTGTTTCCCTGTAGGGCGAGGGCACGCTCAAGGGACTGACTTCCTTGTAAACAGTGTGCAGCCAGCTCTAAAAATACCCCTGCCCTAGACAGGGCACACTGAGCTCCTCTGGTCTCCCCCAGAGCCTTCCCAGGGGCCTCACCTTTTTCCTAAAAGGTCAAGGGGATGGGAAGAAAGCAGCCTGGTGGAGGGTTGGATTTCCTTAGCAAGGAAAGTATAACCGTATTTCCTTCCTCTGCAAAACAGAAAGGAGGATGCTCCATGGGTTTCAGCAACAACAACAAAAGGCTAAAAACCAAACCAAAACAAAACACAAAACAAAACAACAAACAACAATAACAAGAAAAACTTCCCTGGACCCTTGTTCTCTTTTCTGTAATCTGAGACCTGGGTTGAGCTCAGGTCAGAGGACAGGTCCTGATTCACAGCCTAGGATCAGGGAGCCATGAGAAGATGCTGAGTTGTAATTTTCAGCTGTTCTCCTCATTCGGCATGTGATCTATGACTCAATTGCTTGATGCCTCAGTTTCCACAATTGTGAAAGGGATTAATAGTGTTTAATTCACTTGGGTATGGAGAGGCTTAAATGAGATGCTATCTATAAGGCTCTTAGCACAGTGCCTGACACATGACAAACATCCAAGAAATGCTTATTATGATGGTATATTAAAACTATTTCCTGAATACTGACAGAAGACTTGGTTTAATAAGAAATGTGGTAAGTAGGGAAAGAGAGAAGTGTGGATAAGAAAAGACTAAAAGTGTCTGAATCATGAAAGCTCAAATCTGTTATTTGACAGATGGGGACACTGAGGCCCACGGAGCAGAAAGGAGTTGCTGGGGTTAGACAATGTGTTGGCCACTGCTTACAGGTTCAATATAAAGTAACAGTGTGATGAGAGCATGAAAAGTCCTGTGGAACTCTAAGCCTGCTTCACTAGGAGTTAGGGGAATGAGGCCTTTTGTTCAGGCAGCACTTTAAAGTTTGGAAAGCCCTTTTCCAGGGAAAGACAGACCTTAGCAGATCACTGCCAGAGGGCTGAGCTCCGTGATGAGGGACTCTTGAGGGAGGATGTATGAGGACACAGCCAAGCAGAACTCATCCTCAGGATTGGTGGCTGCGTGTGAGGCCATGTATTCATGTCTTGAACCCAAAGACTTTGGAAGAGAGGCACAGGTAAGAAGAGCTTAGCACCACCTGAAGAAGAATCTTCTAACCTTGTACTATCTGTTTTGCTAGACACTAGCCAAATGCGGCTACTAAGCACTGAGACTTAATTTAAAAAGAAAGTATAATATCAAATTAATATTCTTTTGAGGACTGGTTGAAATGATAATTTTAGGTCTACTGGGCTGATTAGTATACGTGATTAAAATTAATTTTGTTTCTTTTTTCTTTTATTCTGTAGGTCCTAGAAAATTTAGAATCACACATATGGCTTTCAGTATTCTTCTCCTGGGCAGTGCTATTCTAACAGCTATATTTGTGCAACAACAGAGTAAGCTTTCTCACTAGGTAGTGAGCCTTTCATCACTGCAGGTGTTAAAAAAGCATCGTTAGTGAAATTCTGATAGCTAGATGGATAAACTCTGCAATCCCTCCAACTCTGATTCAACCACGATTCCCAGACAGTGCTCTGAGGAGCACCTGTTCTTTGGAATATGAATAGGTTTACAGAGGTAAAAAGGTTGATGATAAATTTAATATGAGAAAGTTTTGGTTAAATGAAGGAGTTAAATCCCTTTACTCCAAGGTTTTTCAGAACCTTCTAAGACATGAAAATGAAATTGTGGTTCTTCATGACAGGGATATGCTGTATGCAGCATTCCCCATATGAAGTTGGTCGCAGAACCTTCTTTCCACAGAGTATGAGCAAGAAATAATTTACTATTATTATTAGTAGTAGTATTAGTATTATTTTATTTATATATATATACTTTTTGAGATAGAGTCTCGCTTTGTTAGCAGGCTGGAGTGCAGTGGTGCCATTTCAGCTCACTGCAACCTCCGCCTCCCAGGTTCAAGCGATTCTCATGTCTCAGCCTCCCAAGTAGCTGGGAATACAGGCCAGCGCCACCACGCCCTGCTAAGTTTTGTATTTTTAGTAGAGATGGGGTTTCACCATGTTGGCCAGGCTGGTCTCAAACTCCTGACCTCAGTTGATCTACCCGCTTCAGCCTCCCAAAGTGCTGGGATTACAGATGTGAGCCACCCCGCCCCCAGCCAAATAATTTATTATTAAGCTAATTCCCTGAGAATTGCTGTCCTTAAGTTCTTTAAAAAAAAAAAAAAAAAAAATGTGGATTCTGTTGCCAGACAGCGCTAAGTTCATAATTTGACCGTTTCCTAGGTGACCTTGAACATGTTACTTCACCTTCATCAACTGTAAAATGAGTAGAAGAATATTCACTTTGCAGGATAGCTTTGAAGGTTACATTTATAAAAGCATATGGAGAATGTAGTGTTGTGTCGAACACACAGTAGGTATTCAGTTAATGGTTCTAATTAAGTAAAGCCTGGAGAGGGAAAGCAGCTTTGGCAAGCTCACACAGGAAATTAGTGACTGTGCTAGGCCTTGAATCTCCATCTCTGGGCTCTTCCAGTTCACCACACTTCTCTTTATTAAGCAATACCATATAAGAAACGTAGTCCGTCAGAGGAGATAGGCAGCCTCCCCAATTTTGGTGTGATTTTATAGGTCAAGTTGACTTTAAATATGAGACAAATATTTCCTTCTCTCCTTCTCCCCCTTCTCCTCAGTTCTAGCCAGAGGAAGCTGCAGCCAGGCCTGGCAGTCTCCCCTGCTCCCTTCCACAGGCTTCATTCCTATTCCTGCTGGTCCTGGGAGCCCCCAGCAGATGAACTGCCCTTATCAGCCGGCTCCAGGCCAAAGGAGGAATCCTCCGGTTATGTGTGGCTCTCTGGAGGGAGGGAGACCTCCTAAATAAACACAGCCCACACAGAGGAAGGGGGGAGGGTCAAGGGGAAAGAAACCTTGACATTTTGGTGACTGGGCCAGGATTAAAGTCCACCAGACATAGTCCTCCTTATTGGCTATTTCTACAAGGACTCTCAAGTCCACAGGGCTTCCCTGGATGACAAGGCTGTCTTTGACTAGCCCTGGGATCTGGGGCATTCCCAGTGTGCTGCTGGCTTGATCCAGGCCTAATCCTTTGCCCAGGTCTGACCTGTCACAGTTTACAGAGCACTTTATCTCCTGGCTCAGTGGAGTCTCACAGAACCCTCCAGAGAGAAGGGAGTTTACCATCACCCTCAATGTACAGATGAGGAAGCTGAGGCTGCGACTGTAACTGACTGACTGCTGGCTACACAGCTACACGTGACTGAGTCCAGCCTGAAAGCCATATATATTCTCCTACCAAATCCAGAGCTGCCCATCACACCACCTCCTCCTCCTCCATGGGTCTTGCGTTGTGCCCATCACTGAGCTCCATTCCCTGGGCGAGCCATTATTCCTGCCTGGCGAAGTCCACAATCCAGTGAGGAGGGAAGGTTGAAGGGATGAATCTCAACAGAATTGTGCACAGTGAAAGAAGCCAATCAAAGAAGAGTACATATTGTATAATTCCATTTATAGAAAACTCCAGAAAATGCAAGCTGATCTACAGTGACAGAAAGCAGATCCATGGTTGTTTGTGGAAGTGAGGTAGAAGGAAAGGATTCAAAGAAGCACAAGGAACCTTTCAGGGTGGTAGACATTCTTACTATCAGTGCTGAGAGTTTCTCATGTCTGCACATATCTAATTGTACACTTTAAATACACACAGTTTATTGTATGTCAATTATATCTCCATAAAGCTATTTAAAAAGAGGAACATAAGTGGGGAAAAGAATGAAGGAAGTTGGCTGGCGTATAATTAAATAAGTCTATGAGCAGTCTTAAAATGGAGACATAAAGTACCACGGGCACGTAAGAGAAGAAGGTAGAGATTCGTTCCCAAACGGAAGAGAACAGGAAGGAGTTCTTAGAACAGGGTTTCAACAAGCCTCAAGGTATTGATAAGCAAGGTTCAGGTTAAGAAAGATTCAGATGGAAGATGCAGATAGAGTTTATTTGGGAAATGGAGAGTGGAGTATTATATACACGCACAATTCCCCTTTTTACCCAAGTTTTGAAGCACTGAAATTAAAACTAACAGCTATGATCCTCTCTTTTTCTTCAGAAATTCAGACACACGCCCTACTTGGCAGGCAGCTGGTTTTGCTAACAAGATTCCTGCCCTTCTCCCTTCCTCTCTGTGCATCTTATCCCTTTGGTCCCGCTGAGGCCCCTACCCTCTCGGACCTTCTCTTTGAACTGAACTGCCAAATACTTGCTGGCTGAGCCACAGACACCCCTTGGCTTCCAGGGTCCTGGGTACCCACATTTCAGCCTCTTCCAAATTCCACAGTAAGAAGGAAGTTTGGGGAGATCCAGGTGGGCATGTGATGGGAAACTAGATCCAACATAGAAAGATCTTTCCCTTTTTCTTCCATACTTTTTGGCTTAGTAATTGACATGTGACCATTGGAGAATTTTGAATAGTTAATTAGAATATATTGTGATAGAGTAGAAGGAAATTCAAGAATTGTTATAATGTCGTACACTGATTAACTGGCTAATTTGCTGCAAAACCAATTCTGATCACTGCTCTTATGGTTTGTAAAACATTTTGGGTTTGGATGATCCTGTTATTCATAGCTTTATATAAAGGAATATTCCAATGACATATGAAATCCACATATAAAATTGTGGGATAGCTCTTGCTTTCAATTTTTTGACATGTTTGTTGATTTTAAACTGCCTCCTTTCAAAAGTTTCCTTATTAATTAAGTAAACCACTCAGCCACATTCCCCTCATCTAACTCAGTACCCAAGTGTAAGCTCAGTTCTGGAGTTGCCTTTCCAACCTTGGCTTAAGGGACATTAGTCACTAGGAACAAAACATGGCATTCAAACAGCTGGTTTGGGTATTCAGAGTCCAAGCCACACAGGTCTGCAGAAGATGGGGGTTCAGGGAAGGAAACCAGTATTTACTTACTGAATACCTACTCTGAGCCAGGCACTGGGGACTTCACAGAGAGTATCTCTTTTAATTTTCTGAACAGCTCATTAATGTGTTCTGCCTCCTCTAGGCATAGCAAGGTTAAGAATTTGTCAAAGATCACACAGCTCATAAGTGGTGGAGCTGGGACTTGAACCCATACAATCTGACTCTAGAGCTTATATTCTTGAATACTTCCCTATGCGTACTTTGTTGAACCCTCCCAATGCCAAAATGTAGGAGCCATTATTACCAAATCTGTTTTCCAGATGGGAAACCAGAGGTGCGGAAGAGTAATTTTCCCAACATAAATTAAACAGAGACCCTGGATTTAAGCTCTGTGATCCTGGGCAAGTCACTTCTCTCGTCTATCCATCATCGTCCATCTATTCACTAATTCACCAGATCATGTCAACTGCTTACTCCGGGGACTGTCTTGTCCCTAGAGATGAAAAGATATATAAAATCTGCCCCTTGCTTTTTAAGAATTAATAATCCAGTGAAAAGGGCAAACACCTACACAACAGTAAGATAAATGACTGCAATGTGACAGGTGCTGTAAGAGGTGTCTAAAAGGAGCGACAAGAACATAGAGGAAAAGCATCAAATTACTTGATGAAGTAAAGGAAGGAGGCCTCTGGAAAGGAAGGGACATTGGGCTAATATGCTCTCCAGGCAGAGAAAGGGGGAAAGGGGTTACTCCAGGGAGAGAGAGCATCAAAGGTGAAAAAAAAAAAAGATACAGTTTAACAGGTCACATATGGAGTGCTTACCACCTGTTTTAAGTGCCATCTCTCTAATTCCCATGTCAATTCTGTGAAGTAGTTATTATTCAGACCACTTTATAGAAGAGGAAACATAGGCGCATAGAGAACAGGCACCATGCCTTTGTTCATACAGCTAGTAAGGAATAGAGCTAGAATTCAGCCCTGGGCAGCCTGGCTTCAGAGCCCATACTCTAGCCACTCTACTCGGAGTGTTTGGGGGCGGCTGCTAGTAGTTCCTCACAGGTGAGGCAGGCAGTGTGACTGGTCACATGGGCGGGAATCTGGCCTGTGGGGTCTTCCTGTATGCCAGCTTTAGACCACTTTCTTCATGAGGCCTTTCATGTTCTCCATCTAGGACCTGGACCTTTTGGGGTCTGTGAAAATAATAATACTGTGGTATATGCATGTGTGCTTGTGTGCTGAGGGTTACACCCACCTTTCTCAGGGGAATTATATAGTTCCTTTTTGTTTTTTGAGACAGTCTTACTCTGTTGCCCAGGCTGGAGTGCAGTGGCATGATCTCAGCCCACTGCAACCTCTGCTCCCGGGTCCAAGTGATTCTTGTGCCTCAGTCACCTAAGTAGCTGAGATTACAGGTGTGCACCACCACGCTCAGCTAATTTTTGTATTTTTAGTAGAGATGGGCTTTCACCATGTTAGTCAGGCTAGTCTTGAATTCATGGACTTAAACAATCTGCCTGCCTTGGCCTCCCAAAGTGTTGGGATTATGGGTGTGAGCCACCGCGCTGGGCTTTTATTTGCTTTGGCTTTTGACATACCCATATCTGCTCATTGTAGGACTATTGGGTGTCTTCGGCTCAGCTGGATTCTCTTGGCTTCAGTGTATTTGAATTCTTGTTCATTTTCTTCTTTCCCTCCTCAGACTGGCAAGTCCATGAGGACAGAGCCCTTGTCCATCTTCTTCTCCACGAGACCACCAGTGTCCAGCACAGTGCTTGGCACATAGTGGGTACTCAATAGTTGTTTAATGAACTCTGGGGCTTTGATTAATAATTTATTTAGAGAGTAAATTAAGTGTGAGTTAAATCTAGTTTGGTCAACAACATACTTTACACTGTGCAGTCAGTGGGGCAGGAGGGAATCACAGACGGGTCTTCGAAGATGAAAAGTGCAGGGACTATTGGCCTAGATCAGTGGTTTACACGTGAAGCTGTATTTGCAGATGAGCTTGCCTTCCGGGATTTGATCCCTGGTCTGAGGTGCTGTTTGAGTTTCCCAGGTGATTCTGAAGTCACCAGATCAGTATTGAGGGATGCCAAGTTTGGGTCCCTTCCTCTTCTAACTTATTTCTTTTTGTCCCCCCAACTCATTCAACTTGTGCCTGAACAGTCTCAGCAATGGAAGCTCATTATTTCACAAGATGGGCTGCCCAGCCCAGCGTAACAACAACGACAGCAATCACAGTGATACCATGTAGGGACCATACATTGAGCATTTATTAGGTGCCAGGTACTGTGCATACATGCTGCTCACTCCAAAGGAGAGATGGGTAGTACTCGTCTGCATTTGACAGCTAAAGAAACTGCAACTCTGACGTTGGTGGCGTTGGGAGTCGCAGCGGCGGCGGGGCAGGGCCGGGATCCAGGCCACGTCCCTCCCGCCGCCCGGCTTCCCGCCCACGGGCCTCGGCAGTGCCCGCGGGAGGAGCGGGTGGAGGGAGCCGCCCGCCACGTCAGCGCCTGCCCGCCCCAGCGCTCCGCCCGGCCCTCCTGGGCCTCCCCATAGAAGGTAAACCCGGGCCGGATCCCACGAGGACTGGTGGGGCCGGGCGGCAGTGATTTCAGTTTGCGTAGAGCCCGGCCCTGCGCAAAGGCGGGCAGGGAGGAGGAGTTCGGGAATCCTTCCCGACAGACTGTAGATGAAATGAACGCGCCCCGCCTGAGCGCTACCCGGGGAGCGCGCCGACCCAGCTCAGCATCGCGGCCTCCCAGCCTGCCAGACCGAGGGTCTCCGCGGCTCCTGACCCTGCCCGGCGCTCCACGGCCAGTGAAGGCAGCGGGCTTTATGCGGCCATCGGGCTCGGGGCGAGGAGCCGGCTCCACCCTCCCAGCCTGGGCCCATCCTCCGGCCTCGGCCAGCCCCTTCCCTCCCTCTCTTGGGCGTTCGCGTTCCCTCGGCCTAGCAGACCTCTTAGAATGTTTGTTTTCCTTCTGAGAAAGAGCGGAGGGACGTGGCCAAGACCAACATGAACTGCAAACACGGGACATCCTCGGTGTGTAGGGACATTTTTCCGGGACCGACAGGCCTGGATCTGACTACCCGTCCTGCCGCTTCCTCGCTGGGTGACCTTTGTATGCCTTTCTCCATCTCTCTCAGCCTCATTATCCTCATCTGTAAAATGGGGATAATGATGCCTTACCTATCTTTAAGATACATTCTGAGAATTAGATTGGATAAATACAGACCATACATTTTAAGCACTTATTGCTCTCAATGGCAATTAACATTATTATTCATTATATTGTTATTATGAATGACTAATAATGACACTCAAGATTTTTAATGCTACTGTGTCAAAAATATGCTCAATTAAATTTATTTTTAGTGACCAAAATAGTTTTATGAAAGGTAAATAAAGAGGAATAACACTGGGTCGGAAAGTATATACACATTATCTCATTTAATATTCAAACAGCTTCAGAAGGCGGGTGTTATCATCTCCATTCTGCGGATGAGGAAGTTGAGGTTCTTGGAGGTTCGTTAATTTGCCCACCTCACACACTTCATGACTTAATGCCTGGTGCCCTGCCCTCCCTCTCTCACTGACTTCCTTGACTGCACCCCTTAAGCTCCAGTCCCTTTATACCTGCCTGCCTCAGCAAAGACTCCCCCATCTGTAGAGAAACCTAGAGGAAAGTGAGTCAGCTCTGGAAACGATAAAGCTCACCTCCTGCAGGCAGCTTTCCTGATTCTCTCCCTCCTCCCCCTGTAAAATTAACCCTTCCTTCCTTTCTTCTCTTGGTGCCCATAGTAGGAGGCTGCACACACTTATTGTAGGTTGTGTCTCCTCCCTGGGGAGTATGCCTGGGGAGTAAGGCAGATGCCACACACTTTTTCACTCTTGGAGGGTCAATATGGTGTTGTGGTTAAGGTCACAGGCTTAGGAGCCCAACTGTCCAGTTTCAGATCTTGGCTTTACTATCTACTGGTTGTGAGGCTTAACCAAGTGACTTAACCCCTTTCTGCCTCACTGTCCTTGTCTACAACATGGAGATTGACAAAAAGATCAGCCTTCTGGGGTTGCTGTGAAGGTCTTGAATGTTGCTTACTAAGAGACAGTGAGACAGAAAGCATGTTGCAGAGTTAAGAGCAGGGGTAGGTATCAGAGACCTAGGTTCTCATCCTGGCTCTGCCCTTAACTTTATGTTTGGATTGGGCCTGTTCCTCCCTCTGTCTGAATCTATCTCCCCTTCTGCAAAATGATAAGTTTGGCTCCCACTGCTAGATTACTTCAAAGGGTAATATTCAATGTATTAATTCTGTGCCTCTAGGACTTTGCTTGTGCAATGTTCCGAGTTAGGGGTCACACTGAAAAGTAAATGACTGGTTTGCCCCTGGAAGCATGAAGCTCAACCACTGGCCACCATGAACTCAGAGGTAGAGGATTGTACCAGTTTTGATAATTGCCAACTTTTTCTGGGCATGTCTTAGCGCCTGGCATTGGGCCAACTGCCATCATTGTCCTGTTTAATATTCTCAAGAACCCTGTAAAGAAGCCACTACTATGATCCCCATTCTATAGCTGAGGAAACAGAGGCTGAGGTTAACAAGCTTGTAACTACCTGGGCAGGATGTAGGATCATCACTTGTCAGGCTTAGGCTCCCAGGGCCTGTAAGAATCCTCTCTAACACATGCCTGTTTCGATACCTCTGGGAACAAAAAAGCTATTGTCTTTCAAGCCTGTTCATTATTAAGCATCTTGAACAGCCGAAAAGGGTAAAGCTGCCTTTTTTTGGTTTTTTTTGAGAGGGTGTCTCACTCTGTCACCCAGGCTGGAATGCAGTGGCACAATCTCGGCTCACTGCAAACTCTGCCTCCCGGGTTCACGCCATTCTCCTGCCCCAGTCTCCCGAGTTGCTGGGACTACAGGCACCCACCACCACGCCCGGCTAATTTTTTGTATTTTTGATAGAGACGGGGTTTCACCGTGTTAGCCAGGATGGTCTTGATCTCCTGACCTCATGATCCGCCCACCTCGGCCTCCCAAAGTGCTGGGATTACAGGCGTGAGTCACCACTCCCAGCCTAAAGGTGCCTTTTTACGTGAGCTTCATGCATGAATTTGCACTTGGGCTCCAGGTAGACATAATTTGTATTAATGGGTTAAGAAAAGGGAGAATATACACTCCCCCAAGGGGGGGTCTCAGGAGTAGTTTACAATAGGGTGACCAGAGGACAGAAGCCTCTGCTCCTACTTTTTTGGGGCCTCGCCCCCAGCCGTCCACTGACGGGTCCTGCCTGGCGACAGAGCTGTGAGATGCTAAGGAATTTCAGTACAGCCTTGATTGGGAGTGGGCTGAACTCAAAGCATCAGAAATTTGCGTCTATAATTCCCAGTCAATTGAGATACATTTCCTTGAAAGTGGGGTTTGGAGTGTGGTGGAGGCAGCGAACACATTAGCAAAAAGTTAGGCTAAAACAGACCTGCAAAACTGGAGGGAGAAATTGGTTCCAGGTTTTATTCAGTTTGCTGTCTTTCCAAAAAAAAAATCCTGCTCGGATGGCTCCAGAGGCTCACCTTTCCCAACAGGATGAAGTCTGGACTCCTTGGGGTGACAATCAAGGCCTTCTACAATCTAGTCCTAACTCACCCTTTTTGCCTTTTCTCCTCCTACCACATTCCCAGCTCCACTCCCAGCCAGAGAATCTCACGTAGTCCTCTGAATACTCCAAGCTTGTTCTTGCGTCCTTGCCTTTGCACATGCTATTCTTCCTGCCCTGTGACCCACCACAGATGTCACATCTAGATGAAAACATCAATCCTGTTTTAAAATGCATTGGTTTTCCTCTCCCATTCCTGAATAGTCCCTGCTAAGAGAGAACCTTTGCTGCCTCTTTGGAATTACAGCTGAGAACACAGCTAAACAAATCAAAAAGCACCAACTAGAAACACTGAAGGTTAAGGCATTGAGTGGGTCCCCAAAGCATTGTCAGAAAATAAAAACTGATAAGGTTGACTATCAGTGTGGTTTGGAAAGTCTTGAGTTGCTACCAAACTAATTTAAAGATAGTACAAGAATGTGTTCCCAAGTTTTAACAATTTGCCGTATAGATGTTATGCTAAAATCCAGCAATAGGACTAAAGAGCATTGTTAGGGAAACCGCTACCATTTTTTCAGAAAGTTACCCAGGGTGGGGAAGCCATCTCTGGAGGATTTTTAGCATACTATTTTGTCACAGGTTTCAATAAGTATGACATGCGATTCAGTACCCTGTTTTTCATGATATAAAAATCTTTGCGTGAAATAAAGTCACCATATCATCTGATTTACCTAGGAGGTTCTGGTTTATGCCCATTGTCCTGACATAATTACCAATAGTTCCCCTTTTATTATCAGGTACCATAATTTGGAAAATAAATTATATAGTCACTCTAGCACTGGGTAACCAAACAAGAGCTTGTCTAAGTGGTTGCTTTCCTAAGGTTTTGCCATCTGTTGGACTCCAGTTCACGTTTCAAGACCCAGCCTCTGTCACCTCCTCTGTGACAGGATTAATCTGCACTCGCACAGCACTGGGTACTCACCTTCATTCACTCATAGATCCTCTTTGGCTTTGCCTCCACTAAGCACTGGGTTCCCTCATCTAGTACCACATTGTGCATCTCCTTGCACAAGTCCTGAGCACAGTAGGCTCTGAACTAGAGGCTGTGGAGTGAATTATTTTGGACAGGAATTTCCCCAAGAAGATTTGGTTTTGCCTTATTTTACTTTCAGTCATCAAAGGAATAAAAATGTTCCTAGGAACTTGTTAGGCCTTAACACTGAATATTGAAAAGGGGATATGAAATACAAATGCCTTCAAGAGGAAAGTCAATAAATATTTAGGAAAGTGACAAGAAGTGTTCAAACATGCTTGTTGTCGTTGCTAAATGTTAAAGATTTATCAAACTTCTTTAATAGTTTTTTTTGTTTGTTTCTTTGTTTTTTTAAACAAAGTCTCACTCTGTCACCCAGGCTGGAGTGCAGCGGTGTGATCTTGGCTCACTGCAACCTCTGCCTCCCAAGATCAAGCAATTCTCCTGTTTCAGCCTCCCAAGTAGCTGGGACTACAGGTGCTCGCCATCACGCCTGACTAATTTTTGTATTTTTAGTAGAGACGAGGTTTCACCATATTGGTCAGGATGGTCTTGAACTCCTGACCTCAGGTGATCCACCCGCCTCAGCTCAAAGTGCTGGGATTACAGGCATAAGCCACCACGCCCAGCCTTTAATAGTTTTTCTAAATTTAAAATTCTAGCAATAACTCTACTTGTACTAAAAAGAAACTTTTTACTTTCTGTTCTTTTGTATCCTTTAAGAAGTATGTGTTGTTTTTCTTTAACAGGTATGTTTTTCTTTAATAAGTTTGTATTCCTTCTTAACTAGAAAATTTTTATTAGAAAAGATACAATTATTGAAACAAAAAATCAGTTTCCTAAGAACTTTGAGAGATCATTGAGATAAATCCTTTTATTTTATATTCCAAAGAGTATGTGCTGGGCAGGAAGGTTGAAAGGGAAGGAAGAAAAACTAAGAAACTAACAGGGCCCAAAGAATTTAAGGGATTCAGCAGAAGCCTCACAGGCAATAAGTGGCAAAGTCAATATTGGAACCCAGTTCTCTGAATCCATGTCTCTTGATCCTTGCACAACACGACTCGAATTTCTTTGGACTGGCAAAAGGCATCTGAGCAGAGACATTCTTGTCATCCCTGGAGTTAGAATGTCAGCTCCACGCCTCAACTAGGATTATTTGGATGAAGTTAAACCATGCGCAGCTCCAAATTCAAAGGAGTCAAGGAGAAAATTTATCTATAAATAAGGGTTTGTATCTCCTTACTTGCTGAGTGACGTTGGTCAGGTTACTTAACCTCTCTGAGGCTTAGTTTTCCTGTCTTTCATATGGGACTAAGAGTATGTTTCTTGTAGGATTTGGCGAGGTTTCAATGAAATAGTGTGCATAAAGTACTCACCAGTTTTTAGAGGAAAACGTTCAATAAATTATAGGCATTATAATTATTATTATTACTGCTCTGCTACCCAGGCTTATACTAAAGGAGAACGTATTAATTTCAAATAGGCACTATGTAGACAGTTCTTCCTGCCCTAATGCTCAGGTGCCAATTCCATAAGCACTTTGACTTAAGAAATCTGTTTCTGAGGAGGTGGTGATTGAAATGGGGATCATATACAGAGGAGCCTGCATGACTGTTCTCCCTGTCACCAGGCATTTTCCTGTTTCCTAGATTGCTTGATATCACTTTTTTTTTTTTTTTTTTGGCTTCAGCTTTGCAAAACTTCCTGGTGGGTAGTTTTAGTCATCCTTCCTAGCAGTTTTCAAGAGTATGTTATGAAGCTGGAAATCATTTAAAAAATGTTCTGATATGTCAGAAAAAGGGAAAAAGAAGGAAGATGGCTCCTCATGTTCATTCATTTGAAATATTGGTTACTAGTTCCTCTTTCTTTAATCTTTAATGGGGATTTTCCTTTCTTTTTCTCTTGTCTTCACAGACTTCTATTTACCATTGAAAACAAAAGCAACCATAATACCCTGGCATCTACAAAGGAGAGCCATTTACTTAAGCATCTACCTACTCATTTGACATATGTTATTTAATACTTACTGCATTAGACCCTGTGCTAGGCAATGATATACAGACACAAAGGTTACATAAACTTGTTTATGGGGCATGGACTCTTACAGACCTGGGTTCAAATCTCTGCTTTGTCCATTCCTATAGATTAGATCTCAGGCAGGTTAGATACTTATCTCTCTGAACCAGCTCCTTCTCTCAGATTCCCTGTCTCAGCCATGGCATCACCATTGTCTTCTTGTCCCAGTTTAGAAAGCTCAGAATGATTTTATTCTCCTCCTTAACCCTCTACCCAATGTTCTGTCCATCACCCAGTGATGCACAATTTAATTCCTAATTATTCAATTATTCATTGAATGTATCTTCCCCTACATCTCCAGTTTATTTAACAAATATTCAATGAGAGTCTGCTCTGTCCCAGGCCCTGTGCTGGTACAGGAATACCTGTCCCTGAGGAGCTCCCTGACTGGTCAGGTGCATCCATAAATACATAATTTCTCAATAGCAAGTGGGTGTAGTGATAATAAAAGCCCACTTTTATTGCACACTTAATCACTGCTGGACACTGTTCTAAGAGCATTATATACATTAAACCATTTAGTCACCACAATAACCCTAAATGACAGGTGATATTATTATCTTTACCTTATAGATAAGGAAATCAAGACAACAGAGTGAATAAGCAACTTGGCCAAAGTCGCACAACTCATTAGCAGTGGAGGAAGGTGCAATGGCTTAAAAAGTTGGCTTAAATCCCAGCACTTTGGGAGGCCGAGACGGGCGGATCACGAGGTCAGGAGATCGAGACCATCCTGGCTAACACGGTGAAACCCCGTCTCTACTAAAAAATACAAAAAGCTAGCCGGGCGAGGTGGCGGGCGCCTGTAGTCCCAGCTACTCAGGAGGCTGAGGCAGGAGAATGGTGTAAACCCGGGAGGCGGAGCTTGCAGTGAGCTGAGATCCGGCCACTCCAGCCCGGGCGACAGAGCAAGACTCCGTCTCAAAAAAAAAAAAAAAAAAAAAAAAAGCTGTGGCTGTAACCACTACTGAACTCAGGTTGTGCTTCGAGGGCACGGGAGAGGGGTCCCTGGGGAGGAGCTCCTAACCATATTGAAGGTCTTTCTTTGAGCTGTTGTCTATGCTGAGCCTTATAATGTGAGTAGGGTTTAGCCAGAACAATTCTCCCCATTCCCCCACACCCTGCTGTGTGGGCCTCACCTTGACCAGTTTCTTCATTGATCCCACCTTGTTGGTCCATTCTTCCCACCTGTGCTGCAGTGAGCTTTCTAATCAAATCTGATCATATTATTACTCCTTTTTTTTTTTTTTTTTTTTTTACTTTTTCTTCTTTAGATACAAGGTCTTGTTCTGATGCCCAGGTTGGAGTGCAGTGGTGGAATCATAGCTCAATACAGCCTCAACCTTCTGGGCTCAATCGATCCTCTTGTCTCAGCCTCTTGAGTGGTTGAGTGACTGGGACTACAGGCCTGCACCACCACACCCCACTAATTTTTAAAACAATTTTTTGTAAAGATGGGGATCTCCTTATGTTGCCCAGGCTGGTCTTGACCTCCTGGAATCAAATGTTCCTCCCACTTCAGCCTCCCAAAGTGCTGGAATTATAGTTGTGAGCCACCCTGCCCAGCTTTAATGTTTTGGAATGTCTTTCCATCATCCACAGGATAGAGTCTAAACTCCTCAGCATGACCATGAGGACTCCACAATGTGGCCATGTGGCCCACCTAACTCCCAGCCTTGCCCTACCCTCCCTGCCTGCAGTCACACCTACTCACTGGTAGGCCCACTTCTGCCTCCATCTGTGTCAGATTCTATCCCTCAACTCCTATGAGGCTTTCCACACTCATCTTTCTAGGATACCTTCCTGAATCCCACAGGCAAAGTTAACTACTCTCAATAGTACAACCCACTGCACCCCAAATACATGTATTTTAGCTCTTCTCCTTCTGAGTTGGAACAGTTGACTTTTGAATCTGTCTATTTTATTATATAGTGAACCCCTTGAAGTGTATTTCCCAGATCCTAACAGGGCCTGATACTAGTGAACCCTTAGAATGAATGAATGAATGAATGAATGAATGAATGAATGAATGAGTAAATGAATGAATATTAAGAACCAGCACCAGACTTTAAGCCTTTTTATCTGTTGCAGCTCATAGCATACCGCTGAGGACATTCAGTATCCAGTCAAACATTATTTTCCTTTTACACATCTATGGGGTACAATCATACCACAACAGAACTAGAAAAGGGAAAATACCATCCTTAAAGTCAAAACCATATCATGAGAAATGCACTGGACAGGTGGCTAGGAGATCTGGGATTGTAGTCCAGGCCCTATCACCAACTAACATGTGGTCTTGGGCAGGATATTAACCCTCCATTTCCTCAGCTATAATACTGCCATGAAAAGTCTAAAAGGGCATGAGTGTGGAAGAACTTTGTAAACTGTAAAGCACTGGGCAGGCCAGAGACGCTGGCTTCATCCCTCCAGCTACTCTCCAAGGATCAATCTAAAGGGTATACTCAGGGCTACTGCAGGCCATGGGGCAAGCCTTTCCCACCCTTTCTCCTCTTCTTGGCCTGAGTCCAGGAAGATTTCCATCTGTACCTTGTCTGCAAGCCAGACTCTGAACCTAGGGTTTGGAAAAACAGGCAGGTTATATTCATCCAGGTGTATCCTGTCTACATACTGAGCTGTAAGGCCAAGTTTGTTCTCAGAATAAAGTGGGCACACATATGTGTGTCTATGTGTATGTGTGCTGCTTTCATTAGCGGAGCAAGGTTCAGCACGATAGAGGCAGCTGTGGAGTAGTGGAGAGAGCTCTGAACTTGGCATCATTTGGGTCTTAATTTCACCATTGTCATTCCTGCCCATGCTGAGCAATTTTTGATATATTCTTAACCTCTTATGGCCTGCCTCCCTCATCTCTAAAATGAGGCAATGCATTTGCCGTAGATTCATAAGATTACATAAGGAATGTAAGGTGGCTAGCACAGTGCCTGATGTATAGTACATATATATTTGCTTGTTGATTTCTATTTCTATTAATAATAATTATAACTGACATTTTTTATGCATTGTCTATGCATCAGGCTTTATGCTAAACATTTTACATGTGTTATATGGAGTAAGTCTCATGACAGCCTTAAAAAATAGATACAGTTGACCCTTGAACAACACAGTTTGAACTGCAAGGGTCGGTTCATATGCAGATTTTCACCCACTTCTGCACATGTCAGACAGCAAGATCAACTCCGCCCTTCTACCTCCCCTTCAGCCTACTCAACATGAAGACAAAGAGGATGAAGACATTTATTATGATCCACTTCTACTTAATGAATAGTAAATATATTTTCTTTTCCTTAAGATTTTCTTAACAACATATGCTTTTCTCTAGCTTACTTTATTGTAAGAATACAGTGTATACTAATAGTATATATAACATACAAAATATGTGTTAATTGACTTTTTATATTATTGGCAAGATTTCCAGTCAATAGTAGCCTACTGGAAGTTAAATTTTTGAGGAGTCAAAAGTTATACATGGATTTTCAATTGTGCAGGGGGTTAGTCCCCCTAATCCCCACATTGTTCATCAGTCAACTGTATTGTTATTCTTTCTTATAGACTAGAAAACTGACACTTTGATGGGTTAAGCTCCTACCCCAAGGTCAGAATAGAGCTGGTAATTAGAGGAACCAGGGCTTAGATACATGTCTTTATATTCTAAAGCAATGCTTTTGGGACTTCTAATGCAAATATGTCTATTTAAGTCAACATTTTTGCCCTTATAACCAGGAAATTGTAATAAAGGGACAATAAAAATAGGATGGAAAGTAGAAGACTCAAGTAATAGAAGTATAAGCTTAATTACATAAGTATCCACATAAAGAGATGCACTAAGGAAAATGTTGTTGACTGAAATGGGTTTGTTAAGAAGGAGGAAGATAAGCACACTAATTGTGTCATCACTTATAATGAACTAGCAGATAGTGTCCAAAAAGTAGAGAGAACTAAGGATGTTCTATAAAGACATAAACTGGTAACCACTAAAATAGAAATGTAACCCATCCTAAATAGCAAAAAAAGCACAAACAAAAACCAAAATAGAACTGTTTTTATAGTAAATGACATACATACATACATAAATGCAAGCTAGACTGACTTCTGATTCCAACCAACATGAATAAGAGGGACTGGATTATTTTCACACTTGGAACAACCAAAAATACCAAAGTATATGAAATAATGGCTCTTAAGACACTGGACGTCAGGCAATAAAGAATAGCAATCCCTGAAAGAAAGGAAACAAATGAGGTGAGCCCTACAACTGCTTCAGTTTACTGCCTGGAGGGAGTGTCCAGGCTGTGACATAAGGAAGGGACCTAGAGAGAGTCCAGCAGACTTCTGGAGTAGAGGAGATGAAACTGAGGGTTCAGAGAGACCATGGTACACAGAATTCATAGGACAGAGTACTGGAGAGGATAAAGCCACAGGCAGAGAAGGCCTGAAAGATCCACAGAAGATTCTGGTCAGCACACACATCTGAGGAAGCTATCCAAAGCTGGGGGAAGAACCCAACAAAAGGATTAGAGGGAAAAATACCCATCACTGCCATACTTGTGACTAACTCATAGGTCAAAGAAGAAATCAGAAGGAAATTATGAAGTATTTCAAACTGAATGAAAATCAGAATACCATACATTAAAATTTGTGGAATGCTGCTAAACAGTACTTAGGGAAAATCTTTAGCACTAGCCACCTATATTAGTAAAGAAGAAAGTTCCAAATCAATGACTTCAGCTTCCACCTTAAGAAACTAGGAACAGAAGAGCAACTCAAACCCAAAGTGAGTGGAAAAAAGAAAGGGGTAAAAATCAGAATGACAATCAATATAATGGAAAATAGAAAGATAATGAAGAAAATCAGTGAAACTGAAAACTGGTTCTTTGAGAAAATCAAGAAACCTCTGGGAACTTAGATAAAATGGAAAAATTCCTGAAAAGACATGAATTATCAAACCTCACTTGAGAAGAAATAGGTAACCTGAATTGCCCTAAATCTATCAAGAAAACTGAGTTTGTAGTTGAAAATCTCTCCACCAATATAATTCCAATTCCAATTGGTTTCACTGATGAATTCTACCAAACACTTAAGGAGGAAACATAAATTTGACACAAACATCCTGAAAACTGAGAAGGAGAGAATACTTTCTAACTCATTTTAAGATGCCATAATTACCCTGATACCAAAGCCAAATATATTAAAATGAAAAAAAAAAAAAAGCTACAGACCAATATCCATAATGAACATAAATTTTAAAATTCTAAATAAAATTCTAGCAAATTGAATCCAACAGTATATGAAAACAATAATACCTATGCCCAAATGGAGTTTATTCAAGGAATACAAATTTTGTTTAATATTGGAAATCAGTTAATGACATTTATTTTATTAACAAGGCAAAAAAGAAAAGTCATGCTTATCTCAATAGATGAGACATCCATTCTTGACAAAATCTCTAAGCAAATTAAGACTAGAAGGGAACTTCCTCAACTTGATAGAGAGCATATAAGAAAAATGAACACCTAACATCATACTCAATGGTGAAAAACTAAGTGTGTTCTCCCTAATATTGGGAAAAAGACAATGATATCCACTCTCATCACTTCTTTTCAACATTGTAATGGAGTTTTTGTCCAAAGCAATAAGGCAAGAAAAAGAAATAAAGGGAATTCAGATTGGGAAAAAAAGAAACAAAACTCTTTATTCTCAAAAACATGATTGGGCCCAGTGTGGTGACTCACACCTGTAATCCCAGCACTTTGAGAGCCCATGGAGGGCAGATCACTTGAGGTCAGAAGTTCAAGACTAGCCTGGCCAACATCGTGAAACCCTGTCTCTACCAAAAATACAAAAATTAGCTGGGTGTGGTGGCACATGCCTGTAGTCCCAGCTCCTCAGGAGGCTGAGGCATGAAAATCACTTGAACCTGGGAGGTGGAGGTGGCAGTGAGCAGGGATTATGACACTGTACTCCAGCCTAGGTGACAAAATGAGACCCTGTCTCAAAAACAAACAAACAAACAAAAAAAAAACAAACAAAAAAACCATGATTGCCTAGTAGAAAATCTGATGGAATAGAGAAAAGTAGTACTAGAACTAATAAGTGAGTTCAGCAAGATTTCAGGATACAGGATTAATATTGGATTAAAATTATATTTTTATATCATAGCAATGAAAATTGAACATTTAAGTTGTAGAAAATAACCTTTACAATAAGATCAAATATGAAGTACTCAGGGATAAGTCTGACACAAGATGTCAGACACTGTATACTTACAACTACAAAACATTGCTGGGAGAAATTACTGAAGACAATAAAATGGAGAGATGCACCTTATTCACAGGTCCAAAGACTCAATATTGTTAAGAGGTAAGTTTCCCCCAAATTGATCTAGATTCATTCTAAAACTTACATAGAAATGTAAAGGTTCTTGAAATGACAAACCAACTTTGAAAAAGAACAATATTGGAGAGCTAGCAGTACCTGATTTCAAAGTACATTGTAAAACTGCAGTGGTCAGAACAATGTAGTATTGATGTAATGGTAGACAAATAGATCAGTGGAACAGAATATAAAATCAAGAAGTATATCCATAGATATATGGGCAGCTGATTTTTGACAGAGGTGCAAAGGCAATTTAGTGTTTTCAACAAATGTTTCTAGAACAATTGGATAATCTGTATGAAAAAATATTGATGTTTGACCTATACCTTGCATCATATAAAAACATTAACTAAAAATGGATCATAGACCCAAGTGTGAAAACAAAATGTATAAAACTTCTGAAGAAAACATAAGAGAAAACAAAGTTTTCTCATGTACAATATCAAAAGCATGGTCCATAAAACATCAAATTAATAAATTAGATTTCATAAAAAATTAAGAACTTATTTTTGAAAGATACTGTTAAAAGAATGAAAAGACAAGCTACAAATGGGAAGAAAATATGTGTAAAGCATATATCTGATAAAAAGACTTATATAGAGACTATATAAATAACTCTTAAAATGTAATAATAAGAAAACAAAGAGCCCAAAAGGTTTGAACAGGCACTTCACCAAGGGAAATATACGGATGGCAAATAAGCATATGAAAAGATACTCAGCATCATTAGAGAAAAGCAAATTCAAACTACAGTGAAATACCACTACACAACTATCAGAATCACGAGGTTAGAAAGACTGATCATCGCAAATATAAGTAAGGGTGTAGAATAAGCAGAACGCTCATGTACTGATGGTGGGAATGTAAAATAGTGCAATCACTTTGGAAAATAGTTTAGCAGTTTCTTAAAATGTTAAATATACACCTACCTTATGAGTCATTCCACTGCTGGGTACTACCCAATAGAAAAACAGGTATATGTTCATATAAATACTTGTATACAAATGTTTATCACAGCTATATTTGTAATAGCTAAAAATGGAAAACAACACAAATGTTTATCAACAGGAAAATGGATAAACAAATTATAGTATATCCATACAACAGAATACTATTTAGCAATACAAAGAAAAACATGCAGTATTATGGATGGTTAGCAAAACTATGCTGAGTGAGAAGAAAGTCAGACAAAACAAGGGTACATATTGTATGATTACATTGATAGAAAAATCTAGAAAATGCAACTAAAACTATAGTAATAGAAGGCAGATCCTTAGTTGCTGAGGGTAAGGCGGGTGGGGCAGGATGGTGGGAAGTGCACGAGGATGGGAGGGAGAGATTGCAAAAGGGAATTTTGGGTGTGATGGGTATGTTCCCTATCTAGAGTATGGTGATGACTACATGGATATATATGTATGTCAAAACTTATTACAAGTGTATACTTTAAAATATGTTTACTTAATCATTTATAAATTATATTTCAATAAAGTTATTACAAAAATATATTTCTTTAAAATTAAAATGTATATAAAGCTGAGAATATAAAATTAAATGACAAACATAAAATTAAATGACAAAAATAAAAGCCAAACATAGCAGTTATATTAATAAGTATGAATGAACTTTAATTCACCTACTAAGAGAAAGACTATCAGACTGGATCATAAAGCAAAATCCCGAATTGTCCAAAAAGATTAAGAAAATAAGATGATGAGAAAATGTATAATAGACAAATTCAAACATAAAGAACGCTGAGGTTGCCATTTCATATGAGAAACTGCTGAATTCAAGTTAAAAAAAAAAAAAAAAAAACTAAACCAAACAAGGAGGGGTATGCAACAATGATGAAGTGTGAAATTCACAATGAGGCTACAAGAATTTTATAAATCTATACCCAAAATAACACAGCAGAAATATTCATAAAGCTGTAAGAAGACATTAACAACAAAATAATCATAGTACAAAATTAACAACAAAAAAAAAACACGGTACAAAAATGTAACCTATTTTCTCAATCCCTGATAGATCAAGTGGAAGGATAAATAAATAAATACATGCATAAGTAAGTAAAATACATAATTAAATGTAACAAAGACTTAAATAACAAATATAAATCCAATTTAATTGATGTGTTTCAAACTACATACTCTGAAAATAGAGACCACATTTTATGTTGTTTTCAAAAGTTCACTTTATACTCGTGAAAATTTATCATATATTAGCTGCCCAAACTTCAAACATTCCAAAATGCAGAAATGCTCATGGTAATATTCTTTTCTTACAAAACAACCAAACAAGACAGTTATAATAAAGTTTAAAAATTTAGTGATGTACATACTTCATTTAAATAACTTCTAATTTAGACAGAGAAGTTTAAAAACAACATTAATGAAAATATTATATATCAAAACCATGAGATACCATAAAGCAGTCTCAGAGGAAAATTCATACCTCAGTACTTACATTAATTAAAAAGTACAGAAACAGAAAGATCAAACATATGTTAAAAATATAGAAAATGAGGGTGGACACAGTGGCTCACACCTGTAATCCTAGCACTTTGGGAGGCTGAGGCGGATCACCTGAGCTCTGGAGTTCAAGCCTGGACAACATGGTGGACAACGTGGACAATCAGCCTGGACAACATGGTGAAATCCTGTCTCTACTAAAAATACAAAAAATTAGCCAGGCATGGTGGCAGGCACCTGTAATCCCAGCTACTGGGGAGGCTGAGGCACAAGAATTGCTTGAACCCAGGAAGCGGAGGTTGCAGTGAGCCGAGATCACACCACTTCACTCCAGCCAGGGCAATAGAACAAGACTGTCTCCAAAACAAAAGAAAAAAAATTTAGAAAAAGAATAATAAACTTATTTATTTATTTCCAAATAATAAACTTATTTATTTGGAAAAATAAGTTTTTCCTAATGGATCATGAGGTCAAGAGATCGAGACCATCCTGGCCAACATGGTGAAACCC
Source organism: Rhinopithecus roxellana (assembly GCF_007565055.1). Lineage (NCBI taxonomy): Eukaryota > Metazoa > Chordata > Mammalia > Primates > Cercopithecidae > Rhinopithecus > Rhinopithecus roxellana. Next base: position 49,968,808 of record NC_044560.1, on the reverse strand, counting down.
CGTCTCTACTACAAAATACAAAAATTAGCTGGGCATGGTGGTGTACGCCTGTAGTCCCAGTTACTCTGGAAGCTGAGGCAGGAGAATTGCTTGAACCCGGGAGGCGGAGGTTGCAGTGAGCCAAGATTGCGCCACTGCACTCCAGCCTGGGCAACAGTGCGAGACTGTGTCAAAAACAAAACAAAACAAAACAAAACAAAACAAAACAAAACAAATGAGGAGTGAGCAGAAGGAGAATGGATGGATGGACTGAGCCGAAGGAAAAGCAAGTGAAAGTCACAAAGAATGGAAACAATGCTAATATGTCTGGAGCTTAGAGGACCAGGGGAATAGGGCAAAGGGAGGTGAAGAGATAGAGCATGCATGACCAAAGGGGCCATAAGGAGCGTGAAGGCTATCCTGCCTGCACAGGGCCACATGGACATGATCTATGCAGTAGCGCTACAGAAGTAGATTCACATGTTAGCAAAATTGCTTTGGCTGTGGGGCAGGGAAATGGATGGCAGGCGGTGAAGGAAACAGGAGACTAGGCATAGCATTATATATAGAGGAGGAAGATGGTGCCTGGCTTGGAGGCATCCACAGGCACCCCTTGCCTAATGTCCACAGTCAAACCAGCCTTCCAGAATTGGGTTCAGCTCCAGAAGTGGCACTTTCAGAAAGCCTACAGCAAACTTGAGACTCTCTAGCTGAGCACCAGAACACCAAAGTATGTAAGAGTTTGAGACCAAGTGAAGGGGGTGACCCAAACAACCCAGGCTATCTGGCTTGTAAACACAGAAACCAAAAACCATTATGGCCTCCCTCACTCTGAGTGAGGGGGCTGCCATGTCTCAGAGTCTATGCCGTTCCCAGAGAAGCTTCCAGGTTCCAAGAAAAGGCCAAGTAGAGGCTGAAGGTTTCTGGGCTTTCCCGAGGAGTTACTAAGATTGATTTCTTTTGAAGGAGTGCAGACTCTTCCCTGCTGCCCCTTCTTTTTATAAAGGCATCAATCATTTGAGTCACTTGGGAATAAAACTGTTTTTGTGGAGAAGATTTCTGTGGGCGCCCGAGTAGGAGTTGGGACGGCTGCTGTCAGGGGATGGGAGAACATATGGTGGTCTGTTGTGAATGTGATCTGTTTTTTGTGTTGTTGTTAAACTTCCTCTTGTTAGCATTAGGCCAGTTATGTAAGAGCTTGAGGGTCCATATGGTTTGTTGCATAAGACGCCAAGGAGGAACATGGTTTGCCATTGCCTTGCAGCTACTCCAACTGTGAATTTAAAAAATGTGACCACGGTGTTATATTTGGGCAATGGAGTCAAGTAGTCCTGAATTTGAGTATCAGTTCCACCACTGGTTAGCTGTGTGGCCCTGGGCAAGTTGCCTAACCTCTCTGAGACTTAAACTCTCAAAGACTCAATTTCCCTCTGTGCAAAATGGAGAAAACAGTACGTACTTCATATAGCTGTTAAGAGGATGCAGAATTAATAATGCTAGTTATAATTTATTGAGTATCCAAAATTTGCAATACTGTGTGCTTTACAAATACTGCTTTGTCTAAACCTCCCAGAAATCCTTGGAAGTAGCTGTTACTCTTTTCATGTTTCAAAGAGGAAACTGAGGAGCAAAGTGATGGAATGGCTTCCCTTATCTAATAGGAAGCTGCCGAGCTAAACTTCAAACATACGTTCCTGCCAAGAAGAGCCATTGACATTGGGTCTCGCTGTCTCCAGTGCTGGTGAAACACTAGGTACATAACAGGTGCCAAGTAAATGTGATCCTAGACTGTAAGCTTCATAAGGCAAGGCATTTGGACAATTTTGTTCCCTACTGCATTCCCAGGTTTAAAAGCAGTGCCTGGTGCAGAGTAGGCATTCAATAATAACCTTTGGACTAAATAAGTGGATTCTGCATTTATGGCATAGTTGTCCATTCTGGAGGTGGAACTGCTTGGGTTTGAATCCCAACTGTGCCATTTACTAGCTGTGAAAATAGCTAATTCAGTTAGTTGGTTCATTTTCCAGCACACTGTTCTCATCTGTATACTGCAATTACTGGTAACTTCCTCTCGATAACTGTCCCTTTCCCTGTTTTCTTCTGGATGCATAGATCAATCCTCTATCCCAGGCTTATTCATCTATACCCCACCAGATTTAAATTGAAACAAAACCCCAAACACAAAACTGCAACAATAAACTTACCTGTGCTTTCTGGAGCTCCTATATGAACTTATCCTTACTAATGCAAATAGATGATAAGATTAATATGCTACCTTTATCAGAGGGCTTTGCATCTCAGCAAGTACATTCTTGAAATATGGTGATTTAACCCATGGCATAATTGCTTACTGGAAGAATTACACCCAACCTATAGGAAGTCACTACTAAGAAGGGTTCTTGGGTGTTATTTTGGCTCAGTTGAAAAGGTTGTGATCAATTGGTGATGCCTGCAGAGGCATAGAGGGAGGTGCTTGGGGCTTGAATGCCATCCTGGACTAAGCTGATCTTCCCATATTTTAGAGCTGAGGAAACTGACTGAGGCTCTATCAAGGAAAAGTGACTAACTCAAAATAAATAATTAGGCTTCAGAAGCACCAATCTTGGTTTTTTTCTGATTCACAGTTCAGTGCTCTTGCCCTAATCTGCCAACCTACTGGTTTGGACCAAAGCTTATGGGGAAAAAAAAAACAAAAAGAGGGGAAAGGAGAATTAACCTTTATGGAGCAACCACCCTAGGCTGGAGACTCTCCGTGAGACACTTTGAAAACATTTTCTTTTATCCTGTGATGTGGGCAACATGTGTCCCATTTTACAAATGAGGAAGCTGAGTCTCAGAGAAGTGATGTAATTTACCCCAGGTCCCAGAGCCAGAGAGGGAAGCCTGACCTGACCTGGATCCTTATTCCTGTGTCTGGGGATAATCCGAACCCACACTCCAAGGCTGAATAGTTGTCCACCCCATAGGTTCAAAAGTTGAGCATCCCTGCTCTCCCACCTACAGAACTAGCTGTGAAGCCTTGGGCAAGTGACTTGACTTCTTGGGGATAGGTTTTTCATCTTTAAATGAGGACAATCAGCATAAGAATGTAATGAGGATTAAGTAAATTCGAGTACATAAAATGATGAATACCGGGCCTGTCCCATAGTAAGTACTCTTTTAATATTAGTTCAAAACAAACAAATCCAACACATGCAACCTCCCTCCAGTGCCTTGAGAGGGTAGAGGTGCTGGGATGGCCCACACAGGGCCCAGGAAGACTGCAGCCAGGCCCAGCCTCCCGGCGCCTTTGCTCCGTGTTTTGGCACAAGGCCCGGGACTGAGGAGTCCCCATTCCTCTCTCCTGTCAACTCAGCAGAACAAGCTGTTTCAAGGGAAGGTGGTTCCCCTTGAGAAAATGTTCTCGCACGCCCTGGAGGCTCTTGCCCTGCACGTCGGCAGCGATCAGCCCGGACAGGGCCTGGGCCCCACCCTGTACAACCATTCTTTCAAAGTCTGTATCCTGCCAAGTCATAAAAGGTAGTGTGTGGTCTGGACAGCTGTGGTCTTCTAGCAGAACTCCCCTTTGCTAATGACTTTGAACCAATTTTGTCTCTGCGTGCCTCAGTTTCAGACCCTTTAAAATGAGGTGGTAATGGGCTGTCTGTCAACTCTTTGGTAGGAAGGTTGAGGGACACCACTGGAGACACTACCTCTTCTACCTCATTTCCCATGCCCTCTGCAAATGTCTGCAGTCTGACCTCTGTCCCCTTGACGCCAAACAAAACCGCCCTGCCCAAGGTCACTGTTGTAAATCTAAATGACACCCCTCAGCAGCAATGGGAGCACTCTGTCCCTGCACGTTCTCTGCTGCTGTGGCCTCTGATTCCCTTCCTCCCTGTCTGACCATTTTCTCATTCTCCTGTAAGGGATCCTTTCCTTCCTTTAGTCCTTAAATGCTGCAGTTTCTCCAAGGTTCAGTCCCCAGTCTCCTTCCTCCTCACTCCGTATACTGAAGTCACTCTGAGAGTATATGGAGTGAGGAGAAAGGAGGTTCTCCTGCACTGTGTATTCCTCATCCTCACCACCCAATCATCCAACCTGTGATCTGGATCTCAGAGAATTGCACCGCCATTCATTCAATAAATGTGTAATAAACACCTTCCAGGTGCAGGTACTGTTCAAGGAGTAAAGATTACAGCAAAGGAGAGGACATAGTCCCTGCTCTTACAGCACTTACACTGCTTCTACCAAGATGTCCAAGGGCCTGGGGCTCATTGCAACTCCCTTGTTCCTCACCATCTTTGTGCAATTGGCCACCAAGTCTTGCCAATTCTGCTTCTATAGAATCACTTGAGTTGATTCCCTCTTTTCTGGGTGTTCTCATTGCCATGAGTTAGTTCAGGCAACTGCTTCCAACCTGGTCTCCCAGCGGCTCCAGCCTTGTCCCTTCCAATCCACTGTACACTGCAGCCAGAGCTATTTTTTTAAAACACAGGCTGGGCACAGTGGTTCACGCCTGTAATCCCAGCACTTTAGGATGCCGAGGTGGGCGGATCACGAGGTCGAGAGATCGAGAGCATCCTGGCCAACATGGTAAAACCCCGTCTCTACCAAAAATACAAAATATAGCTGGGCGTGGTGGCGGGCGCCTGTAGTCCCAGCTACTCTGGAGGCTGAGGCAGGAGAATCCCTTGAACCTGGGAGGCAGAAGTTGCAGTGAGCCAAGATTGAGCAACTGCACTCCAACCTGGCGACAGAGCGAGACTCTGTCTCAAACAAACAAACAACAACAACAACAACAAAAACCCCCACAAATCTGGTTATGCTGTGCCTTTGCTTAAACCCTCCACGAGTCCTTCCCCTCACCTTAATGAGGAAGTCTAAGTCTCTTAGCTAGGTAGATGCGTATCAGTCAGGAAGGAGTCTATCAGAGAAACAGAATCAGTAAGAGATTAGGATTCTTTCTATCTATCTATCTATCTATCTATCTATCTATCTATCTATCTATCATCTATCTTACCTATCTACCTATCATCTGCCTTATCTATCTAATTTATCTATCTTATATACCTACCTACCTATCTAATCTACATATCATTGAATCTATCCATCTCTATCTATCTATCTATCTATCTATCTATCTATCTATCTATCTATCTATCTGTCTATCTATCTGGAGATTTACTTCAAGGAGTTGGCTTCTGTAGTTGTGGGATCTTGCTAGACATGTCTGATATATGCAGGGCAGGTCAGCAAGTTGGAAACTCTTGGACAGAGCTAAAGCTGCAGTTCACAAGCCGAATTCTTTCTCTCTCAGGGAAATCTCAGTCTTGCTCTTAAGGCCTATCAATGGACTGAATGAGGCCCACCCAGGTGATTGAGGACAATCTTCTTTACTTAAAGTCAACTGATTGTAGATATTAACCATATTCACAAAATACCTTCTCAGCATACCTGGATTAGTGTTTGATTGAATACCTGGGTACTATAGCCTAGCTAAGTTGACACATAAAACTAACCATCCTAACAGGGTGCTTTTGGACCTGATTCATAACCATCTCGCTCACCTCTTTTCTTCCCACCCCACACTAAGTCTCAGTCATGCCTTGCAGTGTGCCCACTGGCCTTCTGCCACCTGTCCTTGCACAGGCCTAGAATCTTCCTCACCCCTTTCCTAGAGAACTTCTATTTGTCTTTAAAACCACTGGGATGCTTCTTCTTCAGGAAGCCTTCCCTGATTCCCCCCAACCCAACCCCTCCCATTCTGAGTTAAGCGCATTTTCTCTGAGTTTGTAAAGCCCCTACTAATCACGTGAGATGGAAGCTGCTTTGGGGGCTGCAAGGTCTGCCTCAGTAGCATGTGAACAGCTCTAGAACAAAAACTTTCTATCACATCACTCTGGTAAACCCCACACGACACAAATCCCAATTAGCAGCAATGATCTCATTTACTTGTGAATAAATCTCCCCTCCCTATTAGAATGAAAGCTCCATGGAGGTAGGAACCATATCTGTCTCTTTCAGGGCAGTATCTCTCAGACCTAACTGTGCCAGGCACATAGTAGATACTCAATAAATGTTTATTGAGCAAATTAATTAATAGTTGTTTGAATGGATTCAACAATAAATGTTAATTAAGAATCTCCTAAGTTCTAGGCATTATTGGGGGCCTGGGAATATAATTATCAAGGACAAGGATGCCCATCAATGATACACTAGAAAGAAAATGTGGTACATATACACCATGGAATACTATACAGCCATAAAAAGGAACAAGATCGTGTCCTTTGCTGGGACATGGATGGAGCTGGAAGCCATTATCCTCAGCAAACTAACACAGGAACAGAAAACCAAACACAACATGTTCTCACTTACAAAAGTGGGAGTTGAACGATGAGAACACATGGACACATGAGAGGGAACAACACACACTGGGGCCTGCTGGGGGGCGGTGGTGGGAGGGAGAGCATCAGGAAGATAGCTAATGCACACTGGGCTTAATACCTAGGTGATGAGTTGATCTGTGTGACAAATCACTATGGCACAAGTTTACCTGTGTAACAAACCTGCACATCCTGCACATGTACCCTGGAACTTAAAAGTTGATTAAAAAAAAAAAAAGAGGGACAAAGTCCAGCTCTCATGGAGCTCACATTCCAAGGAGGGGTGACAGGCAGCAACTAAATAAACTTATAAGTGATCAGGATAGGAAAATTAAAAATGTAATATAACTAATTAAATGAATAAAGGCACAAATGAATAAATGAATAATTGGAAATACCTATCTCTCATCTATTATTTGTGTACCTACCTACCTACCTACCTATCTATCTGTCTGTCTATCTATCTTCCCTTTCTTCAACAAGAAACCCACACTGGGAGAGGGTAGGAAGTAGTGATATGGACACTAGATTTGGATTAGGAATTAGAAAGATCTGACTCCATTCTTTACTGGTAGTATGTGTCTGGTTAAATAATCTAGGCCTGAGAATCTAGATCAGTTCTCTTATCTGTAATATAGGATTATGGCAACTGCTTTGTTTCTCACACAGGGCTGTCATTTCACATAAGGCAGCAAACATAAATGAACTTGGTACTTGGAAGCTCTGTACCAATGTTAGGGGAGATTGTTGTTGATATTTGCAGTTGTTGCAAGTGGAGCACTTTAGCTCCACCAGTTAATTGCATTGTTTAGTTGGAGAGAAGCAGAAAGGAATTTTGGCATGGGACAGACCTGAGTTTCAGTTCCACTTCAGCCACTTCATGTTGAGTTGTGTGACCTTAAACATGAATTATTTCATCTTCCTTGGGCTCGGTTTTCTGATCTGTGAAAATGGGGAAAGTAACTGCCCTCATCTAATAAGGCCATAAGGCAACAGCCAGGTTTAAACAAGGTAATCCATGTCAAGTGCTTGGCATAGAGTTAAGCCCATAGGAAGAGCTCAGCTAATATTAGCTACTAATAGTCATTCTGTCAATCATTGGTGGCTGTTCGTAAATGGAGCCATTCATGGTTCAATTTCTCAAGTCTCACTTTTCTGCCAGGAAACTTCCCAAGTCTTTATGCAGCAACACCTGTGATTATGCAAAACCACAATCAGCATTCATATTCCAAACATAAACACATGGAGAATTCGCCCTTCAATACTCTCCCTCCCCGTTTTTCAAAAAATAGTTTCTGGAACATAGAAAGATGAACTCTTCATTTCTCTAGAAAACAAGTGTTCCTGGTTTTATAACCATATAACCCTGAAACAGTTATGTTGTTTCATGTAATGCATTTTAGAAGTTCCATAAAAGAGTCGTTGTCAAGAGAAAATACAGCTGGTGCCCAATTAGAGAGGTGAACGAGACTAATGGACCAGCAGAACTCTTAATTAAGCTGGACCACAAACTGCAGGAGAGACGGCGGGTGGGAAACTGCAGTGGCCCACACACTCATGCAAAGGAATGAATGGGAAGGGCAGAAGATTTTCTTTAGAAGGTAAAAAGTTGGCCACTTTGGTTACACGTGAATTCAAGCTTTTAAAAGCTGGCTTTGCAGAGGCCAACACCTGTTTTTGACTCACTCTGAACTTCTTTCTCTTCCCTTTTCCTGAGAAGTCTCAAGCTCTTTCACTTCTATTTGGGCATCAGCTTCTATCTTATTTGTCATTAGATTCTGTGCTGGGAAGATTCTGAAAGTGGACTGGAGAGCATCAACTTCAGGAACACCTCCAGGGACTGCCTGTCTGCATTTCTTTCCTGCAGCACTGCTCTCTTTAGACAACTCCTGTCTCCCTCAGCAATACTCCACTCACACCCAACTTGCTCATTTTTGCCCATTGCTGCTGTCTTCTTTGCTCCCTCTTCCTACTGTGCCCTGTAGTATCCCAGTATTGTGCCAAATATACTCCACTTAAAACCTCACCTCTCTGCATGGCTCTGTCTCTGGATCTGAAGTGGAATCTGTATACCTTACTGTCCCCATGGAGATGGTTTGCTTTTCCATATTTCACACACCTCAAAGCTGAGAAGCAGGACTGAGCTTCTTTTGTGTCCCCTAGTGCTACCTACACCTTAATCCTCTACCCTCCTGTGACACACATACACCTGTTGCCACACATTTGGTAGTCACATCTGGAAAGAGATGCTGGATCTGCCATGCACTGAAGAGATGCTGTGTGTGTCTATTTGCGAGGCGGTATGAAGTGGAGCAGAGGTTCTCAAAGTGCAGCCTTGGGACCAGCTGCTCAATGATCACCTGGGAACTTCTCAGAAATGGAAATTCTTGGGCTCCACTCCAGACTGACTGAATCAGAAACTCTAGGGGAGGGGCCAAACATCCTGCTTTAACAAATCCTCTACCCCACCCCACCCCAGGCGATTCTAGTGGTTATCCATGTTGGAAAACCACCAGTGCAGCATTTAAGGGTATGGGTTCTAAAGCCGGTTTACCTGAGTTCAAATCCCACTTGTGACATACACTAGTGATGCAACCTTGGCCAATGTACACAATTCCTCTAGGCTTCTTTTTCCTCTTCCATAAGATGGGAATAAAAATGGCACGTCCCTACAGGGCATCAAGAGATGACTGAAGTAGCTATACACCTAAAGTGTTTAGGACAGTGCCTAACATACAATAAGCTCTCATGAACTGTTAGCTCTTATTATTATCATCATTAGATGGAAATCAGAAAAGACCCCGGTCCTTGGGTGTTTGTGTCTCTAGTCCTCCTGGTTGCTGTCATCTATGACAGGTCAGTGGCTCCCCCACACCTAGTGCTTCTCCAGCTTTCCACAGTAGAGGCATGTGGACCTCCACACACACTTTTTTGAAATCTTAAATTTTATTTCCATGTTTGGTTATTAAAAAACATCATTTACAAATCTCATGTCCTGGTAAAATTTACACCCAAAGAAGCTGCACTATACTTCACCAGGGGCTTGTTCCATCCTTTCAGACCCTCTTTTTCCTAAGTCTAGAAGTATAGCTCCCTCTTTCCCACCTTTGACCTCCTCAACTCCAGGGACCTTTGTTTTATTCCACGACAGTCACCTGTACTCAGAGCCACACCCAGCTCTTATCTCGGCTGGCTACTGTGCCCACCTTTGAAATCTCAGATAGCAGGGTCCCACTCTGACCCTTCCCTCTTATCTTTTCAGAGTTCTCCTCAGACTGACTCACTGACCTCCTCCTGAATTCCAGACTCTGAACCCCTTTCTCCGTTCCTTCCCAGTCTTTCAAACCTTATTTGTTTCTCAGATTTGCAACTTGCCATGTCTCTTCCCCCTGCCACATTGATGGATGCATGGAGCAGGAGCAAGAAATAGACCTTTGTGTCTGCAGTCACCTAGAATGTTTTTTGTAATTCCTGCAGTATGATCTGGCTCATCTTGACTGGGGCACCTGCCTCCTAGGTGCATCTGAAGACCAAAGAGGTCATGTACACAGAGCTTTAAGCTCAGTGCCTGGACAATAATAACCGCTCAAGAAACATTAGCTATTACTCTTAGCCACCAAAATCACAGGGTAAGGCCACACACTGCCCTGTAACATGTTTGCAATTCCGCAGTCAGATCCCTTCTCTATGCAATAGTGATTCCTATTATTTGTTATCCCACCAAACCTTCAGCCTTTGTAGAGAAAATAGAGGTCATCAGGTAGGAATTGTTTCAATAATTCTCATCCAAATTTATCTGCAGGTTTCCTTTCTGATCAATTTTCTTCCTATTTTAGAAGCAGTTAGGTATCTCCTGACCGTGAGAACTGGAGGACAGAAGGTGGGGTGACTTTTAAGACCAGGAAAGGTTGAATATTCATTCATTCATTCATTCATTCACTCATAAACTCCTAGTAAGAAAGGGTCTGGGGCCTGAGAAAGGTGATTTGAAGATTGAGACCTAAAGGGACAGCTATGCCAGATCTATTTTTCTTTCCCAAATAGTTCCCCCTGCTCCCTATGCTGTCTTTTGTTTGCCATTCTCCCTCCCCACCAGTTACATGAGTAGTCAAAGCTGGGAGAGGGGGAGGAATGGACTGAAGCTCATGAATTAGGCCATCCTGTCACAGTCTTGGGTTGCAGGGGGAAAGGAAGAGAAGGCTAGTGAAGATCATTGAGGAAAATCTCAGGAAGGAGGTAAAGCAGGGACTATCCTTCTAGAACCTCTATCGACTCTCCTGGCTACGTGAGCAATTGACCTACGTGCAAAGGAAGGCCTGCATGCTTCCCCCTCTCCAGACAGGTTTCTCTGGAACCCCAACAGACAGACAGACAGTGATCTTTCTCCTCTCCAGACATCCTCAGCCGCCGCCGCCGCTGACTCAGCCTCCCCGCCCTCTCCGTGGGTGGAGTAGGTAGGCAGCCCAGTCCCTGGGGTTGAAGCTGTAGGTGACATAAGGGTAAAGTCGCAAACATCTGCAGATATGAGACCTTTGATTTCTCCCCAAACCCCGGAACATTCACAACTCTCTCTCCTTTACCTGTCAGTCAGCCCCACCTTCGAGTTCCAAACCCAGACAACCTTCAGTTCCTTCTGTAGGAGATTGGAACACAGTGTCTCTGGAGGCACAGACTGCCCCAGCTGAAATGGCCTTTGGGACTAGCTAGCATTCCCTTTGAGGAGAAACAGGACTGCCCACCCATTTCAGAAAAGCCCAGGAGTCCTGGCTACAACATCTGAAAAGAGAGCAACTGACATCCCAGACGACTTACTTGTTCAGCACAGCAGACACAGCACCTTGGGTCTATAAGAAAATGTTTTCTTATAGAATAGTAAGATCTTTGCCTTTATGTCAATGTAGTTATAAAGTATAATTTTATGCACACACACATACACGCACACTTTTCTGGAGAAAAGAGTCCGCACAGGCAAAATTGCCTAGGGCCTGTGAAAATCATATTGCAGCCCTGCTCGTATCACCTCGCTAGGACTCAGTTTTCTCTTCTATAAAATACAGATCATAACACTTTCCACATCATTCCACCTCCAGTTTCACCAGTGTTCTGCCTGAATATCATTGACCTTAACATTTTCATATTTGAAACGTTTGGAAGCCCCCCACATATACAATATGTAACAGCCAGATTCCTTGGTGTTGCATTTGAGGCCTTCCACTATTTTCCTCTTTGAGCTTCTACCTTGTACACAACTCTCCAGCTGGGAACATCAAACCTCGTGCTGGTTGTTCTCAGAAGAGGCTGAGCCTTGGTTTCCAGCATGCCTTTGCACACTCAAAGCCCTTTTGCTTAAAAAGCATTCCCCTCCTCTTCTCTGCCTGATGGTCTCCTATGACAGCACAGCTATTGAATTTGCAGCATCCAGTGAAAAATGAAAATGTGGGGCTCCTTGCTCAAAAATCACTGAGAATTTCAAGATGGTAGAGCAGAACATTCAATCATGTACAGGGCTCTTCATGGCCCTGTGGGCCTGCCCATGAAGCCATCTCTGCCTGCTCCTTTTCGGAGATCACCTCAAATGTCACCTGATCTTTGAAGCAGGTTTTGCTCTCCAAGACCAACAGTAGGAAGACACAACACGAAGCACTTCTCTTCCAGGCATCACGCCAAGTGCTTTACAGACCAGGCCTCATTTAATCCTCACAACCACTCCATGAGGTAGGTAGTATTATGGTCCCCATTTTGCTGATGGGTAAACTGAGGCTCAACAAGCAGGTGACAGAGTTGACATTTAAACTGAGGCCTGCCTGAGCTTAGAGCTCATGCTCTTACCTATCAGGCTGCACCAACCCTTTCCACCACATGGCCTTTCAGGCTTGCTTCTGCTCTCCAATTTATAGAGACCCTAGGGCCTGGTCCTGTTCCTTCAGTCTCTGAGCATCCACCCCCTTAGCATGTCTGGTCCCAAGGGGCCAGTGGCTTTCCCAGCCTAGAGTACCTTCAGGTTTCCCAGGAGACATGTGTGGAATTGAAACCCATTTTCCTTTGGGAATTATCGGTCATCCCCACATCCCCTGTGTCCCCAAGTCCAGTCCATTTGGTTTCTTTAAAAGGTATCTTGAGCCCCATGCCTCACTCCCAGTGCCAGTGTTAGCTCAGGCCTCTTTATCCTCTGCTAGGCCTCAATGTCCCCTTCACTAGCCCTTCTAAATGCAGGCCTGACCATATCACCCCTTCTTAAAATCCTTCAGTGGCTCCCCACTGCTCTCAGGTCCCTTAACCTGGCACACAGGACCCTGCCCACCCCTCGACTGGAACCCTCCCATATGATCATCACTAATTAATTACTTACAATTTCCAGAAGGAGTCATGTCTTGTCATGCTCCCCTGACTGTGCACTCTTACAAGGAATCTGTTCCCAGAACACTTGGAAAATGCTTCCTAACGAGCCCAGGCTCATTTAGCATCACCTCCTACAGGAAGCCTTTCATGACTCCTGGCTCTTCCAAAGGCTGAGTTCCCATAATACCCAGGCTCACTTCTGGCCCATCACTTACTGTATTTACTCCAACTGGGCTGAGGGCCCTTTGAAGGTAAAAACTGTATCCAAGTCATCTCTGCATCACCAGCATGGGACCGCTTTGGCATCTGGAAGCACACAGTAGGTGTTTTCTAGGTAAAATCCATAGATGAATGGTGCTCACCTGTCTGGCATCAGGGATGGCCTTGCCACATCCTGGTGACAGCTACATCTTGGCAGCAGACAGAGAACAAACATCCAGGTGAGAGCAGAACCACTGAGAGCTCCAGAAGGAAGCAAGATGGATGACTTGATTACCTGATGTGCTTGAAGATTCTGAGAGCAGACTTAAATTTCTCACTGAGGGGAGAAGGATGTGTGTGCCTAGGAAATAAAGCTAGCAGATTTTTATTTTTTATTTTTTTGAGACGGAGTCTCGCTCTGTCGCCTGGGCTGGAGTGCAGTGGCCAGATCTCAGCTCACTGCAAGCTCCGCCTCCCAGGTTTATGCCATTCTCCTGCCTCAGCCTCCCGAGTAGCTGGGACTACAGGCGCCTGCCACCTCGCCCGGCTCGTTTTTTTGTATTTTTTAGTAGAGACGGGGTTTCACTCTTAGCCAGGATGGTCTCGATCCCCTGACCTCGTGATCCGCCCGTCTCGGCCTCCCAAAGTGCTGGGATTACAGGCTTGAGCCACCGCGCCCGGCCGCTAACAGATTTTTTTAAATGAAGCATCAGTTTCAGTGAAAAGAATAAGTCATATAAAAGCAAAAATTTAATCATGATACAATGTGGCTTAGCTGTGATTTATATGGTCGCAATGCTATAAACACCAATCTAACAAAAGGAGTGTTATAACTAGATTGGAAAGTTGGAAAAGGTAAACTGTTTCCATGAGAGAACAGAGCTAAGTCCTTCTCTTTTGTAATAGAAATTCAATAGGCCATATTGCTAATGAAAAAATTAAGAAAGATGTGTAGACATAGTATTTAGAAACACGGACTTAAATACTGGAAGAAATATTGAACAGTGGCTGTCTCTGGGTGGTAAGATTTGGGAGTGGAGGGAAATAGGCTTTGTAGAACTATCTGACTTTTTGAACTACGTACATAATGTTGGTAAGACACAAGTTTAATTTTTAAAATACTGCTTGTGGTTTGAAGGCAGGAAAGTGTTGCAAGGCAAGCACCTCTGTCCAATCAGTCTGACTAATCTCCCTGAAATGCCACCTTGGGCAGTTCATCAGAACCCGCTCAGGCCCAGGAACTGGACTGGGCTGGTCCGCCTTGCAATGGCCTCTGTGGCCTGGCCCCACCCTCCCATGCACATGCCCTTTGCACCTCATTGACTGGAGTCCTGCCACTTCTCCTGCAGATGCTATATACTTCTTACCTCTAGGCTTTTGCCTATGCTGTGCTCCTGCCTCTGCATAACACCTTTCCTCACTCTGCCCTCCCAGCTCCTTCCTCCAGCTGCCTGGGACAAATGTGCTTGCTTTATACCAGGACAGCCCTGCATTCAAGGGAGATTTTATTTGCTGCTTTCCCCTGAGCCTTTCTGCCCCTGCTCACACAGTTTGAGTAAGAAGCCCTAGCAAGCTATGTTGCAGGCTCTCCTCTTTTGTCTCATGGTTGAGGGCCTCTCCAAGTCTTTATCTTTGTCTGGAAAATCGAGATCTTCAGGCCTACTTGCCAGGATGTTTGTGAGAGTAGGTTGATGTGATGTTTATGAGAGATCTCAAGCTAACCACCCCATTTCCAGTCCTCTCTTCTTTTGAAAAATCTCTGCCTAATAGCAGCCGTAGCTGCAGCAAGAGCTAATATTTATAGAATGTTTACAGTGTGACAAGCACTGTACTAAGTCATGCATTGTCTCATTTAATTTCCACAGTAGGTAACATGGTCCTCATTTTACAGATTAGGAAACAGAAGCTCATGGAAGGCAACTTGAAGGTGAATCTACATATCCCTCCCCCACATTAGACCACAAGAGGCTCAAAGGCAGGGAGAAATATACACTCACGTTTATAGCCGCATTTTTCACAACAGCCAAAAGGTGGAAGCAAGCCAAGTGTCCACTGATGGACAAATGGATAAACAAACTGTGGTATATTACATACAATAGAATATTACTCAGCCTTAAAAAGAAGGGAACTTCTAAAATGTGCTACACATGGATGAACCTTGAAGACATTATGCTAAATGAAATAAGCCAGACACAAAAAGGCAAATAATGTATGATTCTACTTACATGAAGAGCCTAGAGTAGTCAAGTTCAGAGACAGAAAATAGAATGGTGGATGCCAGGGGATGGGGGAAAGGGGTCCAAAATTTCATTTTGGGAAAATGAAAGTTTTGGAGATGGATGGTGGTGATGGCTGCACAGCAATGCAAATGTACTCAATGACACTAAACTGTACTTTTAAAAATGGTCAAAATGATACATTATATATATTTTACCATATATATATATATATATATTTTTTTTTTTTTTTTTTTTTTTTTTTTTTTTTTTGAGATGGAGTCTCACTCTGTCACCTAGGCTGGAGTGCAGTGCACAATCTCGGCTCACTGCAACCTCTGCCTCCCAGGTTCAAGCAATTCCCCTGCCTCAGCCTCCCCAGTAGCTGGGACTACAGGCACCTGCCACCATGCCCGGCTAATTTTTTGTATTTTTTTTAGTAGAGACGGGGTTTCACTTTGTCAGCCAGGATGGTCTCAATCTCCTGATCTCATGATGTGCCTGCCTTGGCCTCCCAAAGTGCTGGGATTACAAGCGTCAGCCACTGCACCCGGCCAAAAACATTCTTTTTAAACGTGGTTGGAGACAGAAAGTAGAATAGAGGTTACCTGGGGCTGGGGGGATGGAAAAAAGGTGGGTTTTTGTTTAACGGGTAGAGTTTTTTTGCTGTGGATGACGAAAAATTTTGGATGTAGATAAAGGTGATTCACACTACATTGTCAATGTGTTTAATGTTCCTGCATTGGACAATTACGAATGGTTAAAATGATAAATACTATGTTATGAGTATTTTCCCACAATTAACAAAAAATGGAAGGGAGACCCTGTGCCTCTTTGGTTTCTCTGGCCCTAGAGTCTCAAGCAGGATTTGGCAGACAGTAAAGGTTTACTTGAGAGCATTTGTCAATTTGAATAGGCTTCTGTTGGAAGGCTGCCCACAGGAAGAGAACCTGAATAAGAAGGAACAGGATCAGGATACCCATCTTGACTTGGTTTTTTGGCTAATTCTACCTTCCCCCTGGTCAAAAGTTCCATGGATATATGGAATCCCCCAAGACCGAGACTCAACTGGAATAACATAGACAACAGCTATTAATTGCTAGGCTTTTTGCATACACATAATTGTAGCTAACAATTATTGAGTACAGTTGTTGCCTCAGGGAAATTGGTTCCAGGTCTCTTGTGGATACTCAAATCCAAGGATGCTCAAGTTCCTGAGATAAAATGGGGTAGTGTTTGCATATAACCTACACACATCCTCCTGTACGCTTTAAATCATCTCTAGATTACTTATAACACCTAACACAATATCTAGACATCACTTGTGTGGATTTAACATAGTACTTGGTACATGGCAAATTCAAGTTTTGCTTTTTGAAACTTTGCAGCTATTTTTTTCCTGAATATTTTCAATCTGCAGTTGGTGCAATTCATAAATGCAAGACCCCACAGATCCAAGAGGCCGACTGATACTGTTCTAAGCACTTTTCATGCCCTACTACAATACCTCTGGCATTGTTACTATTATAATCCCCATTTTGTGGCTGAGAAAATGGAGACCTAGATTGACTAACCTGGGAGAAGTCAATAGCCAGGCTTCAGGGAGATTCAGATTTGTCCCCAGATGGTCTGGTTTGCTTAATGATCATGGTACTTGCCTTGGCATCTGCTCTGATGGCCCCAGTTTTTCTGCATTTCCTCCAGCCCTGTTCAGGAGGGAAGGAGAAGGCCCTCAAAGGGAGGAGGAAAGTTAAGGGCTTCCGAGGCAGGAGGCTTCTGAGGCAAGAGTATGGGCTCCACACTGGTACAAGCGCAGGCTTGGGCATGGATCAGGATGATTTAGTTCAAGGGCTGGCCTGGTATTTGTTGGTCATGTGGCCCTGGACAAGCTACTTCACCTGCGTCATCCTCTGTGTTCTCGTCTGTAAAGTGGTGACAGCAGTGGTATCCATCTCACTGGGTTTTATGGGGATTAAATTAGTAAACGTAAACCTGCTAGGGAGAGTGGTGCCAGGCATGGCAAGCCCCACTGGCAGGGAGCTAGGATTGTGCTTGCAAACTTCCTGGAGTGATGTTGGGCAACTTCAATTTCTCCCTGAGCCCCGCTGATCTCAGGTATGAAACAGAATTACTGAAACTAACTCCACAGATTTGTTGTGAGGATTAAACAAATGCTGTGTTTTGTATTAATATCTGTTTATAGAGTTAACTTGTTCTCAAAAGTATTTAAGGTAGTTAACAATATAAGATTAGTTTTAATTTGAAAAGAAATAATTTGAGACTAAGAGAAAGGGATGGTAAGAAAAAAGAACACCTACTATGCATCCACAAAAACTGAAAATAAAAAAAATTAAAAATAAACGCATATTTAAAAAAAAAGAAGAAAAAACAAAAATGAGATCCTTTTTAAAAAGGCCTGGCTGCGCTGGCATGTATTAGGCACTCTATAAACATTTGTTGTTATTTTCCCAGCTGTAATACCTAGT
Organism: Rhinopithecus roxellana; assembly: GCF_007565055.1. Lineage (NCBI taxonomy): Eukaryota > Metazoa > Chordata > Mammalia > Primates > Cercopithecidae > Rhinopithecus > Rhinopithecus roxellana. The sequence goes on along the minus strand of NC_044560.1, from coordinate 49,951,222 downwards.
CCCAGTGGTTCTAGCTACTCAAGATACAGTTAATTTCAGGCTGATTTAACATTAGAGGTGACAGGGAGGATGCAGGGTATCAAAATGTACTCTTCCTGGCAAAGGGAAAATGGAGATGAGCTTTAAGGATTCCAGTCCCATCTCTAGCTTCAGAGAAGTTCAGATTTTATTTACATTATACCTTGGGCTTTTGGGTATAATTGCAATTGATGGAAGGGTTCTACTCAAAGAACAAAAGAAAAGAAAGACAAAGTCAGAAAATAAAAGAGAGGAAATATGCTGATTACTCTAATTCCCTATTTACAGAGACTATGCTGAGACCCAGTAAAAAAGGGAGCTAAACACAATTGGCTATTTATATTTTTGTGAGGTTCTTCATAGGGAGAAACCCACCAGTCACAAAATTAATCCTTCATCAAATCATCTTCATTCAGCAACACTTACTGAGCACTTACTTTGTGCCTGCCATTGTCCTAGGAACCAAGCTATGAATTAGACACATTTCTGCACTCAAGAAGCTCACAGTCTAGAAGTGGGGTCAGAGTGAAAGGTGCTACCCCAGGGTTGCAGTCCGTTGATAGGGAAGTCAGCCTAACTTGAGGGGTCCAGGACAGCCTCACAGAAGAAAGCCTCACAAAAAAGAGGATACTGAGTTGTATCTCGAAAGAAGAGCTGGGTTTTGTCAGGGAGCCAGTGTAGAGAGAGGGTCAAGATGACCTGAGTTAGATCAGACATTGAGTGTCTTATTTCATTTTGCAGATGATAAATTGTGTGTCCTGATTCTGGATTCAGAAAATATAGCACTTTTTGGTGGTTGGTATTATTATGGTAACATTAATATCCACAGAATCTGGAATCTCAGATTTGGAATGAGGAACTTCAGGGCCCTTCAGGTATATCCACTTATGCAACAGACCATGAACAGTGTACCATGAACAGAAGATGTGGTTCCTATTCTCTAGCAATCTGGCCATCCTGGTGTTGCTGTCAGCTGCCTTAAGTGTGCTGCAGGATGTCTTACAGGACACAACTTCTGGCTCTTACTAGATAATAATTGTTCATAAGTATTGAGTGTCTAGTTTGTGTAATGAGTTTTACATACTGTTGTTTCATACACTCTAAAATGTGACATATCTTAATTTCAGAGATGCTGAAATCAATAATTTAAGACCTATGAGATATGGTAGTTATCTTTAATTTTTTTAGCAAACAGGTACTAACTACATGTACATATTGAAAACTAAGGCTAAGTGAGGCGCTACACCTTGTCCTCAATATCACAGTTCATAATTGCCAGAGTTGTGTGCTTCAAAGGCCCTTTATCACCCACCCGATGGCCCCCATTGCCATTTTGAGTACTCAGGATACCCCTCTTTTTCTTTTCTTTCTTTCTTTCTTTTTTTTTTTTAAGAGGTGGGAGTTCACTGTGTTGCCCAGGCTGGTCTCCAACTCCTGGAGTCAAGCTATCCCACTGCCTCGGCCTCTCAAAGTGCTGGGGTTACAGGTATGAGCCACCACGCCAGTCAGGATACCCTTATCATTAACTTTAAAATTCTGTCTAAACTTTCAGTCATTTTTGCCACACAGGTAAACCTCTGCCCCCTCCTCTTGCTGCCATTCAACCTGGAAATATTTCAGCTTTGCTTCCTCTTCCTAGTATTTGTTGAGTGAGCAGACTAGTTTGCCCCCATAATTTCATAAATTTCCAAATTAACCAAGTGTTTCCATGTAGCCCATCTCCTGGAGTCGGTCACTTGCGTGAAGTGTGCCTACGTTCCTCGTAGACCTGGGTACCTCCTCAAGAAGTTTTGCGTGTTTGGTGCCTCCTTCTTGTTCCCCTTCTTCCTTTTGTTTTTCTTTTTTTTTTCCTCTATTGTTGCACTAATACAAGATGAGGTTCTGAGGCCCCCAGCAGAGCTCTCTGCTGTCATCCGTGTCATAGAACCAGGGAAAGTCAGACTGGCCAGTAGGAGACACATCGGTTTGAAATCTACTGGAGACCTGTGTTCGGTTTGTGCTTGGGTTTGGAAGGAAGATGTGTGTATACTGATCAGATAGAAACTAGCAAGATAACAAATTCAAAAAATGTGTAGGTGGGGTGCGGTGGCTCATGCCTGTAATACCAACACTTTGGGAGGCTGAGGTGGGCAGATCATGAGGTCAAGAGATTGAGACCATCCTGGCCAACATGGTAAATTCCTGTCTCTACTAAAAATAGAAAAATTAGCTGGGTGTGGGGGTGTGTGCCTGTAGTCCTAGCTACTAAGGAGACTGAGGCAGGAGAACGCTTGAACCCTGGAGGCAGAGGTTGCAGTGCACTCCAGTCTAGTGATAGAGTTAGACTCCACCTAAAAAAAAAAAAAAAAAAAAAAAAAAAACAAATTGTGTAGAGTTTCTAGCTCATTCAGAGATAAAGTACAGCCATGCCTCACTTATGACAAGGATATGTTCTGAGAAATGCCTTGTTAGGAGATTTCATTGTTGTGAGATCATAGAGTGTATTTACACAAACCTAGATGGGATAGCCTACTTTACACCTAGGCTATGTGGTATGCCCTATTGCTCCCAGGCTGCAAACCTGTGCAGCATGTTACTGTACTAAATACTGTAGCCCTTTGAAACACAATGGTAAGTGTTTGTATATCTAAACATAGAAAAGGCACAGTAAAAATACAGTGTTATAATCTTAGGGGACCATTGTCATATATGTGATACGTTGTTGACTGAAACATCATTGTATGGGGGCATGTCTACAGTTAATGCTCACAGAAACTCTTGGAGGTAGCTGCAAGAGCTGCTAGGGACTTTGATTAGAGTCATTATATATGGACCCTCATGAATCAGAGGAAGAACGAGGCCTGGAGTCATGAAGGGGCTTGTCTGAAGTCACAAGGCTCACGGCAGGACCAGTATCAAAATAGACCCCAATGTGTGGCAGGTAAGTGGCCAGATTGAAGGAGTAGCTAACTGGGTGCGTTATAAATTCCTGGCTCCTTCCCCCTGCAGCCCTGCAAATCTTACTGCTGGGACTACCACCATGGAATTCCCCTGCCCATATCCCTTGGGCTTTTGCTGGGCTATTAGAATCAAGTTCTCCCTATTCTTAGCTCCCCTCTGACTTTGTGCCTTGGACTTGCAAGCTGGTCTTTTGCCTGATGAAGATGATCTTGTTAAATCTCTATAATGGAAACCAGGACTGTGTCAGAACCCCAGTACCTACCTTTCCCTCCAGCCAGTTTCCCAGAAGCTAGAATTTGGTCCCTGCTGCCTTCTTTCCGGGCTCTTTCCTATCACCTACCATGAGACCTGGTAACATGATGTTTTCCTTGCCCCTGGGGATACCCCTGGCAGTGTTGCCAAACTACCTTGATTGATATTTACTACTCTCGGCCTGAACTCCCTATTGGCACTATACCTGGGGCAACTGGGGATCACCAGTTCTGCTCGCTCTCAGCGTCCTGAGTCCTCTTCTCCCCTGTCCCTCCTGGACATACCTGATACTGACACATATGATGGCTTTTCAAGCTTGCTATCTGTTTGACTTTTGCTTTTGAAAACTGTCTTTCCTCTTCCAGTCCATCAGTGCTTATTGGATTATTGACTCCCAAAGGCAGTGGTTCTCAAACTTAAGAGTACTTTGGAAATATCTGGAGAGCTTGGTAAATAGCTCTGCACCCAGAAACTCTGGTTTAGTGGATCTGGAGACAGGCCTTGGAATATACATTTTTAATGAGGCAGATGCTAAGTGGACCAAGCTTGGAGAGATAGAAGGTAGGCACCATGGGAGTTAATAACAGGAATCTCACACATGGGTATTTTATGTCAATTTTCAAGATAATATTAGTTCATCTACCCCAATCTTGTGTTAGAACAAAACAAAGCAATGAAACAATACAAAATGCCCCCATGAACTAGCATAGAAAGTAAGGACTCAGGAGTCAGAGAATTCGGACCTCCACTTACTAACTAAAAGACCTTGGAGGAGTCACTCAATCTTTCTAACATTGTGTTTACTCATCTGTTTAATGGAGATCTTAATTCCTTAGAGCCTTTTTGTGAATATTGAATGAAAAATTGTGAAATGCCCATTTTACTATCCAATACATGTTTGGAGAATTAAGCAAGAAGTAAAGCTAATATGTTTGGACCTCTCTCTGTTTGCCAAGAAGTAGGCTAGGGGCTTTATATGAACTCAATCATCCAATCCTCATAGCAGCCTGTGAGGCAGGGTTACCAGTTCCTCCACTTGGAGGCTTGCTGACATTATGTGACTTTCCCAAGGTCCCTAAACTAGGAGCAGTGCTGAAATTCAGACTCTGGCTGCTCTGACTTTAGAAATGGAACTCTGAGCTGCCATGTTATCGTGCCACTCCAGAACAGAACTGATATAGTCCTTAAAACAACTCCTTTGGCGTTTGATCTCCGTCTCTGGTATCACACTGTAGAAGGGTCGTGGGCCTGGGAATAACGAAAACGGCAATCCTGGTTCCTCCACTGATAGCTGTGTGATTGGGGGCAAGCCTCTTCCCCTCTCTGCACTGAGGAGACATGATTCTACAGCTAGACATGAGACGGCACAGAAGGCTGTTGGAAACATCCACTGTGATGTCCTAAAGGAAGCAGCTGCAGGGTTGGAAGCAGAGGTGGGATTTGGCATCTCCTTATTCCCAGCCTCTGGTTAGGGGGTCCCTGAGGCAGGTTCACCCAGTCTGTCCTCTCCTTCAGCTCTGGGTTCCAGGACATGCTTCCCAGGAGAGGGGCATGGGTAGGAACGCCTGTGCCCTTTGGTGGCAGGATGTAACATCTGCTTCCAGGGGGATGGGACAGCCCAGGAGGTTAGCCCCTCCTGGGGGATAGATAGGTGATGGCTCTCTCCTTTTTCACTCCCAGTGCCTACTGTTATGGGGGAAAATCAGAATACAAGTACACCAAAACAGTAATACGGGCTGGCCATGCAGATCACCTACTTAGCTGCTATGGGGAGAGAATGTTTGCTCTTCCTGTTGGCATAGAACATCAAAAACAACCAGAGGGCCAGGAAATCAACTAGGTTAGAATAAGAGGAAACCTCAAACCAGAACCCTTCCTGGCAGTGCAGGGCAGAGGTTATTAAGAGTATGGACTCAGAAGTCAGACTCTCTTGGGTTCCGGCCCTCGCTCTGCTACCCACTAACAGTGTGACCTTGAGCAGGTCATTTGTTGACTTAGTGTCAGTTTCCTAATTTGTAAACTGTGGATAATAATGATACCTGCCTTGTGAGTCTCTACAAGGAGCAAACACAAGTAAAGATAAAGGTGTGCCACATGGTAAATATGTGGTAAGCACATGTTCTTGTTCAAGCCTGAGCTACCACTTTGAGGGACTTGGTCTCCTCCTCCTTCATCTAATCCAGTTCTTCAAACTTTACTGAGCAGTTGCCAGCTGCTGGGTAGAGTTTTGAGCATCAGGTATACAGGCATACATAGACATAATACTTGGCTCAACAGATTTAGTCTCAAATTTTCAAAATCCTTGTTGACCTTACCACCCACACACAAATAACAGTAATGATGATGATGATAATGCACACCGCGTGCCATTTACTAGACAATGATTACATGCAGGCTCAGGGCTGGACACTATATATCCATTATTGCTGACATTCTTTACAAGCCTTTGGGATATGTACTAATATTTCCATTGATGAAGGCAACTGAAGCTGGAGGAGTGAAGGTGATTAAGTTACCTGCCAAAGGTTCTGCAGCTGATGGACTGGAATCCCAGCTCCTTCAGATTCTATAACAAGGTCTTCTCCTCACCAAGCTGCCTCCTTCCAGTCTCAAAGCCTCACAGGCAGACTGGCATTTCTGAATTTAATTCCCACAACCACTCTGAGAGGCAGAGACCTTTATTATCATATTCGTTTTCCCAACAACAGAAGTAAGAGCAGGTTAAGCAGTTTGCCAACTATAGCTCAGCTAGTGAGCTGTAAAGACTCTGTGTGTCTTAAGATCAAATAAAAGGCAACTCTGAGGCTGCCGCTTGGTGAGAAGCCTTCTGCAGAGGCGAAAAATATGTGCAAACAAAACCAACAGCTTTCTTTATGTTCCCCAAAGTTGCTAAAAATGCCTGCGGGTTTGCACACAAGCAGACGTGCTCACAATGCTGGGTGGCTGCTGTCTTCTTGGCTCCAGCAAAAGAGACCTGGCAGGTATTTCTCACATCTTTGTTAAACACACACATCAGACAAGGGAAGGAGTTCCAAGGTAGTCCCAGGGTGTGGATTTCTGCCAAGTTTCCCTTTATTTGTTGTTAACTTAGAGAGTGAGAGAGAGAAAAAAAAAGACACCTCATGGATAAGCCCACAATTCCTGAGGTAACCTTTGTGAAAAATGTCTTCCCTCTGCTTGGAATCAGTCATCCCTGATCCTGACTGGGGAGTCTTTTACCTGTAAGCTCTGTGACCTTTTCCAGGTTGCTTAGCCTCCCAGAGCTAATCTCTGTCCGCCCATCTGTAAAATAGACATGGCAATCCCTCCTGTAGGAATGTAAGCTCCACGAAGGCAGGCATAGTTGTGTGTTCTGTTTACACCTGCATTCCAGTGCCTAGAACAGTGCCTGACACAGGGTCAGTGAATGAGTTAATGAATGAATGAATAAATGAGTTGCCATTTTTGCAGAGTTGTGAGGTTGAAATAAGATCATGAATGGGAAATTGCTTTGGAAACTGCAAATTGCTATACAAATATGAGGATTTATTATTATCACAGAACATGGTCTGAGTTCTGTTAAAGAAATTTATCCAGTCAATCAATCAGTGAGTGCTTCCTAAGCTTCCTCTTGGGTCTGGCACTGGGATACAGAGAAAGAGGGGGCCTGGTTCATTCCTTCAAGGGCTCGCAGTCCAGTAGGAGGATATACAAATGAATCAGGCATTGAAACAGAATATAGGTAAGCACAGGGTGCTAAGGGGGCAGACAGAAGGGACTGAGTTCCCACACTAGAAAGGAGTGGGTCAGGGAACTTTCTGGAAGAGGCTTTCGGGGCCTCACTCTGCCCAAGGGCAGAAGCTGAAGGGAGACTTCCGGAGACATCCTCCCAGGTTGACTCACTGGGCACATGACGGGGTAAGCCTGGAGATGGAAAGGTGACTGAGAGTCAGAGAGGGCCTGGAGGGCCGAGGTGCTTATCAGGAGGGGCCTCGTGGCAGAGGAGAAGGCATTTAGGGGAACACGCTGGAAGAGCATGGCTGGGCTTGTGGGCAGAGCAGCTCCCCTGGGGGATGAGTGGAGGCCATACCCTGTGAAGCCAAAGTCCCTAGGTGTGGTCTGCCTTAGAAGGCACTGAGGAGGACCATGGCTTCTGGAAGAAGGTGACATATGCAGTCCAGGGCAGCCTCAGCTGCAACAAACTCTTCAGTGTGTTCTTTTCTCTTTTCATTTGTTCATTCATCTGACAAATACCGGGAAAGGCTGTGGAAGCCTGTCCACTGGGCACCAACAGGAAAGCACCCATGAGAAGAGGCAGCTTCTTCCCTCAGAACCTATAGAGGAAGACAAAGCCAACAGAAAATTTATCCCCTTACCAAATGTTGCCTGAATGCAAACAAACCTGTCCAACCCCCTTGCCCCAGTACACACACACTGGCATGGCACTCAGATTCCAGAGGGGGCTGGCAGGGAGGCAAGTGAGGGAAACACCCGGGGTGTCAGGATGGGGGAAGAGCCAGGAGAAAATGAAAGTGGAAGAGGGGAGAGAGGGTTGGAGGGTGAGGGAGTGCACATTGAAGTGGGTGATCAAGAAGGGCCCACTGGGAAGATGCTCAGAGTGAAAGCAGGAGTGGAGCTGGGGAACCTGTGCATGGCCTCCGATGGGGGAGCAGCAGCCTCCTTTCTGAAGCAGCAAGGAGGCAGTGTAGGGGCACAGAAGTGGAGGCAGTATGAAAACAGGGATCTGCGTGGTGCAGAGAAAGGGGAAGTAGATCGTCCAGGACCTCATGAGTCATTTTGATGACTGGCTTATATTATGGTTGTGATGGGAGCCTTTGGAGGGCTCAAACACAGGAGTGACTTGGTGTGACTCCTGCTCTAACAGGATTTTTCTGGGGACTGTGTCGATAACACAGTGCAGAGGAACAAGGATGCACGGAGACCTGTTATGAAGATGCAGGGAAAACCCAGGTGAGGGTTATGGTGCTCAGACCAGGTGGCAGAGATGGGAAGAAGTGGGCAGACCCTGAACATCTTTGAAGGAAGAACAGACTATATTTTCTGACATTGAAAAGAGGGTGTAAAACAGAGAGAAGAGTTAAGAATACCTCCAAAGTTCTGTACCTGAGCAAATGGAAAGTTTGACAGGCCATTAACTGAGATGGGAGATAGCAAGAGAGGCAATTTGGAGGTGTTGGGGGAGATAGAAGGCAGGAAATTGATTTAAAAAATTACTTCTGAAATGTTCTGCGGTTAAAGGAAACCTATTTTAAATATAAAGATAGAGATAGATTATAAGGACTTTCTATAATGATAAAAGGGTCAATTTATCAAGAAGATAAACATTCATATATGCTATGTAACTAACAAAGATCCAAAATAAATGAACCAAAAACTGAAAGAACTAAAAGGAGATACCGAAAAATTCAGTTATAATTAGGAAACTTCAAAATTTTCTTTCGCAATAATTGATAAACAAATAGATGGAAAATCAGCAAAGAAACATAAAACCTGAATAACGCTATCAACTGATTTAATATAATGGCCACTTGTGGAACATGCCACCCATGAACAACAGAATACTTTTCATGTGCCCACAGAGCATGTACCCAGATAGATCATATTCTGGGCCACAAAATAAACTTTTACAATTTTTAATAAATTAAAGCTCCACAAAGCATGTTCTCTGGTTATACCAAAATTAAACAAGAAATCGAGAAGAGAAAATTCTCAGATATTTAGAAATTGTTAACATACTTTTAAAAAAATTTATAATTTTTATTTTTTAAAAATAATTTCAACTTTTATTTTAGATTCAGGGAGTACCTGTGCAGGTTTGTTTCCTGGGTATGTTGCATGATGCTGAGGTTTGGGGCATGATTGATCCTGTCACCTAGGTACTGAGCATAGTACCCAGTAGTTAGTTTATAACTCTTACACTCCTCTTTACTCCCTCATCTAGCAGTCCCCAGTGTCTATTGTTTTCATCTTTATGTCCGTGAGTACCCACTTATAAATGAGAAAATGTGGTGTATTAGTCCATTTTCACACTGCTATAAGGGTACTACCTGAGACTGGGTAATTTACGAACAAAGGAGGTTTAATTGACTCACAGTTCAGCATGGCTGGGAAGGACTCAGGAAACTTACAATCATGGTAGAAGGGAAAACAGGCATGTATTATGTGGAGGCAGGAGAGAGACGTTCAAGAGAGAGCAGGAAAAACTGCCTTGTAAAATCATCAGATCATGCGAGAACTCACTTACTATCATGAGAACATGGGGGAAACTGCCCCTATGATCCAATCACATCCCACCAAGTCTCTCCCTCAACAATTGGGGATTATGGAGGTTATAATTCAAGATGGGATTTAGGAGGGGGAAAGAGCCAAACCACATGAAGCAGTGTTTGGTTTCCTTTTTCTGTGTTGATTCACTTAAGATAATGACCTCCAGCTGCATCCTTGTTTCTGCAAAGGATGTGATTTTATACTTTTCATGACCACGTAGTATTCCACGGCATATGTGTACCACATTTTCTTTATCCAAATCATCATTGATGGGCACCTAGGTTGATTCCATGTCTTTGCTATTGTAAATAGTTCTTTAATGAGCATACAAGTACAGGCATCTTTTTGGTAGAATGATTTATTTATTTTTGGATATACACCCAGTAATGGGATTGCTGGATCAAGTGGTAGTTCTGTTTTAAGTTCTTTGAGAAATCTCCAAACTGCTTTACACAGTGGCTGCACTAATTTACATTCCCACTAACAGTGTATAAGCATTCCCCTTTCTCTGCCGCCTCACCAGCATCTGCTGTCTTTTGACTTTTTAATAATTAGCCATTCTGACTGGTGTGAGATGGTATCTCATTGTGGTTTTGATTTGCATTTCTCTGATGATTAGTGATTTTGAGAACTTTTTCATGTTTGTTGGCTGCTTATATGTCTTCTTTTGAGAAATGTCTGTTCATGTCTCTTGCCCATTTTTTAAATCAAGTTATTTGTTCTTTGCTTGTTTAGTTGTTTAAGTTGCTTATAGATTCTGGATATAAGACCTTTGTTGGATGTATAGTGTCTGAATAATTTCTCCCAGGAAACATACCCAAGGAACAAACCTGTAGGTTGTCTGTTTACTCTGTTGATAGTTTCTTTTCCTGTGTAGAAGCTCTTTATTTAATTAGGTCCCACTTGTCAAATCTTGTTTTTGTAGCAATCGATCTTGAAGACTTATAAAGTCTTTCCCAAGGCTGATATCCAGAATGATATTTCCTGGGTTTTCTTCTAGGATTTGTATAGTTTGAGGTCTTACATTTAATCTTTAATCCATCTTGAGTTAATTTTTGTATATGATGAAAGGTAGGCATCTAGTTCCATTCTTCTGCAGATGGCTAGTCAGGTATCCCAGCACCATTTATTGAATAGAGAATCTTTCCCTCAATGCTTACTTCTGTCAGCTTCATTGAAGATCAGGTTATTATAGGTGTGCAGCTTTATTTCTGGGTTCTGTATTCTGTTTCATTTGTCTATGTGTCTATTTTTGTATCAGTATCATGCTGTTTTGGCTACTGTAGCCTTAAAGTATAGTTTGAAGTTGGATAAAGTGATGCCTCTGGCTTTGTTCTTTTGCTTAAGGCTGCTTTGGCTATTCAGGCTCTTTTTTGTTTCCATATGAATTTCAAAATAGTTTTAGAATAGTTTTCTCTAGTTCTGTGAAAAATGGTATTGGTAGTTTGATAGGAATAATGTTGAGTCTGTAGATTGCTTTGGGCATTATGGCCATATTAACCATATAGATTCTTCAATCCATGAGCATGGAATATTTTTTCATTTGTGTCATCTATGATCTTTTAAGCAGTGTTTTATAGTTCTCCTTGTAGAGATCTTTCACTTCCTCAGTTAGATGTATTCCTAGATATGTGTGTGTGTGTGTGTGCGGCTATTTTAAGTGGGATTATATTCTTAATTTGGCTCTTAGCTCAAACATTATTGGTGTATAGAAATGCTAGTAATTTTTGTACATTGATTCTGTATCCTTAAACTTTACCAAAGTCGTTTATCACTTCCAGGAGTCCTTTGGTGGCATCTTTAGAGTTTTCTAGATATAGAATCAAATCATTAGTGAAGAGGGATAGTTTGACTTATTATTTTCCTATTCAGATGCCTTTTATTTCTTTCTCTTGCTTCATTGCTCTGGCTAGGACTTCCAGGAAATTTATTTCTTTTTTTAACTTATTAGAAGCAAAATGCCTAAAGACAGCCACATGGAGGTGTTGAACATAAAGGGGAGAGGCTGGACATTTGGATGTCCACAGTGTATAGATGATATTTAAAGCCAGGATGCTGGATGAGATCACAGGAGCATAAAGGTAGATACGGAAGAGAAGAGGACCAAGGACTAAGCCCCGTGGCCTCCACTGTAAGTGTTTGGGAAGATGAGGAGGAACAACCCAAGGAGACAAAGGAGAAGCCAATGAGATAGGAGGGGAACTAAGAGACCATTCTTGAAAGCCAAGTGCAAAAGGAGTGTCATGGAGGAGGAAGTGAACAGTTGTTTCAAATGCTGTTGCCTCATTTGTTAAGATCCAGACTGAGAGTTGACCATTGGATTTATGGTGAGCTGTCACTGTTCACTTTAACTAGAGCAGTTTGGAAATAGGGTGGGGGCAAGAGCCTGACCAGGGTAAATCCAAGAGCAGAGGGGAGAAGAGAATTTGATGGTATGGCCTGTATTCAACTCTTTTGAGGAGTTTTGATATAAAAGAGCAAAGAGAAAGAGTTGGAGGAGGACGTGGGCTCAAAAGAAGAGAGAGAGCGTGTGTGTGTGTGTGTGTGTATGTGTGTTTGTGTGTGTGTATAGGAGAAATAACAGTTTTTTTTTTTTGTACTGCTAAGAATTATGAAGCCTTAGAGGCAAACATTGATGATACCAGAGAGAAAGGGAGAATTTCTGGAGTAATGGCCCTGGGAAGATGAGCAAGCATGAGACCTGGCACCCAGTAGGGAAGTAGGTATTTGCTGGGAGCACAGACATGCATTCATAATAAAGAGAGATCACAACGGAGGGGCCTAAGAGATAGGGAGGATATTGTTGGTGCCCAGCACAGAGTCATAGAAACTCACACTTCCACAGCACAATGTGCCAGATACTGCCCTTAGCCATTTACATATATTAACTCCAAATTCTCAGAACAACCCTGAGGAGTAGACACTGTCGCTGTGTTCATTTTACATAGAGAGCACTGAGGCATAGTGACATCAAGAATTTTGCCCAAATTTTCAACAAGCAGTAAATAGCATAGCCGACCACCAGTCACATACATTTGTATGAACAGAGAGAAGACTGGTGAGTGGGTGGGAGGAAGAGGAGCTACATGGTTTTGGGGAGCACAAGGCTGGTATGCACTAATTGATGCCTCCTTCTAGGACCCCTGTGCATTTGCAAAGCACTTTTTAGTCACTTCTTTTTGAGTTGGGAGCTAGGGTAGGCAGAGGATGGGGCTGTGCCAAGTTCTCAGCTTGGGCCTTGATGAAGTTTGGAGGGGTTCCTTCCCCCACTGTCATAAATCTTCCACTGGTTCCCCCAAGGGATTTTCAGGAGAGTTCCTTTCTCTTTAGAGACATCCCTGGGATTCTGAGCACCTGGAAGGTCACAGTCCCCAGTTTTCCTAGGTAAAGGAAGGGAGGGGGAAAGAAAATTGTGACGGCAATAGACCTGGTTCTGATGCCAGCCAGCTGAGTGACCTTGGCTAAGACATTTCCATCTTCTGGGCCTCAGCTCTAAAATGCAAAAGACACTAGAATGATATCTCACTTTATGAACTCACATGTTCTGTCGGTATACACTTAATGAGTGCCACTGTATGCCAGGTATAGTACAGGGCACTAGAGATATGACAATGAGCGCAAAGGACACAGTCCTTGACTTTGTGGAGACTGCAGTCTATGGGAAGGGGATGGGAGGAAAAACTGATGACCATACAATTAGAAACCATGATACAAGCTTTGAAGGAACATTCTAGGGTGCTGGAGAGTATCCTTTCCTGAACACTTTTGGAAATTTTGTGAAATATGACTATGACTAAGGTTTGACTCCAAAACAGAAACTGTCGTTGATTGTTCATTCATTCATTCATTTACTTAAAAAATTTGTAATGAACACTTGCCTATTGTATACCATTTAAAACAATGGCTTTGCATTTTATGTTCCCCAAGGAAAACATATATTAAAGCTGACAGAAATATAACATGAAATGGGGCTGGGAGCCAGCTTATTTTTTCAACCAAACTCTAGAGATGTTTGTTATGCACTACTGTGTGCCAGATACTATAGACACAGATGTGTAAGGGCAAGAACACAATGGTCTCTTTCCTCCATAATTTCTCTGGAGTCCCATAGGGTTGAAGTGGTGGGGAGGTGTGCTGGACCTAGGCGAGACTAAGGTTTATATGTGAGCCTCACTATACAAAAGTAGGAGACCTAAGGAGGGTTTTAGAATATTCTGTAGGCTCAGTTTCCTCATCTGTAATATAACATGTAAGAACATTTCTTTTTCTTTTTATTTTTTTGATATAGAGTCTCGCTCTGTTACCCAGGCTGGAGTACAATGGCGTGATCTTGGCTTACTGCAACCTCCACCTCCCAGGTCAAGTGATTCTACTGCTTCAGGTTCCCGAGTAACTGGGACCACGGGCACCCACCACCACACCTGCTAATTTTTTGTGTACTTTTAGTAGAGACAGGGTTTCACCATGTTGGCCAGGCTGGTTTCGAACTCCTGACCTCAGGTGATCCCCCCGCCTAGGCCTCCCAAAGTGCTGGGATTACAGGCGTGAGCCACTGCACCTGGCCTAAAACATGAGAACATTTCTGAGTGCCATTCTACACAATGTGCTAAGCACTGCACATGCATTACCTCCTTTGATCCATATAACAATCACATGAGGTAGGTTCTTTCTTCTCTCCATTTAATTGATGCAGAAACTGAAGCTCAGAAATGACAAGTGCCACTGGCATTGCAATCCTGCAGAGGGCTCTCCTTCATTCTCAAAACTCCAAGGATAGGCACGTGACAGGAACCTTAGAACCATTGGCAGAGTGGTCTCTAAACTCTTCTGGCTGCTCATCTCTCTCAGTAAGTATATGAAACATGTCTTCATCAATCATATTTATTTAGAAACATAGATGTGTTCTGCCATTAATTTGTAGAGCAGGCCAGGTGCGGTGGCTCGTGCCTGTAATCCCAGCACTTTGGGAAGCAGAGGTGGGCGGATCGCTGGAGTCCAGGAGTTCAAGACCAGCCTGGGCAACATAGCAAAACCCTGGTTAAGTTTTATAGAAAACTTAACCAGGCGTGGTGGTGCATGACTGTAGGTTCATATACTGTGGAGGCTGAGGTGGGAGAATCACTTGAGCCCTGAGAGGTTGAGGCTGCAGTGAGCTGAGATTGTGCCACTGTACTCCAGTCTGGGTGACAAAGCTAGACCCTGCCTCAAAAAACAAAATTCATATAGCAAATACTAGTAAAGGTTAATTTCTTATCTTGGATAAAATGAAATATACATGGATAAGATAAAGCATACAAATATAAATAAAATTACTACCTGACCCTGGATGTGTCATGGAGCACTTGGAGATCACTTACCCAGACTGTTTTACAGAGGAGGACACAGAAGCCCAGAGAGGCCAAGCAACTTGTCCAAGTTGCTCAGTTGGGATAGAGCAGTAGGGAGTTTTGTCCTCCAGACAATGTAGGGCAATGTCTAGAGACATTTATGTATGGGAAGGTGAGAGTGCTGGTGGCATCTACTGAGTAGAGGCCAGGGATGCTGCTAAACATCTTACAATACACATGACAGGTTATATGGTTTGGCTGTGTCCCCACCAAAATCTCAACTTGAATTGTATCTCCCAGAATTCCCATATGTTGTGGGAGGGACCCAGAGGGAGGTAATTGAATCATAGGGGCGGGTCTTTCTCATGCTATTCCCGTGCTATTCTCATGATAGCTTTCCATTTTAAAAGGGGGACACAGAATAAATGTTCAAAAAATTTGCAGCCTGACGATGCAGTAGAAAGGAAAAACCCATTTTTTTAGGAGCAATTTAAGCCGGCTGCAGAAATTTGCATAAGTAACAAGGAACTTAATGTTAAGTCTCATGAGATCTGATGGGTGTATCCAGGGTTTCCGCTTTTGCTTCTTCCTTGTTTTCTCTTGCTGCCGCCATGTAAGAAGTGCCTTTTGTCTCCCGCCATGATTCTGAGGCCTCCCCAGCCATGTGGAAGTGTAAGTCCAATTAAACCTCCTTTTCCTTCCCAGTCTTTATCAGCAGCATGAAAACGGACCAATACAGTCAATTGGTACCAGTAGAGTAGGGCACTGCTGAAAAGGTACCTGAAAATGTGGAAGCGACTTTGGAATTGGGTAAAAGGCAGAGAATGGAACAGTTTGGAGGGCTCAGAAGAAGACAGAAAAATGTGGGAAAGTTTAGAACCTCCTAGAGACTTGTTGAATGGTTTTGACAAAATACTGATAATGATATGAACAATAAGGTCCAGGCTGAAATGGTCTCAGATGGAGATGAAGAACTTTTTGGGAACTGGAGTAAAAGTGACTCTTGTTATGTTTTCACAAAGAGACTGGCAACAGTTTGCTCCTGCCCTAGAGATTTGTGGAACTTTGAACTTGAAAGAGATGATTTAGGATATCTGGCAGAAGAAATTCCTAAGCAGCAAAGCATTCAAAACGTGACTTGGGTGCTGTTAAAAGCATTCCATTTTAAAATGGGAACAGAGAATAAAAGTTCAGAAAATTTGCAGCCTGACAATGTAGTAGAAAGGAAAAACCCATTTTTTGAGGAGAAATTCAAGCTGGCTGCAGAAATTTGCATAAGTAACAAGGAGCCTAATGTTAATCCCCAAGACCATGGGGGAAAATGTCTCCAGGCCATGTCAGAGACCTTCATGGCAGCCCCTCCCATCGGAGGCCCGGAAACCCAGGAGGAAAAGGTGGTTTCATGGGCTAGGCCCAGTGTCCCCGTGGTGTGTGCAGCCTAGGGACTTGGTGCCCTATATTCCAGCCACTCCAGCCATGGCTGAAAGGGGCCAACATAGAGCTTGGGCTGTGGCTTCAGAGGGTGGAAGCCTCAAGCCTTGGCAGCTTCCACATGGTGTTGAGCCTGCAGGTGCACAGAAGTCAAGAATTGAGGTTTGGGAACTCTGCCTAGATTTCAGATGTATGGAAATGCCTGGATGCCCAGGCAAAGGTTTGCTGCAGGGGCAGGGTACTCATGGAGAACCTCTGCCGGGGCCGTACAGAAGGGAAATGTGGGGTTGAAGCCCCCACACAGAGTCTCCACTGGGACACTGCCTAGCCGAGCTGTGAGAAGAGGGCCACCATCTTCCAGACCCCAGAATGGTAAATCCACTGACAGTTTGCACCGTATGCATGGAAAAGACACTCAACACCAACCGGTGAAAGCACCCAGGAGGGAGGCTGTACCCTGCAAAACCATAGGGGCAGAGCTGCCCAAGACCATGAAAACCCACCTCTTGCATCAGCATGACCTGGATGTGAGACCTGGACTCAAAGGAGATCATTTTGGAGCTTTAAAATTTGACTACCCCACTGGATTTTGGGTTTGCATGGGCCCTGCAACCCCTTTGTTTGGGCCAATTTCCCCCATTTGGAATGGCTGTATTTACCCAATACCTGTACCCCCATTGTATCTAGGAAGTAACGAGCTTGCTTTTGATTTTACAGGCTCATCGGTGGAAGTGACTTTCCCTGTCTCAGATGAGGCTTTGTACTGTGGACTTTTGGGTTAATGTTGAAATGCGTTAAGACTTTGGGGAACTGTTGGGAAGGCATTACTGGTTTTGAAATGTGAGGATATGAGATTTGGAGGGGCCAGGGGCAGAATGATGTGGTTTGGTTGTGTCCCCACTCAAATCTCTACTTGAATTGTATCTCCCAGAATTCCCAGGTCTTGTGGTAGGTACCCAGGGGGAGGTAATTGAATCATGGGGGCCGGTCTTTCCCATGCTATTCTTGTGATAGTGAATAAGTGTTACAAAACCTGATGAGTTTATCAGGGATTTCTGGTTTTGCTTCTTCCTCATTTTGTTTTGCTGCTGCCATGTAAGAAATGCCTTTTGTCTCCCACCATGATTCTGGGACCTCCCCAGCCATTGGAGTGTAATTATGGACCTCCACATAATTGGAAGTATAAGTCCAATTAAAACCTCTTTTTCTTCCCAGTCTCCAGTATGTCTTCATTAGCAGCATGGAAATGGACTAATACAATAGGCTCTCACAACAAAGAATTATTCAGGTCAAAATGTCAACAGTGCCAAGCTGAGGAACACTATTGTAGACCCTAACCTTGGACTGAGATAAGGGCATGGTGTCTTGGGCTAGATCATATACTTGGATCTGATCTCTACCACTCTCTGGAAACTATGGGCAAATTACTTAACTTCTGACCTCCAGTGTTTTCTGCCATAAAAGGGTTAATAATATCACACTGGGGAGGTTGTAGCATTAAATTAGATCCTTTCTGTGTGAAAGGCCAAGGATTAATTCTCATCTTGTTCTCCCATGCCCTTCTCCTCAGTGGCCTCAACTTTTTGGTGAAGTTGACTTATTTCCCAGAGTGACTGGGAAGGATCAGCTAAAAGCCATCCAGATTTGGGAGCCACAGAAGCATGCTAAATGCTGATGATCCAGACCAATAGGGTTGAAGAGTTCAGCCATTTGAACACCTGTGGCAGAATCTAAGTTAGGGTGTGAGAGTTTGTGGAAAGGATAAATTCCAATTTGTCTACAAGAGAAATCTGAAATTTCACTCCCCTTCAACCCTTCCTTTTCTTTGAAACTTTCCTGTTCTACTTCTTGGAAGTCTTTCCTTCCTCCAGCCTCCTCTCCTTTCTTTTTTCCTTCTTTCCTCCTTCCTTCCAATGAACAAACTTCAGACACAGAAGCAAAACCGTCCCAGCCATCACTGGGAGACAGACATGTAAACTGCCAGTTACAATCAGGTGTCCCAGGTACAGAGAGGGCAGCAGGAGAAGGTGGATGATGCTATCTGAGAATGGAAGGAGCGTTTGAGAAAAGGTTCCTGGGGGAGGTTGCTAGAGCTGCAAGTCTGCCTCCTCCCACCCATTTCTAACCAGGTCAAATGCTTCTGCTACTGGTTTTTCAGTAAACTGTAAGCATTATTTGGTCAGGGACTTCTATTTTGTTCCCCAATATAGCCTCAGAGCCTAGAGCAGTGCCTGCCACATAGTGGGCACTCAATAAATATTTGTGGAATCAATCAAGAGTATTTTGAAAAGTCACTAGGGATTCACAGAGTAGACCTGGAAGGGAAGCGAAGCGCATTTCAAGCACAGACAGCAGAATGAAAAAAGGCAGAGGAATGATGAGAATTATGAAGGATACAAAAGGAAATGACATGGGGGTGTGGTCAGCTGCGGAGATGGGACCACACGTAAACTGGTGGGAGGGGGCCTTGTATATGCATGGCAAGGCATTTGAAGTTATCTCTGAATTAGAGAATTTGTTTGCAGGGAAAGTTTCAATTGACAAGGAACGCATCTGCAAAGAGCATGACAGCGTTCGTTCAGCAATATTTATTGAGTACCTACTAAGCACTAGGCACTGTGCTGGCCTCTAGTTCTTGAGAAGGTTATTGCATTAGTCCAGAAGAGAGAGAGAAGGGGCCAGAAACAATGAGGATGCAACCCAGCAGATAGACTTGCCCATTACTGAGCACTTGCTTGCTACCTGAACTGGAAGTCAGATGGGAGGGGGGCTTTCAGAGAGAAGAATATGACAAAGAGGACTCTGAGGTTTTAAACTATGGTAACTGACAGTGGGCTGGAGTCAACAATGAAAATAGAAACTGCAAAAAGAAGAATTTGAGTAGGAAGGGACTGTACAATCTTGAGCTAATTCCTTCTGTGAGCCTCAGTTTTTATTTTTAATATTAACATTAAATCATGATTATATGCCAGGCATGTACGAGGGCAGGGGCTCCCAATCCTGGTCGGTGGCCTGTTAGAAACCAGGCCACACAGCAGGAGGTAAGGGGTGGGCCAGTGAGTATTTACAGCTGTATTTACATCTGTATTTACAGATGCTCCCCATTGCTTGCATTACTGCCTGAGCTCCGCCTCCTGTCAGATCAGTGGTGACATTAGAGTCTCATAAGAGAGTGAACCCTATTATGAACTGCATGCAAGGGACCTAGGTCATGTGCTCCTTATGAGAACCTAATGCCTGCTGATATGCCACTGTCTCCCATCACCCCCATCCCCCAGATGGAATTGTCTAGTTGCAGGAAAACAAGCTCAGGGCTCCCACTGATTCTACATTATGGTGAGTTGTATATTATTTCGTTATATATTGCAAAGTAATAATAATAGAAATAAGGTATACAATAAATGTAATGCACTGAATTCATCCTGAAACCATTCCCCTACCCCAATCCATGGAAAAATTATCTTCCACAAAACTGGTCCCTGTTTCCAAAAAGGTTGGGGACCTCTGTATTAGGGACTTTACATACCCCATTTCTTGTAATCTTAATAACAACCTTGTAAAGGAGATATTATCTCCCTCAACTTACCAATGCCTCAACTAAGGCACAAAAGTTTAAATAATCCAAAATTATGGAACTCATGAGGGGCTGAGGGAAGGGGCAGTGTTATTGATGCTAGGTCTATTGACTCCAAACCCCTTCCTTTCTCCCTACACCCAGCTCAAAGAGGGCGGCTTCAGGCACTGGCCTCTGGCTACCAGCTTTAATTCTGAGCTGTTCATACTGTTTCTTGACAACCCTCCAGGCTCTCTAGGTCTGGTGTGGGGCAATGGGATAGGGACACTTTGCTGCTGAAAACTTGCATTGTTCTCAGGGAAGACTTACTCCCCACAAACCATTCACTCAGTTGAGCCTTGGGTGGAGGTGAAAGCCAACTCTTGCACTTCAGTCAGGAGGCTCCTTCTTATAAGTGCTTGTAAGTGTGAAGCCTTAACCCAGATGTGGCTGTGCTGGTCTCTAAAGCGGGGGTGATTAATAGTACAGCTCAAGTTCTTTAGGAGGATTAAATGTGTATTGCGTGTAGAACATCTGCATTGTGCCTGGTACGTAGTAAGCACTTCATATATGTATGAGGCAGTGGAGTGGGATGTCAAGCACACAGGGTCTCTGGAGGCAGCTTGCTTGTCTTCAAATCCCAGCTCAATCACAAGTTCCATCTCCCAGCTTGCTATCTGTGAAATGTAGGCAGATCTTAACTTCCTGGTGCCGTTGTTTCCTCATGTGTAAAAACTTGTATAATAACATAATCTACTACATAGGGTAGTTGTAGAGACTAAATGAGTAGAGACTAATGACATCCAAAGCACTTAGAACACTGCCTCTTACCCCCTCCTTATGTTGAGGTTTGGATCCTGATCAAGCAGGAATTTGCCAAGGACTCCTGCCCCATGCTGTTCTCAGAAATCAGTACCTCCATGAAAAGGAGTTGCCAAGAGCAGGTTTGGATAGAGGAGGTGACTAGCCTGAGAGGAGGCATTGATTCATTTTCACTTCCAGCATTTTACTGGGTGTTTACTTTGCACCATGTTAAATGCTTAGGTGCTAGGGATGCCACAATGATTAAAAGATCAACACCCCCAAAGAGCTCCAGGTGAAAAAATGGGGGAGACACGAGGTAGAGAGCCGTTGCAATGCTGCAGTGCACGCAAGGAAGACATGTTACGGCCTCACAGAACACAGAGAAGGGAAAGTTTAATCCTGCCTGGAGGATAGGGTGACCTTTGACCTCAACCTGAAGGCCTGGTGTATTAGTGTGGCAGGTGGGAGAAAGGGGCAGGAGTGCTGGTTAGGAGAACAGTTTTGCAATGATACTGAGAATTAGCATGCTGGCTAGCATGTTATTTGCATTCACTAATAGGAAGTGGTGGGTTTTAGTATCACAATGATGGATGATGATGATAATAAAGACAATGCTAACCTTGAGAATGACTCCAGGATATGGAGGCAAGGAAAGCAGGAAAGGGAGAGAGCAAAGAGAGAGGAGGATGAAAATAAGGCACGCAGAATCTGGGTCGAGAAGGTCGCAGGGAGTTTGGATTGTATCTTGGAGGCAATGGGGAATCTTGGAAGAGTTTCAGGTAGGGGAGGGCATAGACCAGCTCTGTTATGACAGGATCATACTGGAGGCTGGGTTGAGATTGGGTTGGAGAGAAAAAAGCCTGGACTCTGGAAATTCATTGGGAAGATAACTATGGTAAGACCACAACTGACCTTGCCAGAGGGGAGACAGCAACTTACTTGGGGCTTGATCTGAGCTGTATGACATCCAGACCTCTTTTATCAACTAAAAAATGCACTTGTTGGCCTTCATCTAAGTGTCCATGGTTTGAAAGAGAATGATGTCCACAGACTTCTCAGCTGGGGAACTTAATCTCTCTCCTCTCCAAGACCCCAGGTGTCAGAGGGTCAGGACCCTGGGCCTGGGGGTGGTAGACTGGATAATAGCCCCCCAAAGAGGTGCATCTTCTAATCTCCAGAACCTGTGAATATGTTACCTGTCATGATAAAGGGGACTGTGTGGAGGTAACTGAGATAAGGCTCTTAAGAAGGGGAGGTTATCCTGGATCATCCAGGTGGCCTGATGCAATCAGGAAAGTCCTTGGAAGAGGGAAGCAAGAGATCAAGGCCAGTAGGAAGAGATACAAAGACAGAAGCAGCCAGCAGAGAGGAGAGAAGGTGCAATGCTGTTGGCCTTGGGGATGGAGGAAAGGGCTGAGGAAGGTAGGCAGCCTCTAGAAACTGAAAAGACAAAGAAAGGAGCCTCCTCTAGTGCTTCCAGAAACAGACAGCCCTGCTGACACTTTAACCCAGTGAAACTGGTTTTGGATTTCTGATCTCCAGCACTGTAACAGAATCACTCCGTGTTTTAAATCGCTGAGTTTGCAGTAATTTGTTACAGCAACAAGAGGAAGCAATACAGTGGGGAATTCCCACTGATTACCCTACTGCCAGATTTGAGCTTATTTCAAGAATCTGTAAGAGGATAATACTATAGTCTGAATGCTTGTGTCCCCTCAAAATTAATACATTGAAATTCGAACCCCAGTATGATAGTATTAGGAGGTGGGGCCTTTGGGAGGTAGTTAGGTCATGGAGGTGGAGCCTTTATGAATGGGATTGGTGCCCTTATAAAAGAGGCCCAAGAGAGATTCCTCACCCCTTCCACCTTGTGGGGACACAGCAAGAAGGCACCATCTAGAAGCCAGAAAGTGCACCCTCACCAGGCATTGCATTGGCCTTGATCTTAGACCTGCCAGCTTCCAGATATATGAGAAATAAATACTGTCGTTTATAGTCTACCTAGTTTATGGTATTTTGTTATAGCAGCCCACAGAGACTAAAACAGATGGTCCACTTGCATCTCTTATGTCCCTTCTGGGGCCAGGACTGGGTGGAGAGAGGTCACTGAGGAAGGCCCCATGTCATGTTGTTGACAGAGACTGGGGGAGGAGGAGAATAGGTGCCTAAATGCCAATGCTAGTGCACAGCTAGTGATTGAATTACAATAGCTGGCTTGCAGAAGGTACTTACTCCCTGCTAAGCTTTGTGCTAAGTGATCTTATGTAGTTTCTCATTTAATTTTCTCAATAACCCTGAGGAAACTGAGGCATAGAGATTGTAAATAACTTGCCTGAGATCACACACCTACTAAGTGGCAGAGCTGAGGCTTACACAGTCTGATGCCAGAGCCACATTTTACCTTGCATTATCTCCTAGGAAGAATAAGTAGGTGTGGTTGTGGATTGTTGAGCCTTCCACAAAGGTGGGAACCCATGCTACCAACCACGCAAACTCCTGCCTGCACAAGGTGTATCAGAGGAGATTTTCCCCTGGCCTATAGTTTTTTAAGCAGTGCCTGTTCTATGATATATCTATATCGTAGAATCAATATACCAGCTTTTGAGGCTGAGGTCAAATGTCACCCTATCCTCAGGGTGGATTAAACTCTCCCTCCTCTGTACTCTGTGTGGGTATAGCAGGTCTGCCTCATTCCCACACATGCACATGTACATATAAACATGTTATACAGCCAGGCGCGGTGGCTCAAGCCTGTAATCCCAGCACTTTGGGAGGCCGAGACGGGCGGATCACGAGGTCAGGAGATCGAGCATCCTGGCTAACACGGTGAAACCTCGTCTCTACTAAAATACGAAAAAGTAGCCGGGCGAGGTGGCGGGCACCTGTAGTCCCAGCTACACGGGAGGCTGAGGCAGGAGAATGGCGTGAACCCAGGAGGCGGAGCTTGCAGTGAGCTGAGATCCGGCCACTGCGCTCCAGCCTGGGTGACAGAGCGAGTCTCCGTCTCAAAACAAAACAAAACAAAACAAAACAACAACAACAAAAAACATGTTATACAGTCATGCATAGCATAATGACATCTTGGTCAACAATGGACCACATATATGACAGTGGTCCCATAGACTATAAAGGAGCTGAAAAATTCCTATTGCCTAGTGACATTGTAGTTGATCCAAAACAGTACTCACGTGTTTGTGGTGATGCTGGTGTGAACAGACCTACTGTGCTGCCAGTCCCATAAAAGTATAGCACATGCAAGTATGTACAGTACACAACACTTGATAATGACAATAAGTTACTATGTTACTGGTTTTCGATCTGGACTCCCTGCCAAGGGAAGGAGCGGAAGGTAGGCGGGGGGAGGGAGGGTGAGGGGAGGGAGGCGGCGGCTTGGAGGAGGTAGGGCGGGGAGCGTTCGTGAGGGGATGTCTTTATGCGAGCGATAGGGAGGCGGGAGGACGGTGAAGTGATGAATGTTTATATCTATCGGAGGCAGGCATTTAGATTGCCTGAGGTATAGGCCTTCGCCTTCTTATCTCTGTCGTTTTATGTCTTCTGTTGGGCTCGTGTGTTCTCTTTCGTTGCCTCTTTTCTTCCTTCTTCTTTTTTCGTTCTTTCGGTGTTCTTGTTCTTTTTCTTTTTTCTTATTTTTGTTATCATCTGACTTGCATTCTTCTGAGTCTTTTATTCTTTTTTTATTCTTTCTTTTTCTTTTCTTTCTTTCCCTTCCGTCCTTCCTTCTTCTTCCTTTCTTTTCCTTCCTCCCTTCCTTTCTTTTCTTCTTCTTTCTTTCTTCTTCTTTCTTTCTTTCTTTCTTCTTTCTTTCTTTCTTTCTTTCTTTGTCTCCTTCTTTCTTCTTCCTTTCTTACCTTCAGACCAGAATCTCACTTTGTCACCCAGGCTGGGGTGCAATGGTGTGATCTCGGCTCGCTGCAACCTCCACCTCCAAGGTTCAAGTGATTCCTGCCTCAGCCTCCTGAGTAGCTGGGATTATAGGCACCCACCACCATACCCAGCTAATTTTTGTGTTTTTTAGTAGAGACTGGGTTTCACCATGTTGGCCAGGCTGGTCTCAAACTCCTGACCTCAAGTGATCTGCCTGCCTCGGCCTCCCAAAGTGCTCGGATTATAGGCGTAAACCACCACGCCCGGCCTGGTTTATGTATTTTCTCTACTATACTTTTTATTATTACTTCAGAGTGTACTCCTCCTACTTATAAAAAAAAAAGTTAACCGTAAACAGCTTTAGGCCGGTCCTTCAGGAGGTATTCCAGAAGAAGGCATTGTTATCACAGGAGATGACAGCTCTGTGTGTGTTCTCGCCCCTGAAGACCTTCCAGTAGGACAAGATGCGGAGGTGGAAGACAGTGATATTGATGATCCTGACTCTGCGTAGACCTAGGCTAATGTGTGTGTTTGTGTCTTCATGTTTAAGAAAAAAATTTGAAAAATAAAATAATAAAAAGAATAAAAGGAAAAAACCTGTAGAATAAAGATATAAAGAGAAAATGTTTTGTGCAGCTATACAGTGTGTGTTTTGAATGTTATTACAAAAGAGTCAATAAGTTAAAAAATCTAAAAAGTTTATAAAGTAAAAAAATTACAGTAAGCTAAGGTTAATTTGTTATTGAAGAAAGAAAAATGTTTGTTTAGTCTGGCCTAAGTTTACAGTGTTTATAAAGTCTACAGATGTGTACAAAGAATGCCCTAATTCACTCACCACTCATTCACTGACTCACCCAGAGACACTTCGAGTACTGCAAGCTCCATTCATGGCAAGTGCCTTATACAGGTGTAGCATTTTTTAAACCTTTTATATGTATTTATTTTTATGTATTTTTTTATGTTTGGATATGTTCAGATACATAAATCCCATTGTGTTACCATTGCCTGTAGTATTCAGCACAGTAGCATGCTGTACAGATGTGTAGCCGAGGAGCAATAGGCTATGTCATATAGCTTATGTGTGTAGTAGGCTACACCATCTAGGCTTGTGTAAGTCCACTCTATGAGAGTGGTCTCCAACCTTTTTGGCACCAGGGACTAGTTTTGTGGAAGACAATTTTCATACGGATGGAGGTTGGAGGGGAGATAGTTTCGGTATGAAACTGTTCCACTTCAGATCGTCAGGCATTAGATTCTCATAAGGAGCACACAACCTAGATCCCTTGCATGTGCAGTTCACAAAAGGGTTTGTGCTCCTATGAGAATCTAATGCTGCTGCTGATCTGACAGGAGGCAGAGCTCAGGTGGTAATGCTTACCCACAATCACCTGCTGTGTGGCCCGGTTCCTAACCGATGGGTACTGATCTGTAGCCTGGGGGTTTGGGACCCCTGTTTTATGACGTTCACACAATGATGAAATCAGCTGACACATTTCTCAGAATGTATCCCTTCTGTTAAGCAACACATAACTGTACATGTACATATGTATACATATATGTATGTATATATGTGTATATATATTCTCTTTTGGCTGGAGCTTTTCATGGAAAGGAAATGGCCCACAATGAGACACCAAGAAACCAGGTGTCTGGGCAGCACTTTAACCCCTAGCAGTTCTGTGGCCTTAAAGAGCGTTCACAGCATTTTACAGATGGGAAAACTGAGACCCAAAGTAGTCAATTATCTTGCCAGAATGGTTTCTGCACAGGGTAATTTGGTCCACCCTGACATTTTGTCTAATGTCTTTGTGTAGACATTAAAGATGGCAAAAGAGATAGAAATGCTCATGTACTATATAATTGTGATCTGCAGTGGTGTCCAGTGCAGCTGCTGTGGTTTGCCTCATTCATAGATAATGGTAAGAATTCCCAATTCTCCTACACAACTAGCCGAGTGACTTCAGGCAACTTACCCAACCTCTCCTTGCCTCACTTTCCTCATCTGGAAAATGGATATTACATTTGTAGAGTGTTTACAAGATTTGGCAGAGCACTGGGTAGATGTCCAGGGAGATTTCGAAGACACCAAATTGATCACTGGGCTGCTTCTCTAGAGGACATGTCGGAATAGAAAATGCTTAGGCAGTGATCAGAGATCTGCTTCTGGATCCCCTACTCTCATCTGTGTGACTGGGGCAGAATCACTTCTCTTTATCTTTTAGAAATAAAATTTCCATAGCAGACTGAAGGATTAGAGCAAAAACTAGGTAGGAGGCAGTGCAAAGCCCTCAGCATATTGTTAGTGCTCAGCATGTGATAGCTGCTGCTATTGGTGATGGTGGTGGTAGTAGTGTTTGGTACTTGGTCCTGTGCTTGACTCTTAAGGGCTTCCAGGCACAGTGTTGTGCACTGGAGGTGGTTTAGTATAGCAGGGTCATTGTTAGTCTGGCACGGGAGGCCTGGGTTCAGTCTGGTTCTGGCACTACTTGGCTGATCAGGTGGCTCTGAGCAGGGCCCTGTCCTCTCTGAGTACCCTTCCATGTGTGAACACCGAACTTTCTGGCTTTGACTTGGGAACCTAAGATGCTCAGCCCTTGAAAGGCCCTGATATATTTTCCTGCCAAAGTGGATGAGGCCAGGGCAAAGAGACAATAATGATAATACCTAACATTTCCAGAACAAGGACCATTGGATTGTCTGAAATTTGATGCTGAGCCATTTTCACTTCTTTTCTTTTCTTCTCTGTGCTTCTCCCTTGAGAGGTTACATGGGAATTCAGAATCACAAAAAGAGGGTTTGGCAGCCTCCAGTTCCACCTTCCAGGGGCTGGCAGATGGATGGAGATAAGGCTGCCTGGAGGCTCAGTGGGGTGCAAATGCTCAGAGGCTGAGGTCAGATGTTAGGTGTGGGTTCAGGGAAGTCAGTGTTGGGGAGGAGAGCCGAGGGAAGCCCTGTCTCCAGGAGATGTGGGCTGAGCCTCCTCCCTGGGTTCTCAATCCTCATGCAGCACCTAGACTCCCTGTAAGTGACCAATAGTGACTGTGGCCACCACATCCAAGGGATTTAACAGGGTTCTCCTCGGGGACCCCACCAGACCACCGAAGCAGGAATGATTCATCCATTATACCAGCAAGGAAGCCAAAGCCCATGGTGGTTTACCATCACCCTGCCCACCTGACTCCAAGGCCCTGGCCCACCCAGCACACTGCCCCTTCACACTCCTTCCTGTGTATCCCGTCCCCTCCCCACCTGCTGGCTGGCCTCCATGCTGGCCCCAGATAGCCCCTGTACTTCGGTCTCCTCACCTCCAGCCCACACCCCCCTCCAACTCTCATCTCACCATTTGAAGCCCTTTTGTTAGTATCCTTCTCAAAACTGTCCCATTCCCTTCTTCCCTTCCACAAACAGTTCCTGAGCAACTTCTGTCTCCCTAGTCAACAAAACCTTCAATGCTCACCCAACCATTTCCATAAAGGACCATGAGGCCATGAAGAGCTGGCACGGATTGACATTTGCCATGTGCCATTTACTATGCAAAACCTTGCTTTGCACATAATACATTGAGTGTGTTACCTCACTCAATTCTCCTATGGGGTAGATAGTAGTATTGTCCCATTTTACAAATGTGGGCACTGAGACTTAGAAAGCTTAGGCAATTCACCCAAGGTCCCAGAGCCAGGAAATGGCAAAACATGAACCCTAATTTGGGTCTTTCTAAACTCAAGCATGGATCTTCATTCCAAGATGGCCAAATAGGAACAGCTCCAGTCTACAGCTCCCAGCATGAGCGACGCAGAAGACGGGTGATTTCTGCATTTCCAACTGAGGTACCAGGTTCATCTCACTGGGACTTGTTGGACAGTGGGTGCAGCCCATGGAGTGCTAGCTGAAGCAGGGCAGGGCATCACCTCACCCAGGAAGTGCAAGGGGTTGGGGAATTCCCTTTCCTAGCCAAGGGAAGCCATGACATACGGTACCTGGAAAATCAGGACACTCCCGTCCTAATACTGCACTTTTCCAATGGTCTTAGCAAGCAGCATATCAGGAGATTATATCCCACACCTGGCTCGGCAGGTCCCACCCCCCACGGAGTCTTGCTCACTGCTAGCACAGCAGTCCAAGATCAAACTGTGAGGTGGCAGCGAGGCTGGGGGAGGGGCGTCCACCATTGCTGAGGCTTGACTAGGTAAACAAAGCAGCCAGGAAGCTCAAACTGGGTGGAGTCCACCACAGCTCAACGAGGCCTGCCTGCCTCTGTAGACTTTACCTCTGGTGGCAAGGCATAGCTGAACAAAAGGCAGCAGAAACTTCTGCAGACTTAAAAGTCCCTGTCTGACAGCTTTGAAGAGAGCAGTGGTTCTACCAACATGGAGTTTGAGATCTGAGAACAGACAGACAGCCTCCTCAAGTGGGTCCCTGACCCTGAGTAGCCTAACTGGGTGACATCTCCCAGTAGGGGCCGACTGACACCTCATACAGCTAGGTGCCCCTCTGAGATGAAGCTTCCAGAGGAAGGATCAGACAGCAACATTTGCTGTTCTGCAATATTTGCTGTTCTGCAGCCTCTGCTGGTGATACCTAGGCAAACAGGGTCTGGAGTGGACCTCCAGCAAACTCCAACAGACCTGCAGCTGAGGATCCTGACTGTTAGAAGGAAAACTAACAAACAGAAAGGAAGAGCATCAACATCAACAAAAAGGACATCCACACCAAAACCCCATCTATAGGTCACCATCATCAAAGACCAAAGGTAGATAAAACCACAAAGATGGCGAGAAACCAGAGCAGAAAAGCTGAAAATTCTAAAAATCAGAGTGCTGCTTTTCCTTCAAAGGATTGCAGCTTCTTGCCAGCAATGGAACAAAGCTGGATGAAGAATGACTTTGACGAGTTGACAGAAGTAAGCTTCAGAAGATTGGTAATAACAAACTTCTCTGAGCTAAAGGAGGAGTTTGAACCCATCACGAAGAAGGTAAAAACCTTGATAAAAGACTAGACAAAGGGCTAACTAGAATAAACAGTGTAGAGAAGACCTTAAATGACCTGATGGGGCACAAGAACTACATGATGCATGCACAAGCTTCAGTAGCCAAATTGATCAAGTGGAAGAAAGGGTATCAGTGATTGAAAATCAAATGAATGAAATGAAGTGAGAACAGAAGTTTAGAGAAAAAAGAGTAAAAGGAGACAAACAAAGCCTCCAAGAAACAGGGGACTATGTGAAAAGACCAAATTTACGTTTGATTGGTATACCTCAAAGTGACAGGGAGAATGGAACCAAGTTGGAAACACTCTTCAGGATGTTATCTAGGAGAACTTCCCCAACCTAGCAAGGCAGGCCAACATCCAAATTCAGGAAATACAGAGAATTCCATAAAGATACTCATCGAGAAGAACAACCCCAAGACACATAATTGTCAGATTCACCAAGGTTGAAATGAGGGAAAAAATGTTAAGGGCAGCCAGAGAGAAAGGTTGGGTTACCCACAAAGGGAAGCCCATCAGACTAACAGTGGATCTCTCAGCAGAAACTCTACAAGCCAGAAGAGAGTGGGGGCCAATATTCAACATTCTTAAAGAAAATAATTTTCAACCCAGAATTTCATATCCAACCAAACTAAGCTTCATAAGTGAAGGAGAAATAAAATCCTTTACAGACAAGCAAATGCTGAGAGATTTTGTCACCACCAGGCCTGCCTTACAAGAGTTTTGAAGGAAGCACTAAACATGGAAAGGAACAACCGGTACCAGCCACTGCAAAAACATGCCAAATTGTAAAGACTGTTGATGCTGGGAAGAAACTGCATCAACTAACGAGCAAAATAACCAGATAACATCATGATGACAGGATCAAAGTCACACATAACAATATTAACCTTAAATGTAAATGGGCTAAATGCCCCAATTAAAAGACACAGACTGGCAAATTGGATAAAGAGTCAAGACCCATCAGTGTGCTGTGCTCAGGAGACCCATCTCATGTGCAGAGACACACATAGGCTCAAAATAAAGGGATGGAGAAAGATCTACCAAGCAAATGGAAAATAAAAAAATATAGCAGAGGTTGCAATCCTAGTCTCTGTAAAACAGACTTTAAACAACAAAGATCAAAAGAGACAAAGAAGGCCATTACATAATGGTAAAGGGATCAATTCAACAAGAAGCCCTAACTATCCTAAATATATATGCACACAATACAGGAGCACCCAGATTCATAAAGCAAGTCCTTAGAGACCTACAAAGAGACTTAGACTCCCATACAATAATAATGGGAAACCTTAACACCCCCCTGTCAACATTACACAGATCAATGAAACAGAAAGTTAACAAAGATATCCAGGACTTGAACTCAGCTCTGCACCAAGCAGACCTAATAGACCTAATCTACAGAACTCTCCACCCCAAATCAATAGCATATACATTCCTCTGAGCACCACATCTCACTTATTCCAAAATTGACCACATAGTTGGAAGTAAAGCACTCTGCAGCAATTGTAAAAGAACAGAAGTTATAACAAACTGTCTCTCAGACCACAGTGCAATCAAATTGGAACTCAGGATTAACAAACTCACTCAAAACTGCACAACTACATGGAAACTGAACAACCTGCTCCTGAATGACTACCGGGTAAATAATGAAATGAAGGTAGAAATAAAGACGTTCTTTGAAACCAATGAGAAAAAAGATACAACATACCAGAATCTCTGGGACACATTTAAAGCAGTGTATAGAGAGAACTTTATAGCACTAAATGCCCACAAGAGAAAGCAGGAAAGATCTAAAATCGACACCCTAACATCACAATTAAAAGAACTAGAGAAGCAAGAGCAAACACATTCAAAAGCTAGCAGAGGCAAGAAATAACTAAGATCAGAGCAGAACTGAAGGAGATAGAGACACAAAAAATCCTTCAAAAAATCAATGAATCCAGGAGCCGGTTTTTCAAAAAGATCAACAAAATAGAGAGACTGCTAGCAAGACTATTAAAGAAGAAAAGAGAGAAGAATCAAATAGATGTAATAAAAAATGATAAAGGGGATATCACCACTGATCCCACAGAAATACAAACTACCACCAGAGAATACTATAAACACCTCTATGCAAATAAACTGGAAAATCTAGAAGAAATGGATTAATTTCTGGACATATACACCCTCCCAAGACTGAACCAGGAAGAAGTTGAATTCCTGAATAGATCAATAACAGGCTCTGAAATTGAGGCAATAATTAATAGCCCACCAATCAAAAAACGTCCAGGACAGTCGAATTCTACCAGAGGTACAAGGAGGAGTTGGTACCATTCCTTCTGAAACTATTCCAATCAATAGAAAAAGAGGAAATCCTTCCTAACTCATTTTACGAGGCCAACATCATCCCGATACCAAAGCCTCACAGAGATACAACAAAAAAAGGGAATTTTAGACCAATATCCCTGATG
The DNA here is from genome assembly GCF_007565055.1 of Rhinopithecus roxellana. NCBI lineage: Eukaryota > Metazoa > Chordata > Mammalia > Primates > Cercopithecidae > Rhinopithecus > Rhinopithecus roxellana. Next base: position 49,919,306 of record NC_044560.1, on the reverse strand, counting down.
AACATCTATGCAAAAATCCTGAATAAAATACTGGCAAATGGAATCCAGCAGCACATCAAAAGGCTTATACACCACGATCAAGTTGGCTTCATCCCTGGGATGCAAGGCTGGTTCAACATATGCAAATCAATAAACGTAATCCATCATATAAACAGAACCAAAGAAAAAAACCACATGATTATCTCAATAGATGCAGAAAAGGCCTTTGACAAAATTCAACAGCCCTTCTTGATAAAAACTCTCAATAAACTAGGTATTGATGGGATGCATCTCAAAATAATAAGAGCTATTTATGACAAACCCACAGTCAGTATCATACTGAATGGGCAAAAACTGGAAGCATTCCCTTTGAAAACTGGCATAAGACAGGGATGCCCTCTCTCACCACTCCTATTCAACATAGTTTTGAGAGTTCTGGCCAGCGAAATCAGACAGGAGAAAGAAGTAAAGGGTATTCAATTAGGAAAAGAGAAAGCCAAATTGTCCCTGTTTGCAGATGACATGATAGTATACTTAGAAAACTCCATCGCATCAGCCCAAAATCTCCTTAAGCTGATAAGCAACTTAAGCAAAGTCTCAGGATACAAAATCAACGTGCAAAAATCACAAGCATTCCTATACACACTTAACACACAAATGGAAAGCCAAATCATGGGTCAACTCCCATTCACAATAGCTTCAAAGAAAATAAAATACCTAGGAATCCAACTTACAAGGGATGTGAAGGACCTCTTCAAGGAGAACTACAAACCGTTGCTCAATGAAATAAGAAAGGACACAAACAAATGGAAGAACACTCCATGCTCATGGATAGGAAGAATCAATATCGTGAAAATGGCCATCCTGCCCAAAGTAATTTATAGATTCAATGCCATCCCCATCAAGCTACCAATGACTTTCTTCACAGAATTGGAAAAAACTACTTTAAAGTTCATGTGGAACCAAAAAAGAGTATGCATTGCCAAGACAATTCTAAGCCAAAAGAACAAAGGTGGAGGCATCACGCTACCTGACTTCAAACTATACTACAAGTCTACAGTAACCGAAACAGCATGGTACTGGTACCAAAACAGAGATATAGACCAATGGAACAGAATAGAACCCTCAGAAATAATACCACACATCTACAACCATCTGATCTTTGACAAACCTGACAAAAACAAGAAATGGGGAAAGGATTCCCTATTTAATAAATAGTGCTGGGAAAACCGGCTAGCCATATGTAGAAAGCTGAAACTGGATCCCTTCCTTACATCTTATACAAAAATTAATTCAAGATGGATTGAAGACTTAAATGTTAGACCTAAAACCATAAAAACCCTAGAAGAAAACCTAGGCAATACCATTCAGTGTGTCAATTCCTCAAGAATCTAGAACTAGAAAAACCATTTGACCCAGCGATCCCATTACTAGGTATATACCCAAAGGGTTATAAATCATGCTACTATAAAGACACATGCACACGTATGTTTATTGCGGCACTATTCACAATAGCAAAGACTTGGAACCAACCCAAATGTCCATCAATGATAGACTGGATTAAGAAAACATGGCACATATACACCATGGAATGCTATGCAGCCATAAAAAAGGATGAGTTCATGTCCTTTGTAGGGACATGGATGAAGTTGGAAACCATCATTCTGAGCAAACTATTGCAAGGACAGAAAACCAAACACTGCATGTTCTCACTCATAGGTGGAAATTGAACAGTGAGAACACTTGGACACAGGGTGGGGAACATTACACACCAGGACATGTCGTGGGGTGGGGGGATGGGGGGCATAGCATTAGGGGAAATACCTAATGTAAATGATGAGCTAATGGGTGCAGCACACCAACATGGTACAAGTATACATATGTAACAAACCTGCATGTGTGTACATGTACCCTAGTACTTAAAGTATAAATAAATAAATAAACAAATAAATAAATACAAACCCAAGCATATGCTCTTCACCACATAATTTGGTCCCCTGTTCCCCAAACTGGACTTCCCTCACCCAGCCCTGTCTCCTTTCCAGGTCTCATTTCCCGTGACCCCTCCTTGTAACTTGCTATGCATCTTCATTCTTCCAGGCCTTTGCATGTGCACTTCCTTCTGCCTGGAATACCTTTTCCTTTCTATTATGCCCATCAAAAGCCTTCCTATGTGTGGATCTCAGCTCAGCAGCTCCTGCTCTGGGAGCCCCTCCTCCAGATCCTGGCTGCTGTTTGCTCCCCTCCTCCTCCCTCCTATATTACCAGGTGTGGTTTGCAGTGTGTGGGCCATGGTGTGTGCCAGGCTCTGGGTGGCCGGGTCTGAGCCAGCATCCAACTGTTTTCTCCACCTGTTTATCAGGTCTCTGTTAAGTGCCAGGTCCTGCGCTGGGCTCTAGGGGTAAGCAAAACAGGCATGTCTTGGCCTTTACAGGGCTTGCAGAGGCTGAGTCCTGTGGTGGAGCATTGTAAGGGGCTATGAGGGCTCCCAAGAGAAGCCCCTATCCAGGACTGGAGCCCCTATCCAGAACTTGGGATGTCCAGCAGGGCTTTGTGGAGCAAGTGATAGCAAATCTCAGTGGAGCTAGTCAAGCCGTGAGAGGGTTAAGAGGGAAAGCAATGTACTCAACAAAGGGAACAGCCTGTGCAAAGGCCCAGGGGTGAGAGAAAGCTGAGCATGCTCTGCATACCACAGAGATTAGCACGGCTGGAAAGCCAAATGTGCAGGGTCAAAGTTGCAAGACCACTCTGCAGAGGCAAGCTTTGGTCATTTGACCATGAAAGATTGCATAAGCCGTAGGCAGGAATTCTGCTTCTCTCTCATATGTCTATGGGCTCCAGGTGTCTTTGAGGACAGTCTAGCATGGTGGCTAAGAGCCTACCTTTGCAGGCAGCAGACCTGGGTTTGACTTCTCCATCCAGTCTGAGGGGTCTCAGCAAGCTACTCACCCACTCTGGGCCTTATTCTCATCTTTTAAATAGGATGAATAATAGCCACCACTTCCTAGGGTTTGGGAGAAGATTGCATAACTTAATAGAATGAACACAGTCCTGGGCACATAGGAAAAGCTTAATTCATGTGATTGTTATAGTGATAACAATAATATCCTGTATTATTGTTACTACTGTTACCGTTCTCACAATTTTATTATTGGATCTGAATAATCTCCTCTGCCTCTCTAGTGGTGGCACCCAGAACACCTGCCCACATCTTGGTCCTGGGGAAAATGGGCAAGGTCCAGCATTAGAGAACAACCCCTTTGCCCTCCACAGCTCTGTGTGGGCCAAAGTATGAGATGTCTGTGACCGAGTGGAATATTCTGGCGGAGGCACTGAACACAGGACCTGGATGCTATGTGAACACTGCAGCCTGGCTGGGAAAGCTGCCTGTCAGCCAAGCTCACTTCTCCCCTTAAATGGCATTCTCTTTCTTGGGGAAGAGTTTACCCACTCAGGGTTAGTGATTCCTATTCTCCTTGCAGGATGCTTGGACCCATGCTGTGTTTCCAATTCTTTTTTGTGGTCCTTCCTATTCAATACATTTTACTGTCCTTCTTTGCCTGCCTTGAGCCCTAGAGTGCTAATGCCTAAGAACTGTAATACATCACTCAGATTCCCTTATCCACTAACTTTTAGCTGGATTCGGTCAAAGGGAAGCTTTGTTGGGAGACGGGAGGCTGAGAGGAGAGAGAGGCCAGGGTCTATGCCTCCCTCCTTCCTGAACTCCTTTCTTGCTGCAGACCCTGCATTGGCTGTGACCAGTATGGTGGTAACTTCCAGGGTGGGGATGGGCAGGTTCTCTTTCTTAGCTACTGCTGTCTCAGCCATCCCAGAATACATTCCTTCACTTTCCCTTTCCCCATACAGAGGTACTGTTACTAGATTGGGAGTGCATCAACTTCTCTTTCTGGCTTCCTTCACCTGCCCTCACCTCTAAACACAATCCTGTCACTAAATGCTTTTCAACTAAGCCCTTCTGTGTAAGACTTGTTTCTTGCCATGATTCTAATCAGTACTTCCATGGAGGGTCTGCAAAGTGTCTCAGAGATACTCCACCCTCGCCAAGAGCAGAACACAAGTCTGCCCCTCTCCTCACCCCCTGGTACCTTCGTGCCTTCCAAGAAGACAGGCAGAGGTCCCATGTGGGCATTTCTCCCATAGGCCCTGCCTTTCTGACTGCAGAGCTGCAGAGGAAGCAGGGCTCCATCACAGAGGGCCTCAGGGGCCATGGGGGTGGGGAGGTTGTGATTTTATTGCAAGAACAAAGACAAACCATGGCAGATTTGAGGGCTGGGAAGTGCCATTATCTGATTTGTAATTTTAGAAAGATCATTTTATCTTTCAAGAGCAGAGCAGGTTCTAGAGAGTGAGTGCAGCCCAGGGAAGATATTTAGAAGACTGATGCAATAGTTTCTATTTGAGATTATGGCATGGCCACCATTAGAAACATCTGCCATCTCCATCATGAAGCCTCCCCCAATCTCTCCACTTTGAACGAAATTCCTCCCTCCCTTTGTGTGCCCCAAATTTTGTTGCAGCCTCTATGGCAGTCAGCCCCTGAGACCCTCTCCTCCTCTCTAGGGTGAGTTTCTTGGCCTCAGGTCTCACTCATTCCTAGGTTGCAAGTTTACTGGGCAATGACATACCACTAAGCTGGCTGGTACTCTCTAGGCAAATGCAAATGGCTCAGAAGGTATAACATATTATGCCATCATCAACTATTAAGGAGGTCTAATATCAGATCAGCCGGCATCATCTTGTCAAACTAGGAAAGAAAGTAAGCTTCTGCCAAACATCTGCCATGTACTGGGCCATCTTCCAAAGATGCCTCGTTCAATCCACCATCAACCTGGGCAGTAGACACCACTGTTCTCATCTCACAATGTGGAAACCAAGGCCCAGAGGAATGGCCACCCATCTTGTGAGTGACAGAGCCTGACTCAAACCCAGGTCTCCCTGTCTATTACAGTGGCAAATCGAGAAACATGCTGTCAGAAGAATGGGCCAAAGCTACTGAGGAAACTGGGCCTAGAAAGGTAAATTTGAATAATAACACACAACTAAAAATGGACAATAATTATATCTAGCTTCACACTTTGTAGATGCCAACTGTCATCCACTGCTACAGCAAAGGGGGAATATGCCTGAGGCTCGGGTTCCTCACCATTAGCTGTGGGACTGCACATGCACTTTACATTGCCTACTCAGGTTAAACATCACCTCCTCTAAGAAGCCCTCCTGTACCTTGCAAGTCCTGGATAGGTACATGTGTATGTGCCTACATAGGCCCTTGTAGTTGCCTCTATATACTTAAATATAAGTGTATATAAATATACCTTATACTCTCTCTTTCCTCATATGTATGTATGTATGGGATATACACACATACATATATAGATATATACACGCACATATACACATACTATATATACATATATATGTATGTGTACATACGTATATATGTATGTATATATGTATATTGTATGTGTATATGTATATACCTAACTAAAGTCTCAAGATTTCTGTTGACACCTCAAAGAGGACTAGAGAGCTGTCCTCTATGCTGAAGACTGCAGAGGGGTGGAGGGTATAGACTTGTTTTCAGTGTTCTTGAGTGGGAAGTTCCAATAAGTGAAAGCTGCAGAGACATCAATTTTGATTCAGCCCAAGGAAAAACTTTCTAGTAGTGAGAATTTTCCCAGGAGGCAGCAAGCTCCCTGGGTGAGCCTAGGAGCCTGGGCTGGGAGAGGCAGCTGTGGAAGAGGCTACACTTTAAGTGGTGTGGGGAGTAGTGGGGACTGGATCCCTCGAATGGGCTCTTCTAGTTCTGTGATTGGAGGCTCTTTTACCACAACAAAATCACTATTTATGAATGTTCTACAAAGCGCTTAGCTCCTCACAAACATGAATTCATCCAACCTCACATTGGCCCTGCAAGGTAGATATTATCCAGTTCATGGATAAGGAAATGAGGCTCAGAGAAGTGGGGTAGCTTGCTCAGTAGAAACTGGCATAGAAACATGAGCTGCATCTCATACTAGAACTCCATAGAATACACCAGCTGCCCCCACTTTCCTCCAGCAGTTAGGTTCATACAAGTTTTACCTCTGTCAGCAGCACAGCAGAGTTCATTTGGTTTTGTTTTCATGTGCCTGTACTTCCTCTCCAGTATCTCTACCTTTTTTATGCAGAAAGTTGGCCTGCAGGCCAGACCATCAGATCTAATCTGCTCTGGGGGAGTAGGGGCCTGGCCTGGCTCACAGGCAGTCCCCACACTGGGTGGTGCCTCCTGAGCCCTCTTTTTCTCCTTCTAGAAGGAATCCACTGTTTACTACCTTGTTCCTGGACCTCTAGACACATTTATAAAGCCACAGAACCTGGGAGGGGTAAGCAGGTGACATGAAGCGTGGCAGCTACAGCTGACAGAAGGTTTCAGAAAGTCCTGTCACTTCAGTTTCAAGTGTGCTGAAAGAAAAAAAAAAAAAAAAAGCTAAGCAAAGCCCAACGAGGCTGCCTGCCAGGAGTCTGTGAAACATGGTCCAGGCCAAAGCCAGTGTCAGCCAAGAGGGAAATTACAGGCCTTAAATGGCAGACAAGTCTGCAAAAGCCTCCTAGAGTTCTGTTTGGCAAATGTTTGTTTGCGCACATGTTTGTTTGTGTGGATGTGTTTTTCAGCATGTATTTTTTTTAGTTATGTATTTAGCTCTAAGATCATTTTTAAAAACAATGTCAAAACTGTACTTTAAAATAGTTTATTCCTGGAGAATATTTGGAGCAATTCCATTCAGTTTAGTTCAAGTCAGCAACTATTTACTGACAGTCTATTCCATGACAGGCACTGAGCTTGGCACTGGGCATCCTGGTTGCTAAAGGGGTGGCTCCATCCTGAGCTAGCTCAGTGGCTACTGTATAAAAAAGTCCACCCAAATGCCCAGCAATGATAGACTAGATAAAGAAAATATGGTACATATACACCATGAAATACTATGCAGCCATAAAAAGGAATGAGATTATGTCCTTTGCAGGGACATGGATGGAGCTGGAAGCCATTATCCTCAGCAAACTAACACAGGAACAGAAAACCAAACATGCATGTTCTCACTCATAAGTGGGAGCTGAACAATAAGAACACATGGATACAGGGAGGGGAACAACACACACTGGGGCCTGTTGGGGGACAGGGGGTGGGGAGAGCATTAGAGAAAAGAGGCAATGCATGCTTGGCTTAACACCTAGGTGAAGGGTTGATAGGTGCAGCAAACCACCATGACACACATTTAGTTATGTAACAAACCTGCACATCCTGCACATGTACCCCAGAACTTAAAAAATAAAAAAAAAATTTAAAAAATTAAAGCAAACAACAAACAAACAAACATAAAAGAGTGATAATCAGGTGAAAGAATGAGGAAGATGAATATTGTTTTCTAAACAGATATAATAGTTGGCTTTATTTTACAGTAAACATGTAGTTTCAAAAATATTAAAACCAAAGCACAGACAACTTGACAAATTCCCATTTGTTCTACCACGTAGAATTAACTAATTTTTATATTTGTCATATTTGAATTATATATTGCTACGTGTATACAATTTTTATTTTTATTTTTTTTTTGAGATGGAGTCTTGTTCTGATGCCCAGGCTGGAGTGCAGTGACGCTATCTCGGCTCACTACAAGCTCCGTCTCTCGGGTTCACACCATTCTCCTGCCTCAGCCTCCCGAGAAGCTGGGACTACAGGCGCCCGTCACCACGCCTGGCTAATTTTTTTGTATTTTTACTAGAGATGGGGTTTCACCATGTTAGCTAGGATGGTCTCGATCTCCTGACCTTGTGATCCACACCCCTCCGCCTCCCAAAGTGCTGGGATTACAGGTGTGAACCACCGCACCTGGCCTACAACTTTTTTAAAGTATTATTAATAAAGCTGTGGTTCTCCTCCAAGAAAAAAGAGAAAAAGACACATGCATGGATAAGAATCCTAGAGGACCCTTGGGTCCAGACCATTTCAGTCTGGTGTGGCTGGGACAAAAGAGGGAGAAGCCTTAGTTCTTGAGGGAGAAGGAGTCGAGTAGGACTTTATAGGCATACAAAGGTCTGGAGGAGGCCCTTCCAGGTACAGGGAAGAAACTCGTGGGAGCTCATCTGAAGGTCAGAAATAGATGACTTGCTCTAGATCCCACAGCTAGAAAATGGCAGCCCAAAGATTTGAACTCAGGTCTGTCAGATTCTTCTCCACCCCAGCAAATAAACCTGAATGTGAAAGCTGTGTGATTTGGTTGGAGGACTGTGTTCAACCTCTTTAAATCCTTCCCATCCCTTAAGGACTAGCCGACTCTTACAAATTCTCAGTAGGCTAATCTAATACCCACTGCTGAGTTCCTAGAAAATATGTGCCTCAATACTGCTAGATATCTTTTAATGAAGCTATGCTTTTCTCTTCAATGATATAAATACATATAAACATTTATTTCAGTTTTAAAAATAAAATAAAGATTTGTGGTTTTCCACTCTGTGTCATGACAATGTTTGGCAAAAGAGATAGGAAGAAAGATAAAACCATCTTCACAGGTAGAAATAATTTTAAATTCCATTTTACTTCCCATTACACACAGCAGGTACTCAATAAATACTTGCAGTGCTGGCCTGGCTAGGCTGTACTCTTTTGTGACAGTGTATTAGTCAGATATTGCCACAATCATGCTGGGTAACAAACTATACCAAACTCAGTTGCTTACAACTACAGGCATTTATTTTTCTCACTGAGAGTTGGCTGGCTGCCTCAGATTCAAGGTGCAGGCCACCAGGGCTTTGGGTCAGTTTGAATCTGCTTCATTTGTCTCATTCTGGGGGCCAGGCTGAAAGAACTTCTGACTTGCTCTTTTCATGGTGGTAAATGAGACACGAGACAGGAGCAGAAGCAAGAGATAAGTAGAAACAGATCAAGCCTCTTGAGGTCTCAGCCCAGAACTGCCATGCTGTTGTTTCCATCCCCATAACTTTGACCAGGGCAAGTCAATGGTCAAGCCCAATATCACTGCACAGGGAGACACATTTGCCCACTCTAGGCAGAGGCCCAGCAAAGTCAAATGGCAAAGGGATAATTCTAAAAGAAACAGAACATGAAGAATTGAAGAAAAATACTAGGGTTTGAAGGTAGACTTGACTTCAAATCTGAGTTATCATTTACCTGCTTTGGGGACTAGAGAAATCGCGTAACCTTTCTGTATCTGTCTCCTCATCTATTCTTATCTCTCCGGGTTGTAATGAGACTATTTCCCATCCTCACTTACTGAGTGCTGACAATGTGCCCACTCACTGAGCTTAGCATTTTATGAACATCCTCACACATAAGACAGGTAAGGTAGGAATCCATCTCCCATTTAATAGATGAGGAAACTGAGATTGATAGACATTAAGTGACTTGCCCAAAGTCACACAGCTGCATTCAAAGTTTCGTGCCAGGTCTGTGTCACCTCTACTTAATGTAAATAAGGCATGTACACTGTCTGCCACATAGAAGGTCCTTGTTTCAGGTGAATTTCTGGATTCACTTAAAGAGTCCCTCTTAAAGAGTCCTGGAAACTTCTAGGTCACCGGACTTTTACTTTCTGATGAACTTCACCCAAGCTGATGTGACCAGCTACCATCACCCAAGTCTCAAGGTTCATTGTTGCTTAAAAAAAATAAGGCTATTATTAGCAGCAATCAGAGGGCAATCACATTTCCCAGTCAGGAGTCTTTGGGAGGAAGGATGTTTGAAGCAATGCCTGGATGGTGTTTGTGGTGCCACATGTCTAGTGTGGAGGCAAATTTCGTAATGGCCATGCCTGTCAGGTGATGCCGAGACCTCTGCTCAGAACAGATATCTTTCCAGTCCGGAGCGGCTGCTCTGACGTCTCTGGGGAAGGACAGCTGGCAGCTGCTCTTTTGCAAGACTTGATTCATACAGCATGGAAGATACTAGCAAGAGCAAGTCTTTCAATAAGAGAGGCCTGATTTAAATCAGGGTTGTGCCTCTGACTGGCTGGGTGGCCTTGGCCCCTGGTGATGCTGTTCTCTCTGCCTGCACACCTCCTCAGGGCCAGCTCTCCATGTCACTGTCATTTCATCTAGGAGATTTTCCCTGACACTCTCAAGCTAACACACTGGACACCACCAGGCTCTGCACTTAGGTGATCTTAATTGTTTGTTTAATTGACTCTCTGCTACTAGGGTAAGTGTTGTTTGAGAACAAGCCCTGATCAATGTTTGCTACTGAAATCCTACTTCCCAGAATGATGCCTAGTGCATAGTAGGCACTGTAGGAACATTTATGAATCTAATGAATTCAGTAATAAACTACTAAAAGCAGGCTATTGATTTGTAACCTTTCGGTGGTAGATGCAATACTGTCTGTGTTGTGGAAGCCCCTTGATTCTAAATCCTTGCTACTCAAAGTATGGTCCTTGGATGGACCTACATCACCTGAGGGCAGCCCAGTAGTTTTAACTGTGCAGATCCTGAAGAGGTACTGGTACTGCTTCAATAGTATACCATTCATTGAGATAGGCAGATGATGATCTATTTGTTAAGAAATAAATTGTCAAAATTTTTCTAGTGACTAGCTTCAAAAGCTTGCTGGATGCCCCATGGTCTCCAGGGTGATTTTTTTTTATTGTTATTATTAACTATCTAGCAGGAGAAGGGGATGAGCCAGTGCTTGTTGTCTAGTCTCACTTCTGGTCTGTGAGGCAGGTATTATCTCCACTGTATGCAGGAGGAGGGTGAGGTCCAGAGAGATGAAGTCACTTGTCCAAGTTCACACAATTGGGAAGAGGCAGAGGGGGGATATCCTCTTTGCATCAAGCTGACTCTCCCAGGGAAGCAACGCTTCTAACTCTGACAGTAAAACCTCTGCCTTATTCCACATTCTGTCCTTAAATCGTCTTCCCACAGGAAAGACTACATTCTCTGAAGCATGTGAATGGGCCCTTCTGGATCTTCTACTAAACACACCATGGCTCCCTCCATTCTAGCCATGATGGCCTGATTTCTGTCTCTTGAACACACCAGCTGATGCCTATCCCAGGACCTTTGCAGTTCCTTCTGCCTGCGGAGTGTCCCCCAGATCTCCCTATGCTTGCCTGCTTCTCATCACTCAGGTCTCACTCTGTGTCACCTCTTCAGAGAGCCTTTCCCTAAACACTCTAGGGAAAGCAGGTCTCCCCCACAACCAACAAACATTCACTCTCATTCCCATTTTATTTTTTTCCGTATCACTTAATTTATACTAAATTACCATGGGCATTCATTCAGATGTCTTTCTTTCTCTCCATTAGAGTGGATGCTCTTTGAGGGCAGAGTTCTTGTCTGGTTTTGGTTTGCACTATCCCCAGGTTAGTGAATTGCAAGGATGATTCTAACACGTTCTTGTGTTGAGGTGTTTTTGTATCCAGTGGATTTATATCAGGGCTTGCATTGGCTTCTTGTCTGCAGAAGGAGAGCAGACCCTTGTCCAAGTGTCCAATCACACTTCAGGGTGTCACAGGGGCTCTGATTAGCTGTTCCGGTGGGGTCTTATCAGGGTGCATGCAATTATCCATGCAATTCCTGACCCCAGGAGGAAGTGATCCTTTTCTTCCTTTGCACCCTGATAGGACCCCACCCAAACAGCTAATCAGGGCCCCTGTGACATGCTGAGGCATGACTGGACACCTGGACAAGCAGTCTGTTCTCTACAGACGTGAAGCCAATGCAAGCCCTGACATAAATCCACTGGATACAATAACATCTCAACACAAGAATGTGTTAGAATCATCCGTACAATTCACCTGAATTTGCCCTTGAGTCTATGCTTTCTGAGGGGAGGGACAGTGTCTACTTTCCTTACTGCCAGCGCATGTCATCTGCCTACCTCGTTGGAAGGGAGCATCTGGTAAGTATTTGTTCCTTCTCTGACCTCTGTGGGTCTCAGCTGAAAACGTTAACAATGATAGATATAACTTCTGAATGCCTTCGTGTTTTTCTCTGCTTGAGTCAGGTATACAAAGGAAAATAAAATTAAACCAGAAAGGAATGGAGGGAACCCATCTTTTCTTTCTGTTTGATTATGCCAAAGCCCAGACTTGGGATCTTGACCTGGAGGAAGTCACCCAATTGCTAGACTCAGAATGACCTGATTTCTGCTTTTTATAAATAGGAAGGCCCATTGTCCATTTAGGCCTCAGCATTGTTGAATTGCCCTGTTATATCCACACCTGCTTCTTCTGTGGAATGTCCATAGTGATATAGAACTCTGTACACCCCACTGCGTGGGCATGGAACCCAGCTGTACACCTCCATTTCTAGTCTTAAATGAGTTAGCCCATAGAGATGGAATTTGCAAACCCATCTCTGAACGCAGTCTGGCTCCTGATAGACCAACTTTCTAAATGATGTGGAGTTCTGAAGCATTTCTTGGACAGTTTGATCCATGTTGAGTGGAGAGGGACAATGGGTTGGTCCTAGAAGGTACTGAGGGCCCACACTCTGTGAGATATTTTGAATACATGATCTTTAATTCTCACAATAGCCTTTATTATGCTATGCATTTTATAGATGAGGAAGCTGAGGCCCAGAGAAGCTAAGTTACTGCCTCTCTGCCTCACAGCTAGTAAGCAGCAAAGCCTAATGCTTGGTCTTCCAGCCCAGACTTAAGTTTAGAGCTGAGGCACTCCAGCTTAGACGCTAAGTGGCTCGGCTGAAAGGTCACATCTCATATCCCCCTGATAAGTGGCAGAACCAGTATCTAAACCTAGGTGCTTCATTCCCAAACTCTAAGCTGCCTGTTACCCTACACCACCTTTTCTTTGTAATAATGTGGGACTCAATTTGCCTAAAGTCACATGGAGAGTCAGAGGGAGCTCCAGGACAGGGCCAACTCTCTTGACTCCTGGCTTAGTGTTTCTTCCTGAAGCCACATCACCTGTCTGCCCTATGCACTGACATGGAAAAGCATTTCCAGAGAACAGTCTCAAGGCTGACGCGGAGGACAAGGCTGATCCCTGAAGACTCAGGCTTCTTGTAAGGCCAGTGGAGTCGCTCTACGAAGCCTTTTCACCCTCCTTTAAAGCACTGTTGCTGTGTTTAGTCTGGTCTGCCTCCAGGGGCAAGATGATGAAATGGATAATTGCTCTGGACAGTTTCTGTCACTTGAATGCCAATCTGTCATTCTGTTTTCCCTTTGCCAGAGAGTCTTCATAGCTGGAATAAAACCCATGACATAGGCACTGGAGGAAAAGAGAGATAATCTACAATTCACATCGAATAATTGAGAGGATGGAGTGACTTCCCTAGGAAGCCAGACTGAGTAGTTCCTACAGTCTCTAAAATCAGGGAATTGCAGTCTTGGAATGATGCTTAGCAAGCTGCCTTAGTTCAGATGCTACAACAAAAATACCATAGGCTGGGTGGCTTATAAACAACAGAAAGTTATTTCTCACAGTTCTGGAGGCTGGGAAGTCTTAAGACCAAGTTGCCAGCAGACTCAGTGTCTGGTGAGGGCCACTTCCTGGTTTACAGACCGCCATCTTCTTGCTATATCCTCACATGGTGGAAGGGATAAGGGACCTCTCTGGGATCTTTTTTATAAGGGCACTAATCCCATTCATGAAGATTATTTCCTCATGAGGGTCATGCCCTCATGACCTAACTACTTCCCAAAGGCCCCACCTCCTGATACCATTACATTGGAGTTAGGTTTTAACACATGGATTTTGAGGGACACAGACATTCAGTCTGCAGCAAAAGCTTAAGCAATTGCAGCTTAATAGCCAGAGTCAGGTCTGAGTTACAATACTTTTCTGCCTCTTCCCACTTACAAATTATACATGTAAGTGTAATAATAATAATACTGACTTCTTAGGATTGTTGTGATTTTTAACATGAGATAATATTTGTGATATGCCTGGCCAAGAGAAGACAAGCAATAAAGAGCCGTGTGTGTGTGTGTGTGTGTGTGTGTGTGTGTGTGTGTGTGTGTCTTCCTCCTTACCTCTTCACTGTGTGTACAGAGAAGCTAGAGCCAGAGACGGAAGTTGTGACACATACAGACATGTGGGAGTTAACAGCAGAGCCAGGACTTGAAGACTTATCTCCAGTCTACCAGGCCAGTGTTCTTATTTCACACCATAATAACAAGGTTGCAATTTGTTAAACATATCCCTAAATTGTGGGCCTCAGAAGCATAAAAAAGATAATTTTCAGAGAACATAAAGGGAATATATCTAAACGAAATTGCTCTTCAAGCATTCTGGCATCCAGAAAGTACATTTGAATAGTATTCCTGCATGGTCAGGGCAACAGAAATGTGGCTAGATTTGATTCTTTTTACTCAAGAGAGAATTAAACTCAACAGTTTCCTTGTACCCACCTCCACTCCCAAGACCAAAGGATTTTAGCCAGATGTGGTTTGAGAGAGAGTCAAGAGCAGAACACAGGCACACAATATACAGGCCATGGAGCCAGCTGGGGCAAGCTTTATCTATGAGATAAGGACTGTGAGTATACCTTGTAGGCCATGGCTTCAGTCATTTTGTTCTTATTAAAAGGAATGTTCCAGAAATGACTTTATTTTTGAAGGCACACAGCCTTTTCACTGGTCTCTGAGAACACTTTAGAGGATGACTATCTTACAAACTCATGGATAATTTATATCACATCACAATGTAAGAATGCAATTTGTTAATCATAGTCCCAAGTGGATGATTGACATTCAAGAGTCAGGCACAGGGCCACAAAATCCTGTGCCTTCTGAACAATCAATGAAAGTGTTAAACACAGCTTCTGTTGGCTCATTGACCTTCAAGCCTTCGCTCAAATGATGCCTTTTCAGTGTGATCTTCCCCGGTCTCCCTATCTAAAATTGCAAACCCACAAACATAACCTATCACCATTCCCTGATTTATTTCTTATCTTCAACAGTTAATATTGCGGGATATGCTATATATTTTACTTACTTTGCTATTGCCTGTGAAACTCCACTATTCATTTAACAAAACTTGTGTGCTTTAACTGCTTTACAAATATCAGCTCATTCAATCCTCACAACAGCTATAAAAGAGAATACTAGTATTGCTCCTTTATATAGATGAGGACACTAAGGCACAGAGAGGTTAGATAATATGTCCAAGGTCACACAGCTCACAAGTGGCAGAGTTATGACATGATCCCAGGAACCTGCTTCCTGAGTTCTTATTCACACCCATTGTACTGTTCTGCCCATACAATGTGAATTGCACAAGGGCAGAGGTTTGCCTGTTTGATTCATTGCTGTATTCTCAGTGCCTAGAATAATACCTGGCATACCATGGTGCCCAATAATTATTTGTTAAATTAAAAAATGAAGGAATGGTTAAACAGAGCTTATTGTGTTCCACTTCTTTAAAGTTCTCCATCCACAGATACTACACATACACAGTCACTCTCCATTAAGCAAATCTCCGGATTATAGGAATCCAAAGGGACAGGTGGAAAGAGCATGGACTTTGGTGTCAGCAAAAACAGGGGAATCAAAATCCCAACTCAACAATTCTCTCTTGAGTGAAAAGAATCAAATCTAGCCACTTTCCTGTTGCCCTGACCATACAGGAATACTACTCAAATGTACCTGAGCTGTGTGACCGTAACAAATTAACCTAATCTCTTTGAGCCTTGGTAACCTCATCTTCACAATGGAGAAAATACTGATTTCCTTGTAGGATCGTGTCTTATGGTGAAAGGTGAATGTATATAAAGGGCCAGCACAGAGCAGGTATCAGTAAATATCAGCTCCCTCCTATCTTGAGAAGGAATGGAGGGAAGAGAAGTGAAACTTCATCTCTTTCGCTGAGCAAGAGCTTATTTTTCGGAGTGAATATGTCAGGGTTAGGGTAGGGGAAAGCAAAGAGGATCAAGAGACGGAAAATTTTCACTTTTCCCCCTAGCAAAGAGGATCAAGAGATGGAAAATTTTCAATGTTCTCCTTTACTACAATTAAGACTGGAACAACATCAGCCTAAATGAACAATCTATTTCTTTGAGTTCCCAGATAAAGCCATATTGACATCATCTCTTTTTTTGTCTGTTAGCTTATTAAATTTGGTTGCCTGTAACATAAAACACTGTCTCGTCAGAAGTAGGTCTCCATATTATTGAGCAGGCAGGGGGATTTCAATCCATCTTCCACCAGAAAACAAAGTCTGCTTTAAATTAGGGAGGACAAAGGTACACATCTGACATTCAAGTTGCCCATTCTTCCTAATTTGTAGGCTTAGCTCTTAAAACTTTAAATATTTGTCTTACTTTTAAGACTGTTTTCTTCTAGTCTTAGTCAGATATTCTGATGTGAAACTAACAGTCCCAGGCTCAACAAATTGTTTCTGCTTTCTGGATTTGGTGAGCTCCTTGACGTCAGATTGCACTGGAAACTTCCACAAATGACCACCAGACAGAGGTTTCTCTTTCTACAGTGGGAGGCCCCAGGTCCTACTATATGCTCTGTCCTCTTTCTGGGGCCTTTCTGCTGCTCACATGTGAACATTGCATGGCAGCCCCAGTGAATTCATTCTAAATCTCTGAACCAACGCTCAATCTTTGCACATGCTATTCTCTTCTCCTGGAACACCCTTCCCTTACCTCCTCTGAGCACAGAGACCAACTTGATCCTCAAGGTTCAATGTGGCTCTTCATCTGGGATGACACCTCTGAGGGGCCTCTGAAGTATTCCTTCCTAGCATATCACCTTTCTTATAATCTTCAAAAGTTCATGCTTTTCTCTGTGAGCTCCTTCAGAATAGGCACTGTGCCATTCATTTAAGTATCTTTAAGCCTCACATAGGCCTGGTTTACAGCAAGTTCTCAGTGAATGATTTAAAGAGACATGCCAAAATTTAACCTTGATGCTGCAATGAACAGGGAGGAGGGTCCTCAATAGAAAGCAGTAGGATGGGGGGCGGGGGCATTGACGGTTTCCTGGGGGACCCCTTGGTCTAATCTGATCCAGCCCCTTTTATTCTGAACATGATGAAATGGGAGCTTAGGGACATCCCTGAGGCTGGAAACGTTGCTGGCAGAGCTGAGATTTTCTGATTCTCAGTCCAATACTCAGCCATGATATTAGGGTGGCCCTCACCCTCATGAGACAGCTGCAACAAAGACACAGCTGATGGAGTGGGGAAAGGCGTCGAGGGACAAGAGAAAACTGGGGTTGTACAGAAATTACTGGAGTGAGGTCTGCTGTCTTGGCAGCAGACTGCCTGGCAGACTGGAGGGTGCTAATGGCAAGAAACCCACAGGGAGGATGATGGGGAAGAGCTCCGGGATGGGAGACTGGAGCTTTGGGGGTCTGACCCATTGGCCTGAGTCAGCACAGGAACCAGAAGAAAGCGCCACAAAACCACCCTCAAATCGAATGATTCTGACTCTTCACAGCTGGCCATCTGGCCAGACGTTAGGAAAAGTAGACCTTGCAAAAACTCTCTAATAAGAGGAAGTGGTTTGAATTTCCTCCTTGAAGGAGGATGCTTCATTTAAATAGAATTCAGTGGAATTAAGTGCAGGGGGGAAGCACCCTGAGCCCTCTGCTTGGACTTTGAAATTGAATTCTTGCAGCAAAAAGGATCCAGAAATGATTTCCCAGAGAACCAGAGGATGATTTTTACCAAAGGATCTCAACCAGGGTAGGAATGGACATAGTGGAACATGTATCCACCTATTGAGCGCCTGTTCTGTGCTGGATGCTTAACTCAGTCCTTCTGACACTCTCACCAAATCCCAGTAGAAACTCAGGCCCTCAGAACGTAAGCGATTTCCCTTATAAAAAACACACAGCCAGGCAGATGTAGCCCTGAGATGAACTCCAACAGACTGCTGTATCAAAGTTTGCTCCCAAAGCCAGCCAACGCTCTTAGAATTCTCCAAGGCCTCAGTCTAAGTGAGCTTCTCTTGTCTGTGAGCTAACACTCACTGGCCTGTCCCCTCCTCTGCTTTACAGAGCTCAGTTTTGCACAGTTAAATTCCTTTAGTAGCCTAGAGAGATCAGACCATAAGTGCCTTGAAGAAAGGAGCTGGTTCCATTTTTCTCTGTCTTCTTGGTACCAACTCAGGCAAGGGCAAGGGATCACGGAGATACCTGGGAAATAATACCTTCTCCTGCTCCAGGGTCTTTCTAAGCATTAGTTCATCTTACTCTTACACCAAATCAATGGGGTAGGTGACATCATCTCCATGTTTGAGATGGGGAAACTAAGACCCATGAAGGTATTGATTTTCTTCAATATGTTGTTTGATTGCCTTTTAAAAATAAAGATATTTCCTGAACATGAAGTAGTTAAGATGTTTTATGATGCTTTTGTGCAAAAATGTCATATTTATGTGTTTTTCTAAATCAAATAAATCTGGCTTGCCACCTGCACCCCCAATTTGGTAGGAAATTCTATCTGTTATATGGGGTAAGGGTTGCCCCAAATCCTGGGGACTTACAAGGAATGGAGTTTAAGAGTCTGTTTTTAGTCTTCAGCATAAAGATGTCCCAACTGCAAGGGTGACATTAACAAGCTTATACTTCTGAATCCTTCATTGCACAGGCTTCTTTTGAGAGGGACCCTAGCAATGTGTCCCTGCTGTCAGATGTTATTATAAAATTCGCCAAAATGTAATATTTTAGTCTCTAAGAGTGAAGATTGCCATCTCCTTCCACTCCCACATTGCCTCCATCACACTTCCCCTCCTGCTGGGTAACTTGGAGTGACCATAGGCATTTTGTATTTGTAATTGTTTTCTGAAAGAAAGCTCTCCAAATTGTATATGCTTCAATATCCTGGCCACTGAGATAGACATTAAAACTTTAAGCAATAAAAAGGAAAAAAACAATCCATGCTGGGTGTGGTGGCTTATGCTTATAATCCCAGCAGTTTGGGTGTAAAATGTTTAAACTGCTTAGAGCCATGGGAGGCCAAAGTGGGTGGATCACCTGAGGTCAGGCGTTCGAGACCCGTCTGGCCAACACAGTGAAACCTCATCTCCACTACAAATACAAAAATTAGCCGGGTATGGCAGTGTGTGCCTATAGTCCCAGCTACTTGGGAGGCTGAAGCAGGAGAATCACTTGAACCCGGGTGGCGGAGGTTGCAGTAAGCCGAGATCGTGCCACTGCACTCCAACCTGGGCTACAAAGTGAGACTTTGTCTCAAAAAAAAAAAAAAAAAAAAAAAAAAAACCAAAAAAAATCCAAAGTAATAATAACACATGGTGACCCTGAGTTCTTATACATTGGCTCACCCAGAGAATTTTCTTTAGGATAACAGATTCTCTTTATTAAAATGTATCTGTCCTATATTCAAAAGTCTGTAGCCAAGGGAGACTGTATGAGAATGGAGAGTCTAGATCTACCCCTGCAGTGCTGTGCTGTGCCCCATTTAAAGGAGACAGTTCTCCTAGCCCTCCTGCTATGCTAGAAAAAGACCAGGGATAGCTTTGCCTGTAACCGCTAGAACCACAGCTCTGTATGTGAAATCTTTTGGCTTTTTCTTTTGCTCTTCCAGAGGTTCTGCCCCTCCTGGGTTGGGATGCTATATGGTAGTAGGATGCAGCTCCCCGTCTTTGGAAATGGCAGCCACTGTAGTTTATTTTGCCATCTTGGAGAATCCCTGCCAGATACGGGCCATTCCACCTTCTCAACCTTAGCACCAGTCTTGGCCTACCCTTCTTCTTCTGGAATAATGGATCTCTCTTTAAGCAGGGTAATAGGGGAGAGGTTATATAAGCATTGCTCAGCCCGTCAGAAAGACAAGAGTGTCCTCCTTCTCTTGGGGAGTTTGAAAGGACATTCTTGCCAAGCAGACCAAAAACTAAACATACAAGCCAACAGCACAAAAACACCATTCCTTTTTTTTAAATTTTATTTTAACTTCCAGGACACATGTGCAGGACGTGCAGGTTTGTTGCATAGGTAAACATGTGTCATGGTGGTTTGCTGCACCTATCAACCCATCACCTATACATTAAGCCCCTTATACATTAGCTATTTATCCTGATGCTCTTCTTCCTCCAAACCCCCGACAGGCCCCAATGCGTATTGCTCCTCTCCCTGCGTTCATGTGTTTTCATTGTTCAGCTCCCACTCATGAGTGAGAACATGTGGACACCATTCCTTTTTAAAAAATCACCTGCCTTGGTATCAATCTTACTGGGAGCTTAAAGACACCACTTTACAAAGACACTGAGAGGTTTGTGTTAGGGTCGTCATTTTATCTGTGAGTTTAGAAGAGGATGCTAAGGCTAGAAAGAAAACCCCCAAGGAGAAGGGCACACAGCTGGAGGGGAGTGTGCTGCTGCTCTGCCCAGATGCATCTGGCTCCACTACCCAGGAGTTTCCTTTCCCCACACTGGGAAGCGCTGATCGAAGGGGAACAGCCTTCCTGGAAGAGGTGGCATTTGAGCTAAGTCTTAAAGAAGAGAAGGCTTTCTGCTGGGTGACAGGGGTGGGAAGGCCATGATTGAAAAGGGTCTAAAAAGTGTAGATGCTTTTGTAAACACAGCCAGGCAACAGGGTCAAGCAACAGGGGTGAGGCCAGTGGTGAAATAGCAGACGTGGTGGATGTGGTTGTTTTTAGTCTCTTGGATGAAGTTCAAAGCAAAAGTCCCCGATATCCCCTAGAGAGAGAACATCCAGGTTGTGTTCCTGCCCAGAGCCGAGTAAACAGGATTATTGGAACCTGCGGTGGCCTCAGCTGGACACACTGGCTGTAGCCTGACTGGCGCGGGGGCAGAGAGTGACAGGGAAATGGCTGAGATTAGGAACTGCCCTCGCCTCTGGACTTGGATCTCTGAGGAAATGCCTCTGTTGGGACAGCCTGTCTTGGGCACTTGGAATCTGTATTTCAGGTCAGGAAATATGCACGGCTTGTGACCCACCAATTCCACTTCTAGATATACAAGAAGGAGAAATAGTTGCTGATGTGTGAAAAGATACATGTACAAGGATATTCAACGTAGTGTTGTTGATAATAAAAATAATTGGAAGCAACTTAAATATTTCAGGAAACTTATAGTGCATCTATATGACAGAAAAATTTTAGCCTTTAATAATCATGTGGTAAAAGAATATTTGTTGATATGAAATATTTAGAATATTTTGTCAAGTTAAAAAAAGGTTATAAGACAGTATACACCATCTGCTCTCAATTATGTAACTATTTTTCATGATGACATTTACTGAACACTTGCCATATGCCAGCCATGGCTCTAAGCAGTTTAAACATATTAATATATTTGATCATGCAACAAGTTTATGGAGAAGATTTTTTATTATCTCTGTTTTACACATAAGGAGACCAAGACATGGAGTGTTTAAGTAATTTGTCTAAAATCACAGCAGTAAGTGGAAAACCTGCACACGAACAAAGCATTCTACCTCCAGAGCCAAATGCAAACAACTAAGTTGCCATACTCTCTTCCTATGTGTGTCCACATTTCTGTGGTTTTCTCTCTCTTTCTTGGAGACTTTATACCCAAGTGTTAGCTCTGTGTTAAGTAATCCCCTCCTAGGGTAAGAGCAGACAAATATTTTCATGATGGAAGTGAATGTTGCAACCAGTATAGGCTCCAAAGGACATTTACACCTTGACTGCAGAGAACACGCTGCATGCCACTTAAGATCCTGTACAGGACAGACACAGCAGTTCCCCAATTCACTTATTCACCAAAATAATGATTAACTGCCAGTTCTGTGCAGGCTCTGTTCTAGGCTCTGAGGATTCAGCAGTGAATAACGCAAGGGACACAAGGCCAATTCTCCAATAAGACTTCCATCCTCTTGGGGGAAGCAGGGAGGTAACTAGTAAATAAAAAGCCAAGAAAAATATCAGCTGGAGTTCAGTGTTCTGTAGAGTACTACAGTTGGAATGGTGCCATAGGGTGGGACCATGGGCTTAGGAAGATGACCTTTAAGAGGAGACATTGAGCTAAAACTTGAATGACCAGTGGTAGACAGACAGACAGACAGAGAGACACACACACACACGGGGTGGTGGGGAAGCAAATCGAGCAAAACGTTAACATTTGAGAAATCTGGATGAATGGTACAACACAATTTTTTGTACAAGTGTTGCAACATTTCCATAAGTCAAATAATTTTAAAATAAAAAGTTAAAATATGTCAAAATAAATATATTACAAATACAAAGAATCACTCTACATCTAAGGAAATAGAATTGTTAGGGCTTGCCAGTGAATGGCATGTGGTGGGTGAAGAAATGAAGAGGAAATAGATGATGCTGGCGACTTTGACTAAAACAGGGCGAAGCTGAGGTCTGGGGAGGAAAAGCAAACATCCTTGTCTTTGACCCAACAGTCAGTTTACAAACTACCATACACTTATCTTCTCAATGGGTCTTCTCTTATGCTCCTTTGAATCAGGTAGGAATTTTTACTGATGAAGAAACTGAGGCCAAGAGTGGGGAAATGATTGCATGCGGTGTCATGGTGACTGAGTAGCAGAGTTAGGTGCCAAAGTCAGATCTTCTGAATCCATGAAACCAACAATCCACAAGGCTAAGTGACAGGAGATACATCATGTATATTTTCTGCTGCTCTAAAGTAGAGTAAGTGTTGAATAGGCTGGGAAACAATTGGCCCGTGGAAGATGCAGGTAACTCAATCTGACTACATTGTAGAGGGTTGGTTGTAACAACTCTCTTTCTTAGAAACTGCCAAGGATTCCTAGTAACCCATGAACCATTTTAATTCCCAAGAGACAGTACAATACTGTAGACTGCAACTTGACTTACTGTGATGCTAAATTATTATTCCATTTTTATTATTTTGTAATTATTATTAAAAATAGAGGTAAATCACCTACTCCTCTCAAAAAGTAGTTAGGAGAATCAGCATCCAAAGCAAATAGTACAAATGAAAGGGCTTGTGGTCTTCCACACTCAGTTAGACGAGCTCCTGATGGGGTCTTAGGGTCATGTTCATTATCTCCGAGTACATTTCAAGTGCTTCAGGTTGCCTTTAGAGGTCACTCCTGTGACTGGCTCAGCTTCTGCCAACTTGGAGACCAATTTAAAATTGCAAGACATCAACGAAACAAACCCAGGATCTTAGAGAAAGGGAGTATCAACTAGCACTAAAGTAGTACCTGCTAAGTGCAATTTAGTGACATTTATCACTAAGTAGTACCATTTGACCCCCCACCTCAACAGCCTCTTGAAGGAGCCCCATTAACTCAGTTTTAAAAGAGGAGAAAACTAAGACTTAAAGCATTAAATTATGTGGTCCCATGCTAGCAGTGAGCCCACACTGTCTAAGCCAGAGCTTGCACCCCTTTTATGGTACTACATGGCCAAATAGGCCCTTTCTGGTCCCAGAGATGAAGACTAACCAATGTGCAAAAATAAGTTGCCTTGGAATCCACCCTGCTTGCAGGTCCTCATTACCCTAAATCAATGATCTGCACGATTTCATTGGGATGGTATGTATGCTTGATTTATATTCACACAGATCAAGCCATAAATTTGTGCCTACAGACCCATCAAAGTCTTTTCTCACATTGAAGATGTTTATAGAAACAGGAAACATGTCCTTTGTATGAACATACTGGTCCTCTCTACGTCAACATCATCATAAATAGACATATCCAAGATCTCTGCCTGGACTGTTTTCCATAAATACTCAGCAAACCCATGAGCTACATCATTATTACCAAGAAGGAACAAAGAGACCCTCCCTTGTTCCTAGAACTTATCCTGACAAGACGGCCTCTTGACTGAAGACCAGAAAAAATGCCACGGCCCACATTCCACTTCCTCTCTGTTGTTAGCAGCAGCGCCTGGTCCTTTAAGATGTCCCCCCATTCTTGCAGCTTTGAACTTCAGGCTCCTAACCTGGGAATCCAGAATTGTAGAGCTGTTCTTTGCTTCTTGTAAAATGGATCTACTCTGTGGACTCAAAACACCTTCAGTCTTACTGTTTTTCCCAGTTTGCAAAGCTGTCCCACCCTTCATCACAGTGGACTCCGACAAGACTCTATAAGGGGGGGGCTGTTGTTAGTATCCCATTTTGCAGATGAAAATAATGAGGCACAGAGAGAGAGAGAAGGGTCTATTACTTGACTTTGAATTTCTCACACAGCTGGCATTAAACTCCTCTTCTCAAGAAACTTACTAGTAGTCATAGATTATTATCACCAAAGCTGTCAATATCTGCATCTGCAAGAACCTGCCAGAAAACAGCCAGTATACCTGTAAAGGGTTGAAGCTAAATAGAATTTATAAAGGCACTATTACAGAGGTATAGGCAGAGTTAGGGACTGGCACCCAGGAACTCACAATAGCAGGGAGTCATTAGCACCTGCTGTGGGCTGAATCATGTTCCTTCCAGACTCACAAGTTGAAGCCCTAACTCCCAGTACCTGATAATGTGACTGCATTTGGAGATGAGGTCGCCATAAGATAATTAAATTAAAATGAGGTCATTAATGTGGGCTCTAATCCAACATGACTGGTGTCCTTATAAGAAGAAGAAATGTGGACACAGATATGTAGAGAGGAAAGACTATGTGAGGACACAGAAAGAAGATAGAGGCCTCAGAAGAAACCAATCCTGTCAACATCTTGATCTCAGATTTCTAGCCTCCAGGGCTGTGAGAAAATAAATTTCTGTTGTTTATGCACCCAGCCTGTGATATTTTGTTATGGCAGCCCTAGTAAATGAACACATTCCCCTCTAAGCTTGAAAGTCGGAAAGAGGAATGAATGGCTCACTTGCTCCTCCCAGCCTCTGATCTCCTGCTAAGGCTTCCCATGGGCTGAACCCAGCTGAAAACTAGATAAGGGTACAATTAGGATAGGATCACAGCAAGAGCTCTGGATAAGGGCTAAGTAGATTCATTCATTCATTCAACAAATATTCATCAAATACCTAGGAGCTATTCTGGATGCTGTGAATATAAAGATAAATAAAATAGAGTCCCTTGTCTTCAATGGTCAGTGTTATATAGAAGGAAGACTCTGCTATGTGTTCTACTATGTAAGTGCCCCACTGCACAATGTAGATTTCATGCTGATAGTTGCTGTTTGAGCATGATGCTATGACTGCAAAGAGGAGGGGTTACTCACTCAGTCAGGGTAGCAGGAAGACGACCACAGAGGAGGTACACTCCAGCTGCCCCTTGAAGGATGTGCAAGATTTTACAGAGAGATGGAGGGGAAGGTCATGCTGGGTGGAAGGACATGCAAAGACCCAGGGATGTGCAAAGCGAGGAATCCCTTTGGAAAGAGAGGCTGAGAGATAGATGTAAACCCTATGTAGTTAAAATCACTTCCTAACTTTGCCACTTTGCAAAGCTGTGCTGTCTGTGTTTGGAGCACTAATTTATACCTGTTGGCCACATGGTTCAGTGGCAAGAACAGCGTTCTAGAGTCTTGGGCTCAAGGTTCAGTGCCAGCATCTGTTCACCACGTGTGGCTTAGGCAAGTCACTCAAACTTTCTGAGCCTTTGTTTTCTCTCTGGTCAATTGATCAGCCAACATTATTGTGTGTCTTCTCTGTTCCAAGCCTCAAAACTGTGGGGATGCTTGGGGCTGCCCTTGGGAGCCTATAGTGGAGAAGGAGGCAGACTCTACACTGAGCCCCTCTGTGCATATGGAATGGCTTCCAGGGCTGGGCTCAAAGTGCTCTGGGAACGCACAAGTTAACGCACTTCCTCCACACTTCCCAGGGATGTGGAGGAAGTTTGGAGAAATAACAAAAGAGGAAATGCTTTTAAGCTGCTTCTATTATTGGGTGGCAATCATGGCTGCTGACATTTAGGTGAGAGTTGTTTCATTTAGGCATTCTCATTGCACTCCGTCATCATCCCTGCCTTTGCACCTTAGCTCACACTATGTCCACTTTATACCTCTCTGACTGTGTAAATCCTGTCCATCCTTCATGGTCAAGGTCCAGACTCATCTTCTCCAGGAATCTTGCCCAGAGCATCTCAGGTCACAGAGATAGCACCCTCCTCTTAACTCTGCTACATCTGCAGGCTCATTAGGCATTTATGCGTTAGTAAAAGACAGTTTTGTGCCATTCCAAAAGTGGTCTAAAAACTATCTAGATCAGAGAATGCTGCAGCTGAATGGGCCTTAAAAGGACATCATCAAGCCTCTAGTCTTATTCCAAGCTAGTACACCTGGCAACTAGAGTGAATATCCTACAATACAGGTTGGAGCATATGTCTCTCCTGCTTTCAACAAGGTGACTCTACAATTGATTGCCCAAACTGGGATACTTTCGAGGGTGAAAGGCAATGCTGTTATTATAATGCTTGGACAACAGGCCTAAACTAGGATGACACCAAGGCCTAAACTAGGATAACACTAAAATTTGGGTACATAGTCCCTGTGTGACCTGCTGACCTCTCCTGTACTCCAGCCCACCTGCAGTTTCCCAGCATCTAATGGACAACTAGTAGTTAACCAAATGTTCCTTGCTTGCTCTGGCCACTGTGCCTGGGACATGGTGTTCCCTCTGCCTGAAATGCCATCCTCCTCACGCCATTCATTTCATCCTTAAGTCTCAGGCTAAGGGTTGCCTCCTATGTGAAGCCTTCTGACCCCTGGGCAGAGGCATCTGCTTCCAGCATATTTGGTTGGGTCTCCTAGCACATGGCGTAGTTACCTATGAGCCATTCACCACTGGACTCGGAGCCCTCAGAAGCTGTGTCTCATTATGGGTTGTCTCCCTCATCGCTTGTCCAGGGTCTACATCTGGCCCACTGTAAACACTAAGTATTTTTTTCATTATTAATACTAATGACAAACGAAATATGAGATTATGACACATGAGATAGTGCACCTTTGCATTTCTTGTTCTGGATTGTCACTTCTCTCTTTTCCTATTGAACTTCGGGTATGTAGGTCAGATATCCAGTGAGGGCAGAGTTCTCAAGCATATCACATCATGAAGACTAAGGCTTATCCCAGGAAGCTGCTATGGCTCCAGCATTTCCTGCAGCTTCAGAACCCAAGGCATGTGTCTCCTAGAGGGGCAAATCTTCACCTTGCAAGTCTACATACATTACGTAAAACTAGTCAAAACCCTTTCAGAGCCAGGTGAAGAGGACAAGTGAGTGATGGAAACAGGCACCGGCTCATAATAGGTTCTTTAGTCCATGTTTGTTAAATAAACCAGAGCAAGAAGACACAGAGGGAAGAAGGAAGGAAAAGCAAGATGAATTTTCTTATTTGGCTCTTAGACTAAACTTAAACGTCACTTTACAAAAGGGAGTTGGCAGAGTGGTAGACAGAATCATAAGAGAAGGAAAAGAAACCAGCTTTTATTGGGTGTTTATAATGTGTTTAATGGACCAGGCATTTTGTTTATGCGATCTTACTTTAATTTAAATGGGATACCACCCCACCAGAGCAGATATTATCATCTGAGTTCTACAGATGAGAAAATTTGAGCGCAGAGAAGTTTGTTTCCCAAGGCCTTATAGGTTTAAACTGTGGGTCTAATGAAATTATATCAAAACCAGACTTCAACCCTTAAACCCGAGTCTGTGTGACTTCACCTCCCCTGATTCCTCCACTTGAGTGAGATGTCTGGAGTCTCCCAAAGGGACTTCTTACAAGAGTCACACCCATTTGGATCCATGTATTCTGAGTGATTTTGTTTTTAGAAATCAGTCTCATTGCTTCATAATCACAGTTTATAGGTACAATAAAGACAAGGGCTGTGTCTGATTGATCCTAGTGTCCCAAGACACTATCACATGCCTTTCCCCACTGGGAATGCTCAGGCCATATTTACTGGAGGCCGTAAGTCAGATTCTCTGGCTTTATGTAGTTGATCCACCCCAGCATGCTCACTTCTCTGAGTCTTCTGATTTCTTCCTCCCTTCTTGCCCCTGGTTTGTCTACTTCAGTAAGTGTGGGCCCCTAGCATGACCTCCTGAAAGATCCTCACACCCAATCTAGTGGCATATGGAGACTGTCTCTCAGAGTACCATGTGTTAAATCCTGTGTAACACTACTGAGGGCTCCCATATCAATACATTCTCCATTATTCAACCGTCTGTCTATACCATCACCACCACCCCCCACCCCCATATCACCCATCTTGCATCCTCAGGATCCAATTACAGACACACACTCCTGGCTCCTGCCAGTGCAGGTAGGCTAGGCCTGATAGCTCCTTCAGGGTCTAGTCTCTTTCCTGGAAGCCCAGCAAGTCCCTGGCAGAATTACGTTGTGACTCGATCCTCGTTTTTGGTCTGCTGGCCTAGAAGGGGAGCAGAAGTGTTCTACCTTGCCAGGCAGAGTCCTCTCTGTCATCTTCAAGCAAGGAGGAAGAGTTGGCCCATAATTGGGAAGACTGAGCCACTTCTGCAGCCTAGGAAGTACAAGCAGAGCTGGAATGTCAACATTCTCAGGTTCTCGAGGACTTCAACCCAGATATCCTTAGCCCACATCTAAGGGTCCTGCTCCTCCTGACCAGGGCCCTGGTCTTCATCTGTCAGGATGGTAAATTAG
The DNA here is from genome assembly GCF_007565055.1 of Rhinopithecus roxellana. Lineage (NCBI taxonomy): Eukaryota > Metazoa > Chordata > Mammalia > Primates > Cercopithecidae > Rhinopithecus > Rhinopithecus roxellana. Next base: position 49,890,807 of record NC_044560.1, on the reverse strand, counting down.
ACTTGCACTGAAACTCTGCTACCCTTGTAATTAAGTCATGTGCTTGATTCTCAGTTTGTCCTGCCCTCCAGCTGCAGGAGATAAGAATATGCTGTCCAGGAGGCCCTCTGACTTTCACACTTTGTCTTAAATTAGTGAATAATCACTCCAAGCCTTCACGACTTTCTCTAATACACTGATAGCACTCAGCAGCAGCATCTAATTCCACAGTCTTAATAAATGTGCTTTCCTTCTTAGCTCTTGAATATCTGATATATTACACCTGTGGGTGCCTTACGTTTTACTATAACCCCATCTCAGCTCCTTGAAAGTGAAAATTCTCCCATTTGTCAGGCTACAGCATGCCAGGTTCTATCAGTACTCTCCCTGCTCCAGAGATAGGATTTTAATTGCCAGCCAGACGGCAGGTGATTCAGCTCCAAAATCCCAATGTAGAGCAACTCTTGGTACCAACCATCTTAGGCTGAGGTTCAGTGCCTTGGGAAACAGACTGTAAGGCAGATATTTGCATGCAGGAAGTTTACTGGTGAGTGCTTCCGGAAACACCAGCCATGAGGCAGTAAGTAAAGTAGGATTAGGTGGAGGGAGAAGTTGAACTGGGATGCAGCAGTCAGAGGCTCTGCAGTTTGGATGGCGCTTCTGAAATGTCACAAATTGAGGCGAGGGGACCAGGTTCTTGTACCTGTGACATCAATCCACTGATGGATATGGACTGCCCATAGAAACCAGGCAAAGCTTTGCTTGGGGGAGTACCCTTCAACCAAGGGTAAATCTTGAACAGGAAGAACTGTGAGCTGTCGGTTACCAGTACTATTGACAATTAGGGGAATGATCTTAGTTGGGCATCGGGGCAGTACTCCACAGCATTCACTACATTGGATGAATAGATGGATGAATGAATGAATAATGAACGAATGAATGTTCTGCTTGTCTTCCTAACTACCTTGGAAATCCTTGAGAAAAGGACTTGGATATTCTGTGGTTTTTTGGATCCAGCAGTGCTGGTTGCCCAGTTATTATAATTACTGCTTTAGCCTTAGAAAGAACCTTTGAAAATGCTGCTCTAATTCAATTTACTTATTTTCCAGATTTAAAAAATCAAGGTCTAAAATGATTAAATACTTTGCCTAAAGTTCCACGGTAAGTTTGTGATTCAGCCTAGACTTCATAAGTATTTTATCAGTCTCTGAAATAGAGGATTTCCTCTATTGTACAAAAGAAGTCTGAAGTCCCAGCGTTGGTTGAAGGCTCTATGCTTATCAGGGACACCTTTAGCATATGGCTTCCATCCTCAAAGTCTCCGCAAGGTCCAATATGGCTTCAGGGATCCATGTATCACATCTGGTTTTAGCTTAGCAGCAGGAGAAATCAGGAGGAAACAAAAGGACATTTAAACTATTCTTTTCGAGGAGCCTTCCCTGAAGCCCCACTAGCCCCTTCTGACTATACCACCCTTGAGCAGAACTTTGTCATGTGACTTCTCCAACTATAAGGAGAGCTAAGAAAGGTAGCTTTATTCCAGATGGCAATTTGCCCAGTAAAGAATAGGAGTTCCATATTGCAACACAAAGGGGAAAGCAAGTATTTGGTAGGTAATTTATAATCTCTAGCATATTGGTCATGGGACTGTAACAAAAAAGCATACATTTTGGAATTATACCTGGCTCATCTCCTCCTACACGTAGGACTAGTTTAAACTTATTTAACCTCTAGAGTGTTAGTTTCTACATGTATAAAATAGACAACCATCCTCATCCTCACAGATGTATTGTGCCCTAATGTGTGGAAAGCACCTAGCACAATGTCAAGTATTCGGATTGGTGGAATGTCTACCCCTCCTACTCCCACATTATTGAATAACTTGGTTACGACTTGATGGCATTACACCCCGTTGTCCTGTTCAAATAAACCCGAAGAACAGTTACTATCTTGTTCTTGGAACATAGTGTGGTTGAGACATGTGTCCAATCCTTCCACCCATTTGCTGGATATAGTTTGTGGGGGAAGAACAGAAAAGTCTGTTTGGATCCCTTCCACCGGCTTTTCCTTGCATTCAGGTGGAGGCAGACAGACATAAAACAAGATCCGTTCCCAGAGAATTTTTGAAATAAAAGCCTTTCTTCTCGATTTCATCCCATTCAGGAGACCAGATCTGAGTTCACTTGCTGGGCAGATCCTCCCTGTGCAACACAGCCACTGCCTCCTCTATGCAGACCTCCCTGCTCCTTTGGGTGACTCAGCTCCTCAGAGAGTTTATAGTTATGTTACTGAGTTAGACCTTGTGCAAGAAGCTGGGGATATAGACATGTGGAAGTAAAGTCACCTGCTTTTGAACAACCCCAGTCTAGTGAGAGAGACCAAAATGTGAAGAGATAATATCACTTACTTTAATTGGATGCCCTATAAAAGGACCTAAGGGGTACAGAGAAGCTCCTAACCCAACTTGGAGCAGGAAGTCCATTGAGGACTTCTCAGAGGTGGTTATGTTTAAGCTCCACCTTAAAGGATGAAGAAGAGGGCAAAGCAGGGAGAGGGTATCCCAGGAGAGAGAACAGCAAGGACAAAAGCTTGGTAGAATGACACAGGAGTGTGTTAGAAACTGCAAATAGTTTAGTAATGGTTAGATTATAAACGAGGACATAGGGAGACATCATTATTGGAAGGGTCACTGGGTCTGACATTTGAAGTTCCAATGATTTGCCCCAAGCCACCTCTCTTCCTGAACTCTGGAAAGCAGTGACCTCCTCATCAGTGTCGGTATTCAAGCAGTGGCAAATGGCGGGGAATACAGCATAGTAAAGCTGGTGTAATCATTCTGTAATTGATCCTTGCTGGAGTCACTTTCAGTTTTAGGATTCTGTGATTCAGGATGCTGCCAGAGCACGTTTTTTATAGATGTGTCATCTGAAAACATCTGGCCTTGAGTTTCTTTGTGTTCTCTTGGCAGTTCCTAATTTTCTTTAAATAGAAAATATACAAGAAAATAAATGAGCAATTTTGAATGCCTACATTGTAATAAATGCTACTTTCACATGCCATCTCCTGTAAGCCTCACAGGTAATGGTGATAAAAAGGATTAGCCTACATCTTAACAGATAATGAAACTGGCCCAGAGAGGTTAAGTGACATGCCTAAGGTTACACAGCTGGTGAGTCACAGCACGGGGAGTTAAACTAAGATCACCTGACTCAAAATCTCTGCAAACTTAAGATGCACCATCTTAAATGTCCATCCAGTAAGATGGAACTTCGTTTTACTCCTCTCCTTCCCTCCTTTCCTCAGTTTTAAATCATTGCTCTTTGGGAAATTTTTCCTGCAGTGTCACCTTGAAATTGAGACAGTAACCGAGAATTCCAAAAGAGACAGCCTGAACATGCTGAGGTGTGGTTTTCCCTAGGAGACTGGGGATTTATTTCCTAATTCACTCTTTCATTAGCAAATTCTTGCCACAGATGGTTTTTAATGTTTTAGTATCATAGAAGGTTGGACTTCAGTCTACTGTAAACCAACCCTCATTTTTGTACATGTGAGGACATCAAGGCTCAAAGTCGGGCAGAGGGTTACACATGGTCACTAAGAGAGTGAGCAGAATTTAATGTAATTTCATGAGAATGCTGTGTTTGCATGTATTGTCTCCCTTTTTCTACTGGATTTTTGGCTCCAGGAAAAGATGCAATAAGCGAGGCATGAGCCTAGACATGCAGACTTTTGGCAGGAGTTGTTGTGCTAGTTCAGAAACTGGTGTAAAAACTTTAAAGGGGGTGGGAGAAGATCATCAGGTTTCTGCTGACTTGGGATCATCAGAAAGTCAACTGTTCTCAGCATGCAGCACTGAACTGAAGGAATGTGTAGGACCATGTGGGTACTGCAGAGAATTCTATGTCTCCAGGAGGAAAAGAAGCTTACAGACCATTAAGTACAATTTTCTTATTTTGCAAATGAGCAAAGTGAGGCTCAGAGAGGTGAAATGACTTTCACATGGTCATAAAGCTAGGGAGAGGCAGACCCAGGATTCAAATCCAGTCCTTATGAGCCAGAAAGGGTCCGCATCAGTCACTAGAGCACCAAACACTTGGGTTCAGTCTCTGGTTCTGCTGCTTTCAAGCTACGTGTCTTTAGTAAGTTGCTTAACATCTCTGAGCATCAGCCACCTTGTCTATAAAATGAGGTCAGTGGTCTATACTCAGAGTGTTGCTGTGAGAATTAAATATGACTATCACACAGGTGGAGGTGTCTGGTACATAGCAGCTATTCATTCTGTGCCAGAGCCTCCCACCCCACCTTGAAGCCTTGGAAATATTTCTTTGAGGCAAAGGAGAGAGGGAGTTATCACTGGTTATTTTAAATATAAAGGTGTCAGTTAGGAAGTCAGTGTGTGAAAATGCCTGGTGTTCTGAAGAAAAAAGAAGAAACACAGTGTTTCTGGAGCACAGGGGTAAGCAGGAGTCCACGGGGCTGGGGAACCACCAATGGGCAGAGCCTGGTGGAGCGTTTTGTTGTTGTTTGCCACGTGAAGTAGCTTACACTTCGTCCTCTATGTGAAGGAAAACCACAAAATGTCTTAACCCAGAAGAATACCTGGATCTGCAGGTTTTAAAGTGCCCCGTAAAGACTGTGTGTCTAGGTGAGAGCAGATATCAGGGAGCTATTAAGAAACTATTGTAATTGTCCAGGAGAGAGGCAGTAGGGCCTGAACTGGGGCAGAAGCAGTTAATGTGGCCTAGATGGCAGAGACAGGGTTTGGAAATCTAGATCAATAGGGTTTGGAAACTACCTTAATGTAGAGGGTAAGAAAAAAGAAAGTATTCACAATGATTCCGTCTTCAGGCACTAAAACATAAAAGCTTCTATAGACCAAAGCTACGATAAACAAAGTGAGAAAGACAAGAGACAGATGGGGAAAAGTATTTGCTACATATATGAAAGAAAATAGACTATATATAAGTATTAACTAAGAATATCAATAAGAAAAAGATTTTTAAAAGTCTAACAGAAGAAAACTGATATAAACAAGTCCAGAAGAAGAAATATAAAGGGGCAGTAAACTTTGGAAAAGAAGCCCAATATCACTAGTAATCAGAAAAATAAAACACTGAGCTGTCACTTCATATATATCATATTGGCACATACTTAAAAATCTAATAATACCAAAAGCTGATGAGCATATGAAACAGTGAGAACACTCAGACCTTGCTGGTATAAGTCTAAATTGTTACATCATCACTTTGGAGAACATGTGGGCATTATTCAGCAAATTTGATGATAGGTATACTCTGTATCTCAGCAATTTTACATTTAAGTATATATTCTGGATAAGCTCTGCATATATTCACAGAGACTATGCGGACAAAACCCAAGTGCTTATCAATGGAGAAATGCATTGTAGTATATTCATCTCATGTAATACTTATAACGGTTAAAAATAAGTGAGCTGGGACGTTCTGGTTTTAGTTAAAATGGAATGAGCACACTCTAATCTGTCTCTCTTACTATTGACGACTAAAGAGCCTGGAGAGAATACGTAAGAAACTATCTGAGGACTCTGACAAGTAAACAATAACAGGTGGATTGGGAAGGGAAATAAAAACTAAAAGCACAACTGATACAGGGGTGTTATTAGTCAGCATTCTCAAGAGAAAACCAATAGGATGTATATATACACGTATTGTTTTCTCTATGTGTGTATAGATATACACACATATAAAGATATATGTACATATATACACACATAGAGATGTATCTAGCTATAGATATGTATCTATATATATAGATATCTATATATATATCGAGAGAGATTTATTGTAAGAAATTGGATCATATGATTATAGAGGCTGAAAGGTCTCAAGATCTTCAGTCAGCGAGCTGGAGGCCCAGGACAGCTGGTGGTGTAGTTCCATTCTGAATCTGAAGGTCTGAGAACCAGGAGAGCCACTGGTATAGAACCAGTCTACAAGCTGGCAGCCTCAAGACCTAGGAAGAGCTGATGCTTCAAGTTTGAAGGAAGGAAAAACAACAATGTCCCAGCTCAAATTCAGTCAGGCAGGAAGCGCTCCCTCTTACTCATGGGAAGGTCAGTCTTTTTGTTCTATTCAGGACTTCAACTGATGTTTGGATGATACCCATACATGCTGGGAAGGGCCATCTGCGTACTCAGTCTATCAATCTAAATATTAATCTCATTCACAAAAAACCTTGTAGACACACCCAAAATACTGTTTGATCAAATGTTTGGGTACCCCAATGCCCAGTTAAATTGACACATAAAATCAACCATCACTGGAGGGTTAAGTCTCCTGAGGTTTTCTCTCCCTGCTTTATCTCCTAGCTTAAACCCTAAGGCAGCCTGGATCTCTGAACTGCACAGTAAATATGGACAGTAAAAACATCAAGACGAACTCTCTCTTTCTGGCTGGAAGACTGGAAAGGTGGGCCCTTCAGGACAAAGACTGTAGGGGTACTTCCATTTCATTTTATTCTTTTTATTCTCCTAGCTTGGTGCTAAAGCCAGCCTTAGTCATGAACTATACTCCTGCAGTGGTGGTGGCAACAGTGGTTTCTGAGGCAATAAAAAGTATAAGAGAAAATTCTTCCCTCTGACCAAAAGAACTGGGAAAAGAGATTTCTGTGGTCTAAAGACTATGAAGGGTTCTCCATTATTTTGTTCCTCCTTTTTCTAACTGCTTCATTCTCAAAGTGGACACAGTTGTGAAAAATGTCTGACAGCACAGGAGGCTCAAACCCTGGCACACCAGGAAAATGCAGCACACCAGGAAAATGCAAACCTGTATATGGAAGAGTGGGGAAATCATAGCAAAGAGGGAGGTGGAAAAAGTGGTCTATTAAATCTGGGTATGAAATCCTGTGCTCACTCCCAGGATTCATGTACAAGGAACTGACCCAGAACAGTATAATGAAGGTTTTGAGACTGAACTACAATGCGGACCATTTCCTAGGTCCCAGACCAGCCCCTGGATAGTGTCCACATGGGGCATACCCTAATAGCACTGCAAAGGCTTTGAAAATGAAGCTAGCATTAGAACCTCAGCCCACAAAAGGTAAGTTGGGAGTTGTAGTATGAGCCTAACTCTTTTAATTGCTTTAAAAAAAAAATCAACATTCTTCATAGAATCTTTTTTTTTTTTTTTTTTTTTTTTGAAACAGAGTCTCACTGCAACACTCACACTGGAGTGCAATGGAATGATCACAGCTCACTCCAGCCTCAACTTTCCTAGGCTCAGGTGCTTCTCCCATCTTACCCTCCCAAATAACTGGGACAAAAGGTACACACCACTATGCCTGATAAATTTTTTGTATTTTTTGTAAAGACAGGGTTTTGCCATGTTTCCCAGGCTGGTCTCAAACTCCTGGGCTCAACTGACCCACCCATCTTGGCCTCCCAAAGTGCTGAGATTACAGGCAAGCCACCACACCCAGCCTCTTCAACGAATCTTAACAGGACCCAGAGAATTATAACATAATTCAAATGTCTAAGATACAATTCAAAATTAGTCAATACACAAATAACAAAAAATCAAGAAAATCTCATCAACTTTCAAAGGAAAAAGACAATCAACCAATCAACAGACACCAATTGACCCAGATGCTGATGGTGGAATAAACAAAGACTTTAAGAAACTATTACACACACACACACACACACACACACACACACACACACACAATTATAATTAAGCTCCATGAACTGGGAAATATTAGTGAATAGTGAAACAAATGAAAAGATGGGCATTTTCAGCAAAGAAAATAGAAGCTATTGAAAAAAATGAAAATTTTATAATGAAACAATACAATGATAGAAATAAAATAATTCACTGAAGGAGATCGGTAACATAATGGAGACAGAGTCAGTGAACTTGAAGATGAGGAATTAGTCTGGCCATCTTTTCCTGTAAATATTTACTATATTACAGAGAGTAAATATTTCAGAATTGAATGACCACAAATTATGTTGTAACTCCTCAGCTCTGCAATTATAGCATGAAAACAGCCATAGATGGTATGTAAATTAATGGAAATAGCTGTTTCAACAAATCTTTATTTAATGAACAGGCAAGCTAGATTTGTCCTGTGAACCAAGGTTTTCTGACCACTGAGATAGATCAATGGAAGCTGTCTAATCTGAAAAACGCAGAAAAGTAACCAAAAAACAATAAACAGCCTCAGGGACAAGTGAACTAATATCAAAAGATGTAACATTCATGTCATTGGAGTGAAAAGACAGAATGATAGAAAAGAGAAGAAAGAGATTAGTATTAGAAAAATATTTGAAGAAATCACAGCTAAAACTTCTCAGATTCGGGGGAATTCATGTGGAGGTCAGAGTGGAAGCAGGCGTGAGTGGTCCAGCAGAAGAAAACATGGCTGTCAAAGTGTTTGAGTCTGTAGGCAAGTTTGGCCTGGCCTTAGCTGTTGCAGGAGGCGTGGTGAACTCTGCCTTATATAATGTGGATGCTGGGCACAGAGCTGTCATCTTTGACCGATTCCATGGAGTACAGGACATTGTGGTGGGGGAAGGGACTCACTTTCTCATCCTATGAGTACAGAAACCAATTACCTTTGACTGCCATTCTCGACCATGTAATGCGCCAGTCATCACTGGTAGCAAAGATTTACAGAATGTCAACATCACACTGCGCATCCCCTTCCGGCCCGTCGCTAGCCAGCTTCCTCACATCTTCACCAGCACTGGAGAGGACTATGATGAGCGCATGCTGCTGTCCATCACGACCAAGATACTCAAGTCAGTGGTGGTTCACTTTGATGCTGGAGAACTAATCACCCAGAGACAGCTGGTCTCCAAGCAGATGAGCAATGACCTTATGGAGCGAACAGCCACCTTTGGGCTCATCCTAGATGATGTGTCCTTGACATATCTGACCTTTGGGAAGGAGTTCGCAGAAGCGGTGGAAGCCAAACAGGTGGCTCAGCAGGAAGCAGACAGGGCCAGATTTATGGTGGAAAAGGCTGTGCAGCAGGAAAAGGCAGCCATCATCTCTGCTGAGGGTGAGTCCAAGGCAGCTGAGCTGATTGCCAACTCACTGGCCCCCAGACAGCCTGATCGAGCTGCGCAAGCTGTAAGCTGCAGAGGACATCGTGTACCAGCTCTCACGCTCTCAAAACATCACCTACCTGCCGGCAGGGCAGTCTGTGCTCCTCCAGCTGCCCCAGTGAGGGCCCACCTTGCCTGCACCTCCGCAGGCTGACTGGGCCACAGCCCTGATGATATTTAACATTGCCTTCCTTCTGCCCCCACCCCAGAAATCACTGTGAAATTTCATGATTGGCTTAAAGTGATGGAAAATCACTTCAGATCTCAGATTTGATGAAGGCCATAGATTTACAGTTTTAAAAAGCTCAAGAAACCACAAACAAGATAAATTCAAAGTAAAATACACCAAGACATATGATGAAACCGAATACAATGAAAAACATCTTGAAAGAAACCAGAAAACATTGGGGAACAATGACTCCATATTTCTCATCAGAAACCATGGAGACCAGGAAACAGTGGAACAACATTTTTAAAAGCCTATGAGAAAAGAGCTGCAAACCCAGAATTCTGTATCTAGTGAAAATGTCCTTCAGGAGCAAAGACAAAATTAACATATTTTCAGATAAAGGAAAACCAACAAAATGTGCTACTAGTAGACCTGCTCTAAAATAAATGCTAAAGGAAGTTCTTCAGGTGGAGAGGAAATGATAAAAACAACAAAAATACTTGGACTTTAAGAATGAAGAAAGCACAAGATAAAAAGAGAAAAGATGTAATTTACCAATATCTGGAACAAAAAGAGAGGCTATCACCACAGAACTCACAGATTTTAAAGGATAATTGACATACTATAAATGACTCATAAATTTGACAGCTTAGATAAAATGGTCTGTTTTCTTAAAATACACAAACTACCAAAACTCACTCATGAAGAGATATGTGACCTACATAGTCCTATATTTACTAAAGAAATTGAGTTTATAGTTAAAGACCTTCCAATGAAGGAAAGTTTGGGCCCAAGTGGTTTCACTGGTGAACTGCACCAAACATTAAAGGAAAACATAATGTTAATTGTATATAATCTTTCAAAAAATAGAGAAAAAGGAACATTCCCAACTCCTTTTATGTGACCAGCATTATCCTGATACTCAAACCAGACACAGCACAATAAAATAAAAGAAAATTAAACAAAATATTAACAAATCAAATCCAGTAGTATACGAAAAGGATAACAGCTCACAATCAAGTGGGATTAATACAAAGAATGCAAGGTGATTCATCATTGAAAAAAATCAAAGACTATAACGCATCCTATTAACAGAATAAAGAAAAACTACATGATAATAGATGCAGAAAAAGCAATATCCGTCTATGGCAGACTCAGGAAACTAGAAAGAGTAGGGATCTTCCTTAACATGGTAAATGGCAACTACAAAAATACAGAGTACATAATTCTACATGAATAAATCTCAAAGACAAAATGTTGACCAAGAAAGGAAATTGCTGGATATTTATAGCATGATATCATTTATATAAAGTTTTACTATATGCAAAATTATTACAATTGTTTATGGATAAAGTATAAACGTTTGCAAGGGAATAGCAAACATTAAAATCAGAATAGTGGCCACATCTGGGGAGTGACAGAAGGGAATAGGATTGGAGATTGACACACAAGGAGCCGCTGCTTTATAGTAATGTTTGAACTCTTCTTAAAAAATCTGAATCAAATAAGACAAAATGATAAGATTTGAAGAGTGAAATGAAAGAGACATGACCATTCATTACATTGTCTGTATTTTCCTGCATAGTGAATATTTTATAGCTTTATTTTTATTTATTTATGTATTTATTTATTTTTGAGAAGGAGTCTCACTCTGTCACCCAGGCTGGAGTGCAGTGGCGCAATCTCGGCTCATTGCAACCCTCTGCCTCCTGGGTTCAAACAATTCTCCCGCCTCAGACTCCAGAGTAGCTGGGATTACAGGCATGCACCACCATGCCTGGCTAATTTCTGTATTTTTAATAGAGACAAGGTTTCGCCATGTTGGCAGGCTGGTCTCGAACTCCTGACCTCAGGTGATCTGCCCGCCTCAGCCCCTCAAAATTCTAGGATTACAGGCATGAGCCACCGTGCCCAGAAAGTTTTTAAAATATATAAGTACTATATATTTAAAATACATGAACACTCTGATAAAAGCATCCTCAGGATCTTATGGAAGCACAAAGCCTAGGGGCAGAGGGAAGAATAGGTCTTGGAGGGCTTCCCGCAGGTGATGCTAGTAATTCTTAAACACTTACCACATGCCAGGTAATGCTCTAACTTCCAGAAGTAGTAGCTTACTTATTTTATATAACAACCCTATGAAGCTTGCACACCTGTCCTTAGTTAGAGATAAATTGAAACCCAGAGAGGTTAAATAACTTGCTCCAAGTCAGAAAGGTAGAAATGAGGAGTTGGGATGAAAACCAGGCAGCCTAGTCCCAAATCTTGAGCTGGTCAACCACATGAACAATCCACTGCAATGCTTTACTTTAGAGCAATTACTCCGCTTGCTGTGTGGACAACAGTGTAGACTCAGCCAAGGCTGAAGGCAGGGAGATAGTAGGCTCTTTTTGCTTATTGATTTCCTTACTAAATTCTTTTTTTTTTTTTTTTTTTTTTTTTTTTTGAGACGGAGTCTTGACCTGTTGCCCAGGCTGGAGTGCAGTGGTAGGATATTGGCTCACTGCAACCTCTGCCTCGTGGGTTCAAGTGATGCTCCTACCTCAGCCTCCCAAGTAGCTGGGATTACAGGCTGGTGCCACCATGTCCCGCTAATCTTTGTATTTTTAGTAGAGGAAGGGTTTCGCCATGTTGGTCAGGCTAGTCTCGAATGCCTGACCTCAGGTGATCTGCCCCCTTCAGCCTACTACAGTGCTGGGATTACAGACATGAGCTACCGCGCCCAGCCTCCCTACTGAAATCTTACATATTCTTAATGCAATCCTTTGTGTATTTTATATATTTAGCAACTACTTTCCCCATTTACACCTCATCTTTTCTCTTTGTTTATGGCGGCTTTTGTACATAGAAATTTTTACTTCCCTCTCGAAAATGGAACCTGATTCAGAGGTGAAAGAGAGGAAAATTCAGGAGAGGTTATAAAAGCGGCGGAAATGGTGAGGATTGGTGAACCTTCTCACCTCCTTGTTTGCAAAGCAGGCTGGCTAAGCAGCAGGAACACTTAATTCTCTCTGCCCTGTGCATGACTACATTTGTCTTCTGTAGTTTTTGAAGGCAGACTCACGTTTGGCTTGGCATTTCCCACGACACCTACACAGCACCTGAGGGCCTGGAAGGCTGGTTTACTCCACACCTAGAAGCCAAGGACTGGCCATACTTTGAGACATGATGCTCACTACTGCGGATCATGGGAAATGAGGAAAATACTGGCAATGGAGTGGGTTTCTTACAAAGCTCAGTTTATTCAGTTGAATAAACTTTCTTTTATCATGCGTGTGTGTGTGTGTGTGTGTGTGTTTTCCCAAAGGGTATGTGGTTAAAATTTCTTTTTAGGCAAGGATAGTGACATTAGATCATAAATTAATTGATTTCCAATGTTCTCATTTTGCCAAATAAAAAGTTGACAACACTCTATCAATGCCTCAAAGTTATTTTTATATTTTTCTGCTCAGTTAAATTTAAAAAAAAGTATTTGAGAACAACTGTCATAGACAAAAGAGCTTTTAAGTCTCAAAAACATGTATTTTCAGTTGGGTCACGTATATTAGTTCTATGACCAGAATGCAAGTTACTGAACTTTGGTGAATATTGGTTTCTTCACTAAAATGGGATAATTACACCCACCTTAGGGAGATTGTAAGGATCAAATGAGAGACTATCAGTAAGGGGCTCAGTTTCATGCATGGTTCACTTCTGGTTTATTTTGCTGCCCTCTCCCTTCCTGGCAGGCAGGGACTAGATTTTACTTGCGTGCTCTGACAATCATCCAGTTTAGATCTGGATCATAGTAGGTGCTCAAAAAATAGTCTGTTTACCATGAGATACCATGTCACAGTCATTAGAATAGAATAACTACCATAAAGAAAAGAACAACAACAAAAAATAACAAGTGTTAATGAAGAGGTAGAGAAATTGGAACTCTTGTGCCTTAATGGTGGAAATGTGACATTGTGCAATTACAGAACAAAACAGTATGGCAGTTTATTAAAAAATATAGGATTACCATATGATTCAACAATACCACTTCTGGGTGTATACCCCAAAGAAATGAGAGTAGGGACTTGAAGAGATATTTGTACACCCACATACATAGAAACATTATTTATAATGGAAAAAGGGTGGAAGCTACTCAAGTGTCCATTAACAGATGAATGGATAAACAAAATGTGGCCTACACATACAATGAAATATTATTCAGCCTTCCTTAAAAAGGAAGGAAATTCGGAGATATGTCACAGCATGGATGAACCTTGAGGACATCCTATTAAGTAAAATAAGCCAGATACAAAGGGGGCAAATACTGTATAATTCCACTCCTATGAGGAACCTAGAGTAGTCAAGTTCATAGAAACAGGAAGTAGAATGGAGGTTGTGAGGAGCTGGGGAAAAGGAGAAATGGAGAGTTATTGTTTAATGAGTATGGAGTTTCAGTTTTGGAAGATGAAGAATGTTCTGGGGATGGATGGTGATGATGGTTGCACAACAGTGTGAATGAACTTAAAGCCACTGAATTGCACACCTAAACATGGTTAACATGGTAAGTTTTATGTTATGTCTATTTTTCCACAATTAAAAGTGAAAATTTAAAATTTAACAAAAATGTTTAATTGTCTGTTAAATAAAAGAGCTAATGAACGAATGAGGAGGACAGAGCCAAGAGGATGCCTAAGGCAAGAAACTTCCAAGCAAGGAAATAGTAAGTGTGTTTGCTCAGCCAAAACCAGCTAAGGGGTTTGCTCACCGGCCGTAGGTGAGAGTGGGGGATGGCGGAGGAAATGAGGGCTGAGGTGTTGCCAGGGGGCAGATCATGCAGGGCTGTACAGGATTTTGCCTTTTATCTTAATTGAATATGATGGAATGTGATGGGAGGAAACAGGTAAGAGAGTACATGAGTCAATGGAAGTAAGGAAGGAGTACTAGAAGTCCAGAAGTGTGTCCAGATGCTGAGGGCCTGGAACAGAGGTTCTGTGTCCTGAACTCCCCAAGCACAAACCTGCTTTCAGGACTGAGTTGACCCCTGGAATATCCCAGAACCCTGGATTCTCTGATCAGACCCCTCCACCCCGGCATGTCCTGAGGATGATTTTGCCTGAACAGGGGAACATGTGTGTCTTCCCCAGTGATGGCTGGGGCTCTGGCACAAATGCAGATCATTACTCTTGGTTTCTAACGTGGGAGGAGGAAGTGTGAAGGGTGGAGGAGGTGTTTCTTTTATCACACAATTAGATTAGAAACTGGCTGGCCGCTCAGGGCAGGCACCCAAAGTAGGCCTACGGGAGTGTTGTCCTGCTGAGTGGTCCCATCTCACTCTGGCGGGGCTGAATGTTTTTGGACCTGACTTCTTTGCTATTCAAATTCTTGAGAAAAGGCATATAGTGTGCATCACATGAAACCTCAAACCAGATTCCAAAAACTCACTTTGAGGCCTCGTATCATTCATGTATTCATTCATTAACTCATTCACTCATCCGACATTTACTGAGCACCTACTATGTGCCAAACACTATGCCAGGCTTTGGGAATACACACATAGACTCTATCCTTGAGTTGCTCACAGAATCAATGGTGGAGTAAAATAAACGTTGAATTATACTACAGTGAGTTAAGTGCTATGACAAAATGGTAATTAAAAAATAAAACTAAGTTAGTCAAAATCTATTCTTATTACATACTTACTATATGCTAGGCATTGCTTTAACTGATTTGTATACATGGACTTATTTCTTCCCTAGGCAAACCCTATGTGGTGGGTACTATTATCAGCCCACTTTATAGATGACGATAATTACATACCAACAGTATTAAGTGGCAAGTGCACAATGCAGCTAGGAACTAGAGCAACCAGGAATAGCCCCGCTTGTAACTTTCTGCTGCTTCTAGAGGTATGGGAACATAGAGAAGGATTGGTTAGGTATGTTTCGCAGAGAAGGCGATGACTGGCCTAACTGTTGCAGGATGAGAAGTTGGCCAATCGGAGGAAGCTAGGGGCAGAGGATTGGTGAGAATTTTCACCCATCAAATTTTCACCCATCGAGTTTCAAACAGAACTGTTAGTGGAAAGCAGGGAAGCATGACAGGGCATGTGCATTCCAGAGAATGCCAGAATGGGAGAGGCAGGACATAAGCTGGGAGAGAGGGCCTGGGTCAGGATGCCTGGTGAGAGGGGAACTCATTTCTTTAGGCACTGGAGTCCAATGTGCTGTTTTTCCACCTGAAGTGATGTGATCACAGTCACCACTTTAGGATTTTTGCAGGAGATTTATTCATGATTTGGTTGGACTAACACTAGCCAATATATGAATCACAATAAATTCTCTCTGACTGACCTGGTGATTCTCCATTTGTACCCCCTTTCCATCCAGATCTGTTCTCTGGTCTGCACTGTGCCATAGAGAGGTTAATGCCCCTGATTGCCTCGGGGGACTCCTTTGCCTTCTATCTTCCAGTTGGGTTTAGCCAGTGGTAGGCATCAGCAAGAGATTAAAGGGTGGGAGGAGAAAGAGGTTGGGAATTTCCTCCAGCTCTTTCCCTGCTTCTGTGCCAGGGTCTGTCAGTGGCTGGGTTCCTCTGCAACCATAGTTTCTGCCAGCAGCCCCTCCTCTATGGCTTCAGCAACATCTCGCCCTCCTCCTGTCCTTGCAGATTCAGGATAGTAATGGTTCCCCAGTGCTGCAAGTCTCTGAGTGCTACAACATCTCTTATTGGTTTCCTTAGCTCTGTCCCTATCCCTATAAACTGTTGTCCCTTCATCAAATCCCACTTCCAAGTCCGTGCTGCATTAGCCTTCTTTTTCTTGATGATAACTAGTCATGCTGAGAATTTACCCAGTACTGATTACCATTTATTGAGTACCTACTGTGTACTTGGGGCTTCAAATGCATTTTTTTCCATTTAATTTTCACCACAGCTCCACGAGTTATGGACCATTTATATCTATTTCAGGAATTCTGAAAACAAGACAGGCATGTATTTAACATAGATGTTAAGTAACTTGCCCAAAATTATAGAAGCCTTTTGTCCAGAATCACACAATTAGTCAGGAGCAAAGTTAACATTCAAACCCTGGTCTCTGGACTCTAAAACTCATCCTCTTTCCACTGCTCTGGGGTTACTGAGTCAATTCCTATAAATGCTTAATTTGTCAGACTCTGGAAAGCCAGTAAGGGTAGCAGTAGTAAAATCTCTAGGGGAAGAGGGGCTAGGATATTCTGTGGAGGCTATAGGTCTTCTTGAGGAATAGTGGATCTTTAAATAAAAGTTCCAGAACTTTGCCATTCCTGCATTGACGGAGAACACAATGGCAGGTGATTCCCCAAAATATCCCTTGCTTCACAATGTGCAGTTTTTCTGTGGAGGAGATCTTAGCCCTTATTGAGTTCAGAAAGAAGAAGAAACTCACCCCTCTAAGACCCACAGCAGAAAGCATAAGGGTTTATTTATAGAGAAGAATTTTATATTCTAAAAAATCACTTGTGGGCTTCTGCACCAAAGCGTAGGAAAAAGCATGCGTTGGTTGCCAAGGGTCAAGGGAAACCACCTTGTTTTCTTGACAGCGCTGTGGCTGAAACTGCCCTTCCCAAAAACAATACGTGGGGGGAAGAAAGGCAAAACCAGTGGGAGGCTTGCAAATGCTGTGGTTTGCTTTTTATTTTTTATTTTTTCCAGTGTCATTGGGGCTGAAAAAGGCAGTGGAATGAATTCTACAACTAGTCTAAAATGCAGTGCTTCTTGCACTGGGAGCTCCGGGGGCTGCCCTCACATGACTCATGTCTTCCCTGACTCGCCTCAGTCCTCTCATCCAGGCCCATCTGTCAAGGATAGTAACAACAACACAGCAGTGATGCTGCCTTCACCTCCACCGTAGACTGCAGCGGCTCTTAGTGTTTCCTAAAACCCTTTCAGAGTCTAACAAAATTGGCTGCCTTGATCCTAAGCGCCAGGCTCCTTACTCTTAGGATTTTATCTCATCTGAACCACAACCTTTTGGAGACATCATTGTTATGCTTATTTGACAGATGAGGAAAGCCAGGCTCAGATGATTGAATACCATGCCCCAAATCACATAGCAAGGAAACAAGCTGAGATGTGAAGTCGGTGGTCTTATGCTTCAGAACAGTTCTGGGAATTCACCAGAGGAGGAAAACAAAGTAAAGATAGGTGGAGAGGATGCTACAGACCAGGGCTCAGGGTGTCCCAGGTGGTGCCATCTCCAAGCACATGGCTCTGTTTCCTGAGGCTGTGACTCATGACGGTGCCGGACCATCAGCTAGACAAACCGTCACCCACTGGGCCACTCCAGCCAATTGTGAACCTTTGGCTTCAGACCCAAACATGTGTCCACATTGGCTCAGATATATCCACAGCCTTGCCTTGTAATGCCATTGGGCCCTCTGTATATTTTTAAAGCAGAAGCCTCAGACCTCCAAAAGGCCAAGGGTTGCTTCTCGAATCTGACCTAAAAGGGCCTAACCTCAAGGACAGATCTGAATTCACCTGACATTCAGCCCCAGGAGGAATCACAGAGAAAATGCTCTTACCTGGAACACCTCTACACAGACTATTGCTGTCCTGTGTGCTGCTTGCATTGAACAATGTCATTCACCACCTGCGTGTCCCCAGGCAAGGTACTGAACCTCTCTCAGCCTCACTTTCTTCAGAGGACCAGTTTAAGTTTTCACAGTCAGGAATTCATTCCTTCTAAAAACCTGTGCTAAGGAGACATGGCAAGGTGTTCTGGGCGTACAGAGATGTGGGCAGAACTGGGTCAGAAGAGGAAAATGGATACTAAAGCTCTAAACCTGCCCACCAAGGTTCACAGCTGATTTTAAATTGGAGCCGTTTTGTGTCATTGCAAAGGAGGGTGAATATGTTTACAGCGGTAAAATTCTGCTCTTCTTTCACAGAATTTCAGAGTGGATGGGTTGGTACAAGCTATCTTGTCTGACCACCTCCACATGGTAGAGACATGAAGGCCAGGAAAGGGAAGCCCTGGTTTGATACTTCACAAGGGCTTGAACCCAGACACCATGTTCTTTCCAATAGGGGTCACTGCCAATCTAAAGAATTCTCCCATCTGCATATGGGACTAGGAACCTCTAACTCATAGCACTTTTCTGAGGATAATAAGAACAAAGGGATAGGAAAATGTTTTGTACGCAAATCCAATACATGTCTGACAGGAGGTATTATTAACTTCAAATAGTCATGTGATGCTTCTTCAGTGATGCTAAAGAAGGGACCTGTGGCAGGGCTTCTAAGGAGGTACGGCTCAAACATCCAAGTGTGCTTTAATACGTCTTTAGTAAGTATACTGACATTATTTAGAAGTTTAATCAACGTTGAAGGTAGAGAATATCTGATGTGTTTGTCAAAATGATTGCCTGCGTGTTGAAAGATATGGTTTACCAAGAGTCCCCAACCTGCATGCATATAGAAACCTGGAGATTAAAGCCTGAAAGTGGGTGGTAGGAATTAAAATCTACTTCCTTCATTATGTTGATGGCTTTTTTTTTTTTTTTTTTTTTTGAGACAGAGTTTTGCTCTTGTTGCCCAGGCTGGAGTGCAGTGGTGCGATCTTGGCTCACTGCAACCTCTGCCTCCCTGGTTCAAGCAATGCTCCTGCCTCAGCTTCCCGAGAAGCTGGGATTATAGGCATGTGCCACCACGCCTGACTAATTTTGTGTTTTTAGTAGAGACAGAGTTTCTCCATGTTGTTCGGGCTGGTCTTGAACTCCCAACCTCAGGTGATCCACCCGCTCTGGCCTCCTACAGTGTTGGGATTATAGGTGTGAGCCACCGTGCCCAGGTGACTTTTTTTTTTTTTTTTTAAATTTAACTGCAGGGATGGGCTTCATATTTTCTTTAAACCTCGGGTGAGCCCGTCCAAAACTATATCTTCAAGTCTGATCTAGCCTGTGGGCCACCTCTACTATTGTAGGTGTTCATAGCGTGTAGTGTCTTTCCTCTGCACTATTGGCATCTTCTTCCCTTTGTCCAATGGACACCATGACCATGTTACCATGACTTAGCCCTGAGACCAGGGTGGCAGGCCAGAGATGTTGGAGGGTAGAAAGAACACACACCCGTCTGATGGATTAAGGTTGGATCTCAGCTCTGCCTGCCATCTACTAGCTGAGCAAGGGACATAATCTCGGTTTCCGCATTTGTAAACATATAATGCTCACCACCCAAGGCTGTGGTAAGAAATAAATGAGATGACAGGTATGAAAGATTCAGCCCATAGAAGATGTTCAAATATGGTAGCTTCCTTCTACTTGTTACAAATCCTACCTACTGTTCAAAACTCGATGCAGGCTGCAGCCCCTCCAGCCTTCTCTGACCTCTTCAGCTCATGGGACACTTTCTCTTCTGAATTTCAATTTGTCCTCCATGGCTTGTGAATTAGTAAACAATCCTTGGCATTACTAGGCAACTTTTCATGTGTATGTGGGATACATTGCCACAATTTGGTCATCAGCTCCCTAAAGGCACTTTTCTCCTTCTCATGAGCTTAATTCCTTATCTTTTACTGTTGAGTAGGCGTTGCCTTGTGTGAAATTTTCTCATAACAACCATGTAAGGGAGAGGGTACCATGAACTGGACACTCTAATGAGGCAACTGGCTCACAAAGTTGAATAGCTGGAAAGAAATCAGTAAACATATAGTGTTCACGGTCACCAAGCAGACCAAGCAAGATAGTGTGAATGATCAAACTTAATCCCACTTCCACTTCCGTAAAAATCATGCAAAGCATAATTTTCTGAGGTAAAGTGCGGTCGCTGAAAAATGTTCCCCTAAGATATCAGGTCCTCATCCCTGAAAGCTGTCATTATTTCCTTAAATGGAAAAAGGTGTGATTAAGTCAAGGCGCTTGAGTTAGTGAGATTATTTTGGATAGTCCAGATGGGTCCTAAATGCAATCACAAATGCCCTTTTGAGAGAGAGGCAGAGGGAGATTTAACACAGACAGAAAAGAAGGCAATGTGTGGAAAGAAGCAGAGAGGGAGATTACACTGCTTCAAAGCAACCATGGATGCTGCATCAGCTATAGAGATGCCACACTGCT
The DNA here is from genome assembly GCF_007565055.1 of Rhinopithecus roxellana. Classification (NCBI taxonomy): domain Eukaryota; kingdom Metazoa; phylum Chordata; class Mammalia; order Primates; family Cercopithecidae; genus Rhinopithecus; species Rhinopithecus roxellana. The sequence continues at coordinate 49,870,505 of NC_044560.1, read as the reverse complement.
GGCTGGGAAGATGGAGGAAGGCCGTGACCCAAGGAATACAAGGAATGTATCTCTAGACACTGGAAAAGGCAAGGAAATGGAGTCTCCCCAGGAGCCTCTGCAGAGGGTGCGGCCCTGTCAACACCTTGATTTCAGCTCAGGGACACTGATTTCAGACCTGTGACCTCCAGAACTGTAAGAGAACAAACGTGTGTTGTTGTGAGCCACCAAGTTTGTGGTAATTTGTTACAGCGTCAATAGGAAACTATGACATCAAGGTAGGGGAAAAAATAGCAGAAATAAAGAAATAAGAATGAGGCGTGGAACTAATGTGGGGGATTTGAAATAGCCCTGCAGAAAATCTCCACAGACCTGAGTGCTTGTCTCAGTCATTTCACCAACTGGCTATTTCATCTTGAGCAGATCACTTCAGCTCTGTCAGCCAGAATCTCCTCGTCTGTAAGACAGGATAAAAACCTACCTGTCACATGTAGAGGCTCGATAAAGGGCAGCTGCTCTTACATTAATATTAAAGAATGACCAAACACGGCCGGGTGGCAGAGGTGGGTTCTAACTCTCCTTTTGTGGAACGCAATAGCTGAACCAATGTGACCCACTGATGAAATTCAATGGGAACCCTCTATACTCACTTTACAAGGAGAGAAAGAAGTGCAAAGATAGAGTTGTATTAATTTTATGTTTTGCCCTCATACTTTTTCACCCCTATACTTTCATTTAGGTCTTTGGTTTTTGCCCATCCCAGAAACCTGTTAAGATGGCATGTGACTTAGCACAAAATTATACATTTAGTTATTTCAAATTTAAAAAAGAAAATATTATGCCTATAGGCGATATTCTGCAGGGACCACCAAGACCCCAAGACTCTTCACATGAACCCGTCTTTGAGCCACTGCTAGAACCTAGCTGACACTCTGAGATGGTTCTGCCACCTACTAGCTGGGTGAGCTTCGGGAAGATCCTTGTCTGCTCTCTGACTCAGTTACTTTGTCTGTAAAATGGGAATACCACCTTCCTCAAAGGGTGCTTTTGTGGAAAGGTTAAAATAATACAGGAAAGCACTTAGCATGGGCATACATAGTCAGTGCTCATTAATTAGTAGTTTCTTAGCACTATTATTGTTATTATTGTTACTCAGCTCTCAGGGAACCTAATTAACTGTAGAAAAATTTCATGTCCTGTATTTTTGAACCAGTTAACTTCTGTAGGCAGGAACCTTGTGTTACTCAATCAGCAGAGCTTAGTGATTAAGAGAAACGAAGGTAGAGGCCGTAGTTTGCATTCTATTCCCACCATTTACTGTGTGGTACTGTGTGATACTGAGTCAATCATGTAAACTCTGATGCTCCGCTTCCTCATCTGTAATATCAAATGATAATGGTATTTATCTCACAGAATTGTTATGCGGAGTATATAAGACAGTGCTTTTAAAGCTGGCATACGCAGGTAGTAGGCACTCAGTCAATATTCAATGAATTAAATGCCTTCGCTGGAATTTCCATTTAAAAATAGAGAAAAAAAAATTCTGAAGATCTGAAGCAAAGAACGTTATTGGGCTCTTCACCACATGTGAAAACTGCAACTTGGTGCCCGACCTCCGTCTTGGTTTTATGAGGCGCAGGGTTTTCAGTTACTGTCGGTGTTTCTAGGAGGTTGACTTCTCAGGAAACTGTACCTGTCTCTCCCAGAAACCTGAGGTGTTTGCCTGGAGAAAAATCCCTTAGCCAAGAGACCGTTATGACCTTTCACAGGCAAATTTACTTACAGCCTAGGGCGGGAAGAGGTCTAGGGAGCTCCCCTTCCAAGGGCACTGGGCTGTGGGAATTTCCTCCAGGGCCTTCCTGGGCCTGCTCTGGCCACGCCTCACTGAGCTCCTTGCAGTTTCTGTCAGCGCTGAAACTGCTGTGGAAAGTTCAGCTTGAGAAGAGGGAACTGGGGTGTTTTGCTTTTTTTCTTTCTTTTTGAAAGTCGAACAACCGTAAGACTTGATTTAGATATCTTAACCCAAACCAAATGCTTTTCTGATGGGTGACCACCCTGAGGAGCAACCAGGCAGGGCACTTTGACTCTCTGAGGACACTGACACTGGCGGGAGCCAGATCTCTCCAGAAATCAGATGGTGCAGGTTCACACGCCACCAGGGACTGCTGGAATGTTGCTTTGTTTTTGACTCTGAATTTACAGTCTCACTCCTCCTTCCCCGCCCCCTGGAACTCGATTTATTATTGTGCAGACCTAGTGGCTTTTCTCCAACTTTATTTCTTTTTTCAGAAATAAACAAGGGTTTTACAGCTCCATAACCTCTCCAAAGTTTGTTTGTTCTTCCCTGTGTACAGCGTGGGCCATGTTCGTTCCCTGGGAAAGTCTCTTCCCTAATTATTTTCACATTTCGACAGCTTTTGTTTCTTCTTTCTGTGAGGTTTATGAAAACGCTGATGGTGGATTTGCTTCAGGCTAACATGTACCGTCAACAATTTCTCCTAGGCACATGGGAGCCTCGATGGCCGGGAACCATGTTGCTATTCCTTATTGTGTACAATGCCAGGAGGAAATTTTAAAATCCTGAAACACTTTTTTTGATGGCTGGAAGAAAAATATGTAAATTGGTAATACAGAGAAAATCTGCTAATCTTGTACAAGGAATCTTGGACATGTAGGTAAGAGCCAGCTGAGGAAAGGGCTGCCTCAAACACTGAGCTTTCATTCTAGGTTGAGCTCTTTCTGCCTCCCACCACAGACTGAAATTTGTTGTGTTTTAAGGAAATAAAGATTTTTAAATGAAAAGCTAATATGTTTTAGCAAAATCTTGGCATTCTGGGATAGGTAAATGTTTGTTCCAGCCAGAAGGTGTAAACCTAATCTTAATGTCTGCATATTCAGTTTGAAGACTGAAGAATCTTTCTACCAATAGCAATCCTGAGTTCTAGAAGACACAGAGGCTCAAAAGGATGGTGTGTTGTTTCCTTCTCTCATAGTAATATGGTTCTCAGTGCCTTGCTTGTTTCTGTACAACCTCTCCCTCCATCCACCTCTGGATAACGCTACCGCCTATGGCTCCAGGAGCTCAGATTCACGTGTCCAGGCTGCCATAGCATCTCACCTGATATCAGACAGAAACTTCAAGCCCACCCTGTTGAAAATGGAATTTTTGCTCTTTCCGCCAATCTGTTCTCTCTCCAAATTCCCCACCTGGTGACACCATCATCCCCTAAAGCCCTTGCAGGAAGCCTGGAGTCCTTCTAACTCCTTGCTGTCTTGTCTGATCACGCCTTGAGTTCTGTTTATTCTATCTGCCCAATGTCTCTCAAATTTGTCCACCTTTCTCTTTCCCCATAGCCATTTGCCTCATTCAAACTCTTACTGCCTCTCACCTAGACCAGTGCTGCAGCCTCCTTGTTGGTCTCCATCAAATCTCACTCTCCCTACCCCCCATGAAACTAATCTCCAGAGCTTCAAGAGTGTTCTGACCGCAGTATAATCGCTTCCCTGCTTAGAAATCACCTATGTTCCTCTCACCCTATGCAGCTGGTCCAAGACCTGAAGCGTGGCACTCAGAGCCCTCCCTAAGCCAGTCTCAGGCTTGCTCTGCCACTCAATGGCCACATCCACATGCCCTTCCACATGCGGCCACACCCCGAAACACTTGCCATGTTCTTCTGTGCTGGTCCCTTGACTTAGGGTGCTCTTCTCCCTCTTCTCTAGCTGGAAAAAAAAAAAAAAAAAAAAAAAACCCTCCTTATGCTTAAAGGCCCGATTCAAACCCCAGCTCCTCTGTAAAGCCTCCCTGAATTCCTCTAAGCAGAGTGCTGCTCCCTCCAAGTGTTTCTGAAGCAGCTTTTACACATCTTCAGACTATACCCCTTCTACCCATTGTAGAGTCTGGCCTATGGGAGAGACTTAAGATGGGCCTTACTGAGCCCGTTTCAAGAGAGGCCCATTTGGGGATGTGCTTGTGGTGATGAGGGTGAACACATGGCTTCCAGCATTGCTCGGAAAACCATGGACAGAGCGTTGGTCTAGGTCTAAGGGTGACTGAGGAGACTGGAACAGGGCAGGGGCTGCTATTATAGGCAGCAAATTGTGTTCCCTTCAGAGATCCCCTTTGAGAATGAAAGGGAAATCAGCTTGGACCTCCCCTAACTCCAGGTGCTACGGATTGTCTGGATCCTCCTGCCACCACGTACTTCCACCCCCTTGGACCCATGGGAGGTCAAGCCTAAATTTGTCATGTCCCTTAAACATGAGGAATTAAAGTGGGGGCCAGCCTGGCTCAGGCTCCCACCTCCCCCAACTCTGATCTGGCCCTGACTCAGCTTCTGTTGCATAGGAGGAAGTGCCAGGATGCTTACAAGATGATCTCACTTTTGCCTGTTGGTACATGTTTCATTCAGGAATAGGATAGCAAAGAGGCTCTGGGGTTGAGGGCAGGGGTCCCCCTCCTAAGAACTTGAACGAGACAGTAAGGATTCTCAGATCTGAGAGGCCTAAATTCCAGTGCTTGATTCACTCGTGCAAACTCACTCTTCAGAGAGCCTACTCTGTGCCAGGAGTTGAAGCTAGCATCCTTGTTGTACAAGAACTCTGAACTCCGTGTGGGAGGTGCCTTCAGGGGCCTGCCCAGCCCCTGTCTGTATGATAGGGATTAGCACCCTTGTTCTGTTTGCAGTACAGGGTTGTGAGGACCTGCTCTGTAGACCCCTGGGTCAAAGTTAGGGATGTGACATGTGCCAGGTGCAGTGTCTAGCACACTGTGGATGCTCAATAAATATCCACTGGGGGCATGAGAGTAAATGAATGGTTTCTGCTCTCAGCCTTATTGGGGAAGGGCATGACCATTTACAGAACACCTGCCGTGCTTCACTGATGTCACAGCAGGGCACACACAACTACAGCCAGGCCTTCCACCACACTGTCTCCCTCTGGGTCTTTGTGTGCCTCTGATGTCTTTTTGTTGCTCTCATGATCTGTTTTCTCTTTGCCCACTTCACTCTCACTCCGATGCAGGTGTCCACCTCTCCCTCTCTCTCTCTCATATTTAAAAGTGCAACAGCAGGGCTGGGCGTGGTGACTCAAGTCTGTAATCCCAGCTACTAGGGAGGCTGAGGCAGGAGAATCACTTGAACCTGGAAGGAGGAGGTTGCAGTGAGCCAAGATTGCACCACTGCACTCCAGCCTGGGCAACGGAGCGAGACTCCATCTCAAAAAATAAAAAGCAAAAAGAATAAATAAATAAATAAAAGTGAAACAGCTTTAGGGCTGACTGGAGTTGGATGTAACCTGGAAGTTCTATGATTATCCACCCCTTTGAGGGCTAGGATCCAGGTCAGTTCGTTCACCACAGTGTGCCTGACACCTAGCATTAGAGGTCGTATTTAGTAGGAACCCCCAAAATTGTTGCATAAACACATTGGTTTATATATGTGGGTGAGGAATATATGCTTGGGAATGCTGAGGGGACCAGGACAGAACCAAAGAACACTGAGCAAGAAGCTACAGTTTTGCTCTAGCTTTGATCTAAGCTTTAAAAGATGGGTTGAAAAAATTCCTTGAGGCTTTTAGAATGTACAGCCAAACTCCCTGTGTGAGAAATCTGATGGAGATTGTGACTAGAAGCTTCTCTTGGGAAGGAAGAGGTTGTGTCTAGAAGCACCATCTCTGGGTTTTATCTCTTAGAAACATGAGGACCTGGGAGCAGGGGGCTCTACAGAAGCCTGATGTTTTGGGAGCACGTGATGCAACATTCCTGACCTCAAGCAAGAGTCACCTCATTAAGATCTTAACTGCAATAGGGGTCCCTCCTCCTGTTCTGCTCTGGATGGTCGCATCAACCTGCGCAAGTCCCCACTCTTTAGGCCCTATCCCATCTGTTAAATGAAGGGTTCAGGTTAGATGATCCCTAAGGGCTCTGCTGCTCTTGGATTTGTGAAATTAGGTAAGGGATGATCTGGGAATTTAAATAGGATTCCATGTCAGGGGGCTTTACCCTCACAGGACAATGGGAAACTAGGCTCTGATTGATTTCATTGCCTGCAGCACTGAATATGTCTGAGTTGCAGGCTGACTCATATAGGCCCTTCTAGAAGAGCTACTGGCCCAGAGAGTATGCTGCCTTCACTCTGAGGGCAGTCACCAGTACATGTGAAGAAATCCAGGTCTCTGCAGTACAAGTGTCCATAATGGGAGAAAAAACACAAATATTTCACAACTGTAAGAAAAATAGTACTTGGTTGCCTATTCATGTTTATATTTCTCCCTTCAAGTGGTCTTCCCACCTCACAACACACATACATGCATATGACCACAACTAATGAGATCAGGCAGTGTATACCTCCTAAACCACACACTTCCACATGTGCTCTTGTGGACATGCAACATACTTACATGTGTTACCTGGACACATGCCTTTGACATATATAGAGATTCTATGTGTTCCACACACATGCATATCCTGCATATTCAGACATTCCATTTTTGCCCCCATCTACTAGCATGTCCCAATTCCTGGAATGTGGCAAAAGAGAATTAAGGATGCAGATGGAATTAAGGTTGCTAATCAGCTGACTTTATCTGAGTGGGCCTATGTAATCACGAGAGTCCTTAAAAGGTGGAGGAAGGAGGCGAAAGAATCAGCATCCAAAAGAATCAATGTCCAAATATGATGTGAGAAAGACCAGCCTTGGCTGACTTTGAAGACGAAGGAAGGGGCCATCAGCCAAGGAATACAGGCAGCCTCTAGTTGAAAAGGCAGAAAAATGGATTCTTCTCTAGAGCCTCCAGAAAGCAGTAAAGCCTCCCACTGCCTTGATTTTAGCCCAGTGAAACCTGTGTCTAGCTTCTTACCTCTGAAACTGTAAGATTATTAATTTGTGTTGTTTTAGACTGTGAAGTTGTGGTAATTTGTTATAGCAGTGATAGGAAATGAACACCCACAAAATCAGACAGAGTCCCACCCTCACAAGTCTATGGTCTAAGAGAGGAGACAGGCACAAAACCAGGTGCTAGTCGACAGAGTAAGAGAGGCTGTGAAAACACAAAGGAGGAATACCCAACCTACACTTGGGCATGGAGGGAAGATTTCCTCTTGGAAACTCCATGAAGGCAGGGACCAGTATTGACCCAGGTCAGCAACACTGGCCACTGTACCTGCACACACCCGATGCCGATAAGCATTTGCTAGGGGAAGGAAGGAGGGAGGGAGAGATGAAGAAAGGCAAGAGAAAGGCCAAAACTAGGACCCAATAGATAAACAGGATTTGAGATGGTTGAATACAAGGTGGGGTGAAATGTCCCAGGCAGAAGACCCAGGGCTATTTAGAGAACTAAGTAGAGTTTCCTTTGGCTGGGACACAGTGCTCCATGGGGAACAGGGAAAGATGAGTCGACAGAGCACAGATCAGGAGGGGCCTTATCAGCTATAATTAGACATTTGGCCCGTATCCTATGTGCAGTTGGTACATGCTCACTCTCGCTCGCTCTCGCTCGTTCTGTCTGGTTCCGTCTCTCCACTCCCCACTCCCTTGGGTGACATTTTAACATCTTTTAAATGAAGTGTGTTTGTCTCATCTCATTTATGCCAAACAATGCTTATGGAACTATTTCCTCTTGTTCCCCAGGCCACACTCATGTCCCTCCTCTTCAGCAATGATTGAGGACCTACCTCCTCGGTTATCATTTTGGGTAAGATGGGCCAGTCCAGTGGACAACAAGCCCTGGATCTGTAACCACAGCCACCTGGGTTTGAGTTCATACTCCTTCATTTCCCAGCTAATGTTTAACCTCTTCCATCCCTGGTTTCCCAGGCTGGAAAATGGATCCAGGACAGTGTCCACCTTAAGGGCTTGTTGTGAGAATCAAAAGAGCTAGTTCATAAAAGTGCTTTGAAAGGGCCAGATGTATCCTGAGTAGTCAATGGCAGTTGTCTACCACAATCGTCACTCTTTGTATAGTTATTGTCTACCAGCCATAACTATTGTTACATGTTACATGAGTTTCCATGGCTCTCCAGACCTCCCCACCCTTCTGTACCCACCTCTGCCCTCTAGGAGGTTGATCTGCATGGGCCCCATCAATGATCTCCCTTGCCTTCTAGCTTCCAATTGGGCCCAGACTTTGCGAGTTACCAGCAAGAGATGCAGGGAGTGGCAGGAGAGTGAGGATGGGGGATTTATTCTCCCTGTTCCCTCCTTTCAGGATTTTGCTAGGGCTTGGCTGCTTTCTTCTCATGAAGGCAGCCTCTTCTTGGGCAGCACTGTCCCTACAACTCCCCTCTTTTTGTTCCAGGAGCTGCTCCCTCTTCTTGCCTTTTAAGAGATAGGGAAGGTAATGACTCCCTGCTGTTATAAGCCCCAGAGTTTCCTTTGCATCTAAGTAAATAGTCTTTTCCTTAATTTCCCTCCAAGTTACACAGTTTGAGTGTACCATCCATTTTTTGCTAGAACACTGACTGAGACAACTTTTTTTTTTTAAATATTGGGACTGCTGGCTTCATAGACCGAGGCTTCATCCTGATAAGGAAGCCCTTGTCCCTTGTCCCTCTGGTCAGCTCTAGAACATTCAGCAAGGTGATCACATGGTCACAAGATTACTTCTTTTTCATTCTTCATGAAACTGAAAATTTCAAGGAAATTTGTAAGTTTAATAGACAACCTGATCATACTCCAGACTAGAAAATGAAACCAAAACCAACTGCCCTAGGCAAAAAGTTAGGTTATAATGGGTTACCTGCAGCCAAAGAGTCATGAGTCACAGCAGCTCCCTCAAGACTGGGAGGGGAAGTAAACCACTGGATCTAAGGATCACTCTAGTCACCCTACAGTGACTCCTCTTCTTCCCTCCTGCCATGGTCCAGGGTAGC